>NC_134576.1:32966713-33322963 GCF_050947875.1 Dermacentor variabilis
TATGAAAGCGCGCATGCTTTAACGGCGGCCGTAAAAGAAAACAAATAAATGATAACTGTATTCGCCAGTCGCGCAATGAGAGAAGTAAAAAAAAATTATGCAGATCCCACGCACTGTGGGAATCGATGTAAACGAAGCTTTCCGTGTTGGATGCTTTGACTGACAATTTTCGGTGATGTTGACGGCTAAAGCATTTCTTCTATGTTTGGTCTAACACGAGAGTGGTGAGTTGATGTTAAACGTTACCTTGCGTGCACCACTGCTGTTTGCGTAGTACACAGAACATGTAGGGAGAGGTGTTTACTTGAGGCGTTGTTGCGCGCCATGTTTCATAACCTCTGAAAAGGTTGAGCATTGTCATTACCTCACGTGGCACAGCGCATCGCGGCAGAAGTATTAATCTTGAATTGGGGGAGGATGGGGCTGTACGGGCTAAAACCAGGCACGCCGTAGTGGCGGTCTCCCGAATAATTTTGACACCCGCATGTTCTTTAATGTGTCCCAAATCTAAGTTCACGTGCGTTTTCTATTTCATCAAGTCAACACAAAAGCGTTGAGAAACAGCGGCCAACCTACTGTACAATACCGTGAACTTGAGCTTATCCAGTTTACCCGCAACCGCTGTCGTATAGTAGTAGGGTTTCCCTGCCTTCTCACGTCACCTTTGCCCTCTCCATTGCTTGGAAAGTGTCTCTTCTTCCCTTTTGTCGGCAGTTCTATATCTCTTCTGTACCCGCACCTTAGTAGAAAGGGAAGCGCTGAAGCTGACGACGCCCAGGGACCTCCGGAGGGCAATTGTGCACGTTCGACGCGGTGGGGTGAAGACGAGTTTCTTCCATAGCCTTTCCTCTCCGACTCTGTGTTCCGGGCAGCAGCCCTTTCATCGCATCGGTAGTTCAGCTTGTCATTTTCAGGTAGCGGGTCTTTTCCTGACCCCTCAATAGTTGGCGTCAAAGCTGTGTTGACTTCTTGGGTAACAGGACGGCTACGCTCCGATTTGCCGACCTCTACACGGAGACTCTTTCGCTGGGGAGCAGGGGCACTCCCCAAGGCTCGGTCATCTCCCCTATGCTTTTCAACCTTGCTATGGCGGGACTTGCTGAGAAACTAGGGCAGATCCACGGGCTCGAGCATACCATATACGCAGATGACATCACCATGTGGGTGTCCAAAGGAACCCCGGGCATGGTGCAGGACATCTTGCAAGAAGCAGTGAACGCCATAGAAGAATTTCTAATTCCCACAGGACTCAGATGCTCGCCTACCAAGTCGGAGCTGCTCGTACGCAGACCCACGCAGAAGGGCCGCAGGCCATACTCGTCAGACTTCGATTATAATCAAGAAATTACCGTACGAACCACTTCGGGACACGCCATACCGTGCGTCGACAAAATCAGAGTTCTGGGTATGATCGTAGAGACTAAAGACGTCAATGCCTCTACGGTTCAGAAGCTCATCACCAAAACCAACAACGCTATTGGGCTCATCAGGAGAATTGCCAATAGACACAGGGGCCTCAAGGAACATAATCTCATCAAACTCATACACGCGTTCGTCACCTGTCACTTCGCATACGTTGCGGCAATGCTCAATTGGACACGATCTGAAAAAGACAGGCTAGGCTTCGCGGAATCAATCAAAGAAGGAAGCCTGAACAGGCCGAACAGGTTGCGATCGCTGTTGCGCTCACCGACGACAATCTTTCCCGTATCTACAGCGACTCCATAGCCGCTATCAGAGCTTTCTAAAAGGGCACGGTCTGCGCACAGGCTCTCAGAATTGTTTCAAAGAAAGAGATTAAGAACCACTTCATATACTGGTTCCCGGCACACTTAGGACCAACGATCGGCGACGTCCCCAACCTTAACGAGGCGGCACACGAGGCTGCGCGCGCGCTTACAGACCGCGCGGCTTCACCCAACCACTCGGAGAATAAGGACGCGCCCACTACATACAATGAAATCACTAAACACTACTATCTACAACGCAGACAGTATAGCACGCCACACCGCACGCTCACTCGAGCTCAAGGGGTTACACTCAGAATGCTACAAACAGACACATACCCCACTCAAAACAGATTACACCATTACATGCCTGAGCTCTACGACAAGTCTCATTGCACCAATTGCAACACATCCCTTAACGCATATCATTTACTCTGGCCGTGCTCGCAAGCTCACGTAAACTACGAACAGGACAAGCGCAAGTTTGAAGAAGCAATCTGAAGCGAAGAACTCGCTCCCCAACTCTGGCCCGTCCAGCAGGTCCACGACGCCGCCAGGAAACTCAACCTCCCGGTTCCGTCGTGGGAGACGCCCACTCCATGAGAGCCCAAAGCTCTCGTGGCCTGCAGGACCTGAATAAAGTTGATTTCCTTCCTTCCTTCTGATAAGCAGTAGCAGCAGCAGCAACAACAGCAGCAGTGGGAAAGTCGATGGAAGAGGCGAAGAAAGCTTCGCATTAAATACGCGACTGCGTAAATGTGCTGACGAAGGCGGTTAAGGCAGGTTGCACCGTTTCTCCGGGTTAGTTGGCGTCCCCAGCCTGCAATTGAAGGCTCTAGCAAATTCCCTCGATTGCCTCATCGCCGAATCGCAGACAGCACCCTCGTTTACAGTATCTCTGCCGGCGTACGTGAAGAAGCACAGCACCATTAAGAGAAGCGGAGTTCCCCTGTACCCGTCAACGCGAGTGTCGCGAGCCGCCGCTTCGTACTCGTAGGCATCCACGAGGGTGCACGCGGTCAAAGCTCGGCTGAGAGCACTGTCTAGCTGAAGGGCGCGAGAGGAGTCCTTTTAGACGCATGTGCTCAGATTTCAAAGGACGGTAGCAGTCCTGACGTCGCCTGCGTAAGTTGTAAGGAGAAGCCAGGAAAGGGAGGAGCTTGTCTGACTTCCGGAACCAGAGTAGTTGGCGGCAGGGGGGAGCCGAACGCCGAGCATGGGAAGCGACAAGGACAGCGGGAGCAGCCGCAATATCTTCGATCTAGAAGATGGCACTGACAGCTCGAGGGAATTCATGGCGCTGACGACTTCGTAGACGTGGACCGGCACGTTCATGATCTGCCTGGACGAGGAATGCCAATTGAGCAGCAGGGAGTCGGCCAGGTCGGGCACCTCGCCCCCACTGTCGAATCGTCGGTTACGATGACGTGCTTTTCGTAGAAGGCTTCGGATGGCGTCGCTGACTAGTCGGCAATGACCTTGATGTCTTCCTTAAACTGTGTCCATTTGGACAGGCGGCGACGGAAGGCGTTGTCGACTGAGCGCATGATGTCGTCCGCGCTCGCTCGCGCATCCTTGTGGACCGCTTCGTTCGTGTGAAATTCAAACAGAGCACCACGGGAAAGGAGGTAAGCCAGAGTGAAGAAGAAGGCATTGTAGCGAACGGAGGCATCCTCACTCTTGCCACCGTAGAAGTTGAGAATCAGGTCCTTGTTCGCGTACAGGGCAGTCACCTGCACTGTGCTTCATGACGTCAAACGGTGGGTGTTGTTGCTGCCGATTCTGCCCCAGACGTCGAGGAAGGTGCCGACGAAGCTTGGGCTAGTCGTGACCAGTGCCACTTCTGTGGCGCCGTTGTAGCCGAAATCAACGCCATTAGCTAGCCAGTCGACATCGGAGATGCCAATATCACGCGGCACCGTCAAGGATAACGGATACTGCATGTGGAGGCTGTACTTGGGAACGAGCGTAAGGTCAGTGACTCTCTAGAGTGCGGAGGTCTCCGCTAAGCTAGCCTCTCTCTCATCGCTGCCTCCGGTGCCTTCCGTAAGACGTTGAAGTACACCATGAATTCGCTTTCCGACAGCGAGTTCGTCCCCAAACATATTACACCGACACCTGCCCGTGGTGCGGCGCAAAACCCACGCAGGCCCACATAACGTGGGAATGTACGGCTCGGTCAAGCAGCGTCAACTCACCTTTTCTAAGCGTCACGAACTTCGTATGGCAGTGGGAGGCACTACTCGCAAGCGAGGATCAGGAGAGCCACTCCTGGACCAAGCTCAGCGAGCCGCAAGAGCCAGTGGAACCCTGGATTGAGGGCCCCACCCAGACCTGCCATAACTCCGATTAACTAAGCAATAAAGTTTTCTCTCTCTCTTCGTCGCCATTTCCACGATGCGGTGGAAGAGACGGCCAGGGTTCACCGCCAGCACTGTTTTGTTGCCCGAACACGTTGGCACAACGCGCACGATCACGTCCCACGCGAGCTTCAGAGAGGGGAACAGAAGCGTGTGCAGGATGTCCACCCGGTCGGGAATTCATGGCCACGTGATGGCAGCCTCTAACAGCACGCTCTTGACCACCGCAAGGTGGTCTACGCGACCGCTCAGCACATTTTCGCAGCTGCCGAAAGCGGCAGGCGCTCGCTATACGTATGTTCTGGCGCAAATATTTGCACCTGGACGTTGCGAATACGGTTCGTCATTCCATCCAGCGCCTTCTGGTACAGCGTCTCGCACACGCTCAGCGCATTGCTTCGCTCCCAGCCGCCTCACATGAAGCGCGCGAAGTTTTGGCAGGGGCTGAGGGAGGCGTCCGTGGAGGACGCAAGCAGCTTGGCGAACAGGAGGCACTAGGTGCTGGCGCACGCTTGCGCTTTTTGGACAGGTTCCTTGCGATGTACATGAGCAGGACAATGCTTCCTAAAGGCTGCACTCTCTTAACTGTGGCCACCTGGGCAAGATGGAATGGTTTAAGCTGCGCAGAATAAGCACTGCAGAAACTGCAGCACTTACCTTTCTACTAACTTGCAGGTCCAGAGGTTAACCAAATACAATGGCAGAGAGGAGGGGGGAGAGGAAGCATGGATAGGCTAGAACAGACGCAGTCGCTAAACGAGTGAATAAAAGCCATGCCACTCTTCGCTCGCATTTCCCATTCAACGGGAAGAGAGTTAGGGATAGAAAAAGGTGACATGAGAAGGCAACGAAACGTACACTACTACTATAGACACGACAGCGGTTGTGGGAAAACGGGATAAATTTAAGTTCAAGGCACGGTAAGATACGTCCGTACGTCCCTGCTATTACTGAAAAATAAACAGCATGCAAATATGTCAAGCGCACAACTTACGCAGGGCGTGCAGAAAAAGAGCCGCATTAATCAAAGCAGACCGCATGGTCTACGCGACACCGCGGAAGCATGGGCACGTCAAATCAACACTTCAGTGCCCGTCGCGGTAGCTTTGCGGCAATGCCACATATCGAGGTCACGCACACAATCCCGACCGCGGCAGCCGCATTTCGACTCGGGCGGAATTAAAACGCCATAATTCAAATAAAGTTTAATACTTCTGCCACGATGCAATGTGCCATGTAAGGCAATAAAAGTACTCAACCTCTCAGACGTTATGAAATTAAGCCCACAACAATGCCTCAAGCAAACACCTCTTTCTGTGTGTCCTCTGTACTACGCAGACAAACAGCAGGGGTGCACGCAAGGTAGCATTTAACGTCAACTTTGCATTCTCGCGTTGGACCGAACGTTGAAGAAATTAAACATTCGCCGTCAACATCACCGCTAATTATCGTCAATCAAAGCAAACTGCACAGAAAGGCTCCCGTATACCAATTCCCACAGTGCGTGGGACTTGCACAAGGTTTCCTTCATTCCTACTAGCGGATGAACTCGTTGATGGGCCTGGTGGATTCCGGGCCAAAACGCCTCTTCGAGCCACAACACTTCCAAGTACGCCGGCATTCGGCGCACGTGTCTTTACCGACAGGCGGAGCGGATGGCTGAATAAGGGCCCGTACATGGTCAATCCGCCCGTCCGCTCCGTCCTCGTCCGCACGCGTGCTTATGGCTCTCTACTGGTGAGCGAGGAGCGGTCGCAACTTTCCCGTCCGCACGTCTGCTCGTCTCTCATTGGCTGGTCTGAGGCGGACGGTTCGGCTGTCGTCACAGCAAACATGGCGCGAGCTCGAAGCGAAGCGGGGACGCAAGGCCTAAGCTACAGCCCCGTCAGAAACAGTCTATTTTTTCTCCTTTTTGTGATTTTTCCTAGAGATATGTGGCACCCACGGAGATAGTCATCGAAAGCAGCAAGCCGGTGTACCCTTCCAGACATCATTAGTGCGTGCGATCGCCAACAGAAACAGACGGAGCGCAGGAAGTGCGTGTTGCGTTTACGAGAGCATCGGAAGAAATATTTGAAGCCGTCGACTTCGTGATTTTTTGTTCCATGCTTCGCGTGCGTGTCGCAAACGAGATGTTCATCACATACATGTGCATTCTGAGCAGGACATATGTTCAGTGCGTGGTGAAATAAGTAGCGTCCGATTAACGCACCAAGCGAACACGATTGGTTTCTGTTCTGTGTATGCGGATCGTTGCCGCGAAGTGGTGAACGCCAGCGCTTCGCAACTTTCAGAAGTAATGATACGATCAGTAGCGATGAGTTTTTATCGCCTTGTTATCGCTGCTATTCCGCGTGTGCTATACTGCGTGTGAGCCGTTTTGCCGGCTGCGACGCGCCTGGGTGACCGCGACGTTCGAGCTGTGTTCTTGCTGTTACGAAATGTGCTCGCAAGCTGCAAACCGTGATATGTATGTGCGAGGTGTCGCAGCGTTGCTGGGTGTAGAAGTGCTCGTTCTATACGATGTGCCTGTGCTCAGAAGTGAATTATGCAGAAGTGTTGCCGATCGCGTTTCCATATTTAGTACACTTACAGATAAGCCCTATCACACCGACCTTTTCTGCTTCGTACATCTATCGTTTCTTTCAAAAGTTGTTACTGCACGGTTGAAGATGCTTCTATCGGTGGGAGGAAATTAGGGAACATCGTAATTGCATACGTCGAGACGTTCAGCGCTGTCGTGAAATGTGGACGCGCCTGAGAGCACTAATGTCATGAGTGCAAATTTCTGGCAGCCGTGATTTTCATAATGTGGACATTAGTGCGAAGAGCAAGAATTTCTAGATTTCACGAAGTAAATTGCTTTATATTTTGTGATGCAGGCGGCTAGCTTACATAGCCAACAATCTGAGTTGCTTGTTTTTGAATAGTGTCCAAGCACAGATTCTGTCTGTGAAGACACCAGTGACATAGTAGATGAATATGTTATAGGTAAGAGCTGGATACTACCTTCTTATTAAGTAAAAATTGCACGTTTGCTGACAAAATGCAATATGAATGTAAAAATGAACACGTAGGACGAGTAGTAACAAGTAAGTAAGTGTCACAGGTATGGTGTTATATAATATACTGCTAGCAGCCAGGAGAACTGTGTGAAAGAAATTTTGCCCAGAATTCTTCCTCACTGGCTAGCCATGGTCACGTTACTAATGCAGGCAGAATTGGGCAAGCGAAAGTTTGCCGTTACTTTGCATATCCACCGTATTTGATTATCTAGTTCGTGTCGCCTGCTTTGGCACGAACCTTCAGTTAAAGCGAACAATAGCACAAGTACCAGCATTGTATACCTGATAAGTGCTTTATTATCTTTCCTCGTGTTCATTCTGCCAACAGTCATTAGCAAATAAGGTGCATTAAACTGACTTAGGCCTGTAAAGTATGTCCATTAAATGTTTTTCCAGTGCACTTCTAGTAAGCCTACTGCTACCTATCAGTCCGAGGTGTGGGATGTTGGATACTATAAGTGGCTATCTGACTGATATTTATTTTGCATAGGCCACGGTTCCACTCATTAACTGAACCGTTTTCAGCTGTGCTGCCAGACTGTGGAAAGGGGGACCTCGCCTCTTGTCATTCTTTAACATGGCCACAGTGCATGTGCCTGAGAAGTCAGCTGCTATCACAATATAAAACATGCCTACTGGCTGCTATGAGTTTATCCTGAACACAAATTTTCACAGTTATGTCCGCAATAATTATGTGACCGAAGCCAGCCAATCAGGAAGAACTGCTGGCAAAATTTTCAAGTCACTTTGCCGGCAGAGTGTCTGCTCCCTATATTATGTTAGCCGTTAATATGTTATGTTATATTATGTTATTATGCTTTGTCAGTGTGCTGAACTGTTCTTTTTGGACCGAAATTTACTACCCAGCCAGACAAGGTATCGGGCAACGATCAATTTTAGGCCCGTACACATGGTCACTTCTTTATTTTATGATATTCTGGACATGACACCCATGTCTAGCTTAGATTAGCAACATCAGCTTAACTTATGCACAGAGTTGAGTTGCTGCATGTGAGAAAAAAATCACTGCGTAGCTAATAGGAATTAGACTGGTACGAAAAAATTATGTCTTTATGGCTTGTTGTATAAGTGGTGCTGTTCATTTGATGCACACAGTAACACGTGAACACAAATGTATGTGTACCTTGCATTTACGTGCATGTGTGTGTGAATAAAACAGCACAACTTCTAATATCAAGGCATGTCGCACCAACTATACCCATTAAAGATGGTCTATGTGGTATTCAGCTGATCTTATTGAAATTTTATCACATGGTGCAGTTACAACAGTTCATACCTGTATGTAAACCAGTTTAGGAACTGTATTCACTGCACGTGAGAATGCATATGTTAGGTCAATGCAGTACCTGGGGTAGCAGCTTTTTATTTAGCTTTTGCCATAGCTTATTAGAGGGATCTTGTTGATTATGCCATCCAAACAACCCATATAAAGGTTTGTATTTAGTATACCAGCAGTGAAATACTAAATGTAGCTGCAATTCTTTGTATACTAGTGAGATTAATTCCACTGCTTATTGTTCTGTCACATGTTGTTGTTCAGTCCCACATGGTGACAGTATTTGGCGTCATGAGTTCTAGGCTAATTTTCACATGGGCCTTTCGATGAAGTGAAATCTGCCTCTTCAACAGTCAGTTTAGTGGAAATCCACCACTGAACCAGTGGCTCAAAGACCAATTCCTGCATGCTTTTCGCCAATCGGGTAGTGTGCAGAAACTGTGTGATACATCACTTGAGCTACCCCAATAATCACACAGCTAAACCTGCCACATATAGTTAAGTCATTGATATAGGCAGAGGAGGATGTTGCACGTATGTAACACTTACTTATCCTTTGAAATGTGAATGACCTAAACCTTCGCGAGCATATCGGTCACAACCATCCAGCAGCATAAGTGGGAACACTTGTGCTATCACAAGCAAAAACAAGCAGATTAGTACCACCATCTCAGCAGGTTTGTCGTGATTACCTTGCCTGCAAGTTTCTTGTTTATATTGGATAGGTTTCCTATTTTATGAATCAACAGCTTTCTCAACATTTATTGCGCTAATGAAGGCACATCACAGACACCAGAACTGAAAGAGGTATATACAGGTAGGGCAGGGAACTTATGGGTAAGATCAAAAATAAACGGGTAAAACTATGTCGAGCAAACTATTTTCACATTAGAAGATATACCATCGGCAATTAATGCACATTCAGAACATGTAATAAGTGCCCTATGAGGAAGATTGAGACCTGTGATGCCAAAAACGTGTTTGCCTTTTAAATATTGACATAAATGAAAATTCCAATCTGTACTTTTGTGTCGGAGGGTAGAACATCAATGGAGAGGTGCAAAACGGATTTTGCATGTAGTAGCCCCTTATGAATGTGCTACTCAAGTTGTGCCAAGCATAGCTATCTGTGTGCAAAGTATTGGACAAGGTACCATATGTATGTCTGACACATTAAAAATCTTTTCCATTGAACATTCTGAGCTCTAAATGTGAAATGCATGCTGTTTTCAGCTACAAAATAGCGTGTATACATATTTGACCCGCACCACAAAGAGATGATGTGACAAAAAAATGTGTACACCTTAGTGTTATGTTGCTTTTTATGGCGTCTCAGTTTACTTAATACAGTTTTGAATTTACAGATTGCTTGACATGTTTATAGCTAAAAACCACAGAAAACTACTTGCATTGTGACTGCGAGGTCACAACACGGGGATTTGTGTGGTATCCTTCCCGTCCATCGATGTGTCCTTGCACTATAAATGTAAAATGTCACACCTGCAAAGCTGAGTATCCATCCTTACATTTCAAACACTTTTTTGAATGCTCAGAAGTTATGCTTATAAGCACATTCTGAGAGCAAATCTACACCACCTTAATTTCGGCGCAATGTAAAGGGATGTTTGTGCATAGTCAAGCTGTTCTAGCATGCCTGCAGGAATACAGCATTGTCCAGTGGCAATGTATAGTCCAGGCATAACAGTGAACGACTAGTAAACAAAGCGGCTGATAATACTCAGCTGACCCATATGTAGGAGCATTATATTATCTAACTCACATGCAAAATTGCTTCCAGTGTACTGAATAACCACAGCTTTGATTTGCCAAGTTATATTACTGCACACACACAGGTTGCCATTATCCCTCAAGAGAAAAGTATATAACAGCTGTGTCTTACCAGTACTCACCTACTGGGCAGAAACCTGGAGGCTTACGAAAAGGGTTCCACTCAAATTGAGGACGACGCAACGAGCTATGGAAAGAAGAATGATAGGTGTAACGTTAAGGGATAAGAAAAGAGCAGACTGGGTGAGGGAACAAACGCGAGTTAATGACATCTTAGCTGAAATCAAGAAAAAGAAATGGGCATGGGCAGGACATGTAATGAGGAGGGAAGATAACCGATGGTCATTAAGGGTTACGGACTGGATCCCAAGAGAAGGGAAGCGTAGCAGGGGGCGGCAGAAAGCTAGGTGGGCGGATGAGATTAAGAAGTTTGCAGGCACGGCATGGCCACAATTAGTAGACGACCGGGGTTGTTGGAGAAGTATGGGAGAGGCCTTTGCCCTGTAGTGGGCGTAACCAGGCTGATGATGATGATGATGATGACACACAGAACGCTGAGACAAGGTCTGTACAATGGTGAGCAATGCATCAAGGAATGAAAGATTACTTGTGATGTGTGCATTTGGATAGTAGATGCGAATGCACACCCAATACACCAGTATCCATGCTTTCTTCTGGAACAATCTTACATTTGGCACAGAGGCTGAGCCACTGCGGCCTCTTGACTGCCAATTTCTGTGCTCTCACAGTGCTGAAGGGGGTATCGTTCATCTGGCTACCCGAATAGTGAATAGGTAATGGAGCACAACAATCTTTCAGTTTTACACAGAACACCTTGTGCATTACTCACAAAACTGAACCTAAGGAACTATTTGCTGGTTTCTTATGCAAATAAAAAAAAATGGCAATGAATATTTCCTCACTTTTTGTGTGGCCCTGTGTTCTGCCCTATGCGCCTTCATTTCGTTGTCATGTGCATGTTAAAACAGCAACTAATTAAGAAAGACAAACACAAAAGACCTGTTCACACCAGAAGAGGTCACTGAACTCACTGCTGAGCTACACTTGATAATCTGGGTTTGCTTTCAAATAAATACAGGCACTAGCCAGCTGTTTATGTTGTGCTATGCATTTTTCATTTTCTTAAATTATGGCTGTGCTTGAGCTAGCTAGGTTGTTACTGCATAAATACATAACATGCAGCCCATGCCGAACTAACTCATATAACCTGAGTAGAGCTTATTTGTTATATGTAGAGCAATCAAAATAGAACACGTATGTATGATGCTGACAGTATCGAACAGTCTCAAGTGGAACATCCTTGTTTAGTGCCATGGGTGAGAGAGGGATCCTGCCTGTCAAGGTACTGCCTAATTTTGTGCGCTTTGGTAATGTTTGTACATTGTTGAAATGTTAAATTAGGTATGTTAAGTAGTAAGGTGGCAACATATTGGCCACCCAGGCTGGCAAGAAAGAATGCAGTTGTTCGATTTCACTCAAAATAAGTTTTCTTATCAGCAATGTAAATTATATGCTTTCAAATAAATACTCCTCTTGGTAACATCTCATGAGTATACATATATCTGCATAAGGTCACCGCTATACATAC
This sequence comes from Dermacentor variabilis, assembly GCF_050947875.1. NCBI lineage: Eukaryota > Metazoa > Arthropoda > Arachnida > Ixodida > Ixodidae > Dermacentor > Dermacentor variabilis. The sequence continues at coordinate 32,978,560 of NC_134576.1, forward strand.
ATATTGCTTTAAGCCAGTCATAATGAATTGTACACTCACTGCTTAACCTTCAATTCCTTGCTGCATAAACTTAACCACTTATGCACAACCTTTTTGCACACGATGAGAACTTCATTCGTCGCTGAGCCCATTATTTAAGGTTATATTTTGTTTGGAATGTTTACAGGCAGCAAGTATTAAATTTTCAAGGGGCATATTTCATGCCTCATCTTTGGTGCCTTTACATCTCTAAAAAAAAGGAAAAGGCATTCCATGCATCCAACTGCCTTAAGCACTCACTTAAAATTGGCAGAGTAAAGAAAAAAAGAAAGCGCGAGCAAGCGTATCAGCAAGCTGTACTCGGAGCCTCACACGTGTGCTCAGTGGTAAAAAGGTGTGTCTTGGCGACTTACGCAAATGCATTCCACGGCAGATGTGCGCGTGTTCCGTATTCTTGCAAGCTGTCACTAGCCCTACAGAAACCGCGCCACCGCGCTTCCGGCGACACTATCAGTTTAGCGTGACGTAGAAAGCAGCACGTTGGATAATTAGAGAGGTTTTGTTCAACCAGTAATCATCCGAGAATACGTCACATGCTGCGACGTGATGCGATTGAAATACATCTGTAAAAGGTGGCGCAGATAAGACGACTGTGCAATGTTTCGAAGAAGGATGACTGTGCCAATGCAACACATACGGCTGCAGAACAGAATGTGGCAGCCTAGAGTCGCATTTTCACCGGGACGCGGAAACTTGAAATCGCATCTGCAAAAATATGCCAGTGTAGTCTGCTGTCAGAGGTCGTTGCCAATCTTGAACACCTCTGCTCCGCCGAACGGTTGCCAGCTGTCAACAGGCCGCGTCGCCCAATAGGGGTGCGCGTGCGGGACCCCTCGTGCGGATTGAGCGTGCATCGAATTTTGCGACACCTTCCGCCTTTTGGCCGTCCGCACACGGGCGGGCTAGAGCGGAACGGACGGGCGGATCGACCATATACGGGCCGTAAGTGGTGGCCTCCTGCAAGGGTGAGGGGCTTACCGGGTCTTTTTCATAGTAGGCAGCGTTGTCCCGACGGTTATCTGTGAGAAAATGTGCGGCTTAGAAGGGTCATGACCGTTCAACTCGTTTGACCCCACTTGCGATTTTGTGGCCGAGGCTATTACATCCGAAGCAAGTACTTGCCAGTTCACGCTAGCAGATAGAACAACGATGAAATGTAGCTCATTTCTAAATCTGTTGGAACGAGGTTTATCTTTTTGTGGCAACCGCACTATATTTCAGGCACCTATTCTGTCGCTCGCTCGAGGGAAGCTGCTTGTGATCAGAAATGTCCTGCAATAAATTGTTATGCTTAAACAAGGCCGTGCTTTGTAAGCATCGCTGCTCGCACACATCTGCGTGCAAATTATACGACATGAAAATTGACATTTTGTTTTATGCCGCCTACCTTGGGTCAGTTTCTCTGCACTCATGAGGAGGGGGGCAAAGAGGGGGCACGCGGAAACTTTTGGGACAGGGCGCCCCCCTCTCCCGCCCCCCCCCGTGCCCCCTCCTGGCGCCGCCCCTGACTTGCCAAGACATCTTACGCGTTTTGTGACAAGCATTATGATGACAGTATCAGCTGCTTGGTACAGTGGATCATCTTCCGAGAACGCAAACAGCAGCCAGGAGAGAGTTTCCAGGAGTTCGTCACCATGCTGCATCGATTGGCACGTGCTTGTGCTATCGGCGCTTAATTGGCATGACGAGTCCCTGCGAGACCAGATCCTGCAATCCGTTGCGTCTACAAAAATAAGCGAAAGGGTGCTGCACGAAGGGCCTTCATTGACGCTACAGGAGGCCCAGGAAATCAGGAGGGTTGAGCAAATCCAACAGGGACTTCAGTTTTCAACAATTCTCCCTTGCATCGCGTCTCTACGCAGCGGAAAGATGGCGTTGCTAACCGTTGCCTTCCTCACCCGGGTGCTTCTGATGGCAGCCGAAAATAATCTGCGGGAAGCTGCGATCTGGGGAAGCCGGCGAACATGGCGCCCGGCAAGACTTCCACGGAGCCAGCCATGATGCCACAGTTCATTGTTACCGGTGTGGATCAGCTCAGCACATAGCGTCCGGGCCAGGCTGTCAGGCCAAGCACGTTACCTGCCACGCGTGAAAGAAAGTAGGACATTATGCTACAGTTTGCCGCTTACGGAACCTAACGCATCGAGCGTCTCTTGCAAGAGCTGGGTTCGTTTCCTCCTCTGCTGAAACACAGTCGGAAAGCACAGCCTTTTCTGTCTTAACGATACAAGCACCGAATTCAACCCCAGCAATAATTTACGCTGAAGTCCCCATTGCAAATACTTCCTCAAGTAGATTGTCGATACAGGAGCGACGGTCTCTTCGATGGACAAAGCCATGTACGAAGAGCATTTCAATGTTATTCCATTGTCTGTTTCGAGTCTCAGACTCAAGAACTATTCGCAGCAAAAAATAATGCCTTCAGGATATTTCTTCTTGGTAGTGAAATACCGCAATACGTCTGCAGTAGTTATATCCAACGTCACGAACCAGAGCATTTCTTTTCTGGGCCTCGAGTCCATTCAAGCGCTGGGCATCCATATCTAAGAATCTTCACTCACTTGTCACCAAGTGTCAGGAATTCCAGCTGACCCGGCTGTCAAGCTATCATCTCTACCGCATAATGCTCCAGCGAAAATTTTGAACATCTCAAGACGACTGGGACTTGTGAAGGGTTTCATTGATAAGGTTCGTCAGCGACCTTCAGTGCAAACCGAAGCAGCAAAAATTCGTCCTCTACCCCTGGTTCTCCACGAGTAAGTTTCGGCAGAACTGCATCGATGGGAAACTGCTGACATTATCAAACAAGTCTCAACGTCGAATTGATTTCTCCACTCGTCGTGGTTCTGAAAAAGGAAAACTCAATTCGACTGATGAACTTTTGCATCGGCTTGCTGATGCCACTGTTTTCAGTGTTAGATTACGCTATGCATATCATCACGTCCTGTTAGCCGAAAAATGTTGTGTGCTTACTGCTTTCATTACTCATTATCCACATTTAAGTGTGTATGTTTCGGTTTGGCACTTGCATTATCTCCTTTTCTGCAGATCATGTCGTCTGTTTTAAATGACTGTGCAGGTACCTTGTGCTACCTAGAGGATATTTCCAGTTGCGGCAGCACTTAAGCTGAGCATGAGGAAAAATGCAAACTGCGGTTTCCAAAATCTCAGCTGCTAGCACGAAGCCGAATGCAAAGTGTGTATTCAGTGTCCCAGAGCTCACTTTCCTTGGAAGCAGGGTCAAGTCAATAGTTGATGCACCGCAACCAACTAAGAACGAATTCTATGCATTTTCTTAGTCTCCTGGGATACTACGCTGAATACGTGGCGCACTACGCTGAATTGGTAGAGCCTCCTAGAAAACATCAAAGACAAGGGAAAGAGTTTGTCTGTGACCAAGACACTGAATTTAGCTTCCATTCACTTAAGGAAGTATTTTCTGTGCGTCCTGTAGCACGCATGTTTCAACCGTACCTGCCCATCATTGTAGCGGCCGATGCTTCAGACGTTGACTTGGTAGTTGTCCTTCAACAAAAATGCGGAAATGAACTATTTACAGTGGCTTTTGCCTCCCACAGGTTAACTCCCGCAGAACGATGGTACTCCTTAGGCGAACGAGAAGCATTGACATTTTTTTCTGTTTGTGAACGTTGGGATATTTACTTGCGGGGTGGACAGTTCACGCATTGAACTGGCCACCAAGCTCTTGTTGCCTTGCTGTCTTCCAAAGGTGGTGGTCATCATCCTCTCACGATTTCTAGATGGAGTGCTCGACTATTTTACTACAACTTTGACATAGAGTACTATAAGGGCGACCATAATGTAATGGCTGATGCGTTGTCGCGCCTTCCTTTTCCTCCTGAGAGACAGCCAGTTCGAGACGAAGGGGTGTCATTCATCATTGCATGTATCAAAAAAGTGGAGTTTCAAACAGCTAGAGAGGCTGATCCAGTCTGTCAGGCCTTAAAAGAAAGAAGAGTCAGTGAGTGGAGAAATGCAGTCGGAGTTACCCTACGTTGGTAATGTTTTACTCCAAGGACAATTCATCGTTCCGAAAGCTTCAATTCATCATTCCGACAGCTTCATTGTGAGAGAAACTCCTCTCATTTGCTCATGAAGGTCATTTGGGTATTACTAAGACAAAGCTCAGGCTCCAAGGCATTTACTGGTGGCCTCAGGTGGACAGGCTAGTAGAGGAGCTCCTTCACAGGTTCTTTTCGTGTCAGAAGGCAGATAAATCTGCCAACTGCTGCTCCATTCCAACCTCTCGAATGGCCTCTCAGGCCGTGTGAAAAAGTGGCCATAAGCATTATCGGTCCAATCAATCAGGCTCCTCAGCATGATCTCTTCGCAGCAGTCCTGGTAGATTATCGCTGGAAGTCGGTTGAAGTACGTTTTTACAGTGAAAGCTGTATATTACCAACCTTACATTGTTTTTTCGGCGTGCATCAACAGAAAAAATGAGCTAGTGGGCCGATCCTGGTGATAGTGCAGAAAGGGCACAAGCTCAATGGTACATACCCCTGTGGGCTCGGGAACCTGTAAAGCGCCCTTCGGAATCTTGGGGATGGGCCCACATATGGGGAGTGCTTAATGCCTACTTCACCTCCGCCGATGGTCGGCTTGGCATTGCACTATCTTCGGCCCACGTATGGGGAGTGCTAACGCCTGCTTCACCTTTGCCGTGGGTCGGCCCGGCATTGCACTACCTTCGAAATCGGCCCACGTATGGGGGGTTCTTAACGCCTGCTGCTCCTTCGACGCGGGTCGGCTCGATATTACACTATCTGCGGGCTGACCAGCGGGGGGGGGGGGGTGAAGCACGTTGCTTGTCTTTTGAGAGCTTTGACTGTCGTCAGCTTTCGTTGCCATTACATCTTTACAGAGTGGAATCGTTGTCAATTCTTTGTTTTCAGCCAATTCTGAAGCTGTTATGCACTTCCTTATCTCTGCTTTCAGTCGTGATGGGTTTCTTGGTGCGATTGTCCGACAGCGGTTCTCAATTTGTGTCACACGAATTTCGAAGCTTTCTTAAATAAAGAGGAATCAAGCATTTCCTTTCTTCACTGTAGTGCCCTCAGGCAAATGTTAAGTAGAAAGATTCAATTGAGCGCTCAAGGAGCCCTTCTCGAGGTTCGTGAGCTTAGATCAGCAGTCCTGGAGTACCCAGTCATTTACAGGTTTTCACCACACATGCCGACTGGTGTCTCACCAACAATGCTATTGCATAGTCATCAACCTCAAACTAGGTTAGTTGTGGCACACATTACTCCCATCCGTCCGGCATTTGCTTCTTCTAAGCTTTGTCAGGAAGTTCGAAAACGAGTAATACAAAAGCAGCACAAGACCAAAGTTCATCTAGACCAACGCCGAGGGACAAAACGCCCGAACCTGCAAACAGGAGATCTTGGCAAGGTGTGAAATTGAAGGAAGATAGGTCCCAAGTACCTTGGCACTTTCAAAATTCAGCTAAAAATATGCCATAGTACATTTCAGCTTTAAAATGGCAAGCGTTTGAATGTTTCCAAACTTGTGAAACATTCGGTACGAGAAAACTTTCTTGACAGCTTAAATAAAAGTCATGCAAGTGACTGCCCATCCCTTGATGATGGTTTTCCGCCTCTTTTTCCAATTCCTACTGGTACAAGTTCTGCTGCACACTCCATTTCTACCTCCTGTTTCACCCTGTTGCTGGGTTCATACTATGCGGAAGAATCTGCTGAGCTTCCATCCCATGATACGCCTCCTGAAGGGGCTCAGGACAGTGATCCTCAGAATTTCAGCTCATCTCCTAGGAATGACTCTTCTAATCCTACTCGACAATCTGAACTGTGCTCCGTAGGTCTACATGACATGAACAACCGCCGATACGGTTTAATATTTATGTGTCGAAGTAGCTCTACTGCTTTGGTTGACAAGACACAGGTTCCTGCTTCTCGCTATTCTTCTGCAGTGGTCTAAACCTCTCCCGCACGAATGAGGCTCTTTACATCAAAAATTTTTATTTCATTACACTTAGGTTAGACAGCATGGTTCGAAAGGGGGGATTTCCTGCAGCATTTACGTGCCGTGCTCACACTTCCACGTGAACGACGGTAAAAAACCGTCACTCTCGACCAAGGCTCAAAGTCAATGAGCCGCCCATCCTTGTTATCCGAGGCGGATACATGGATATTTACTTTGTCTTTCTTTTTCGTTCAGTATTCGTATTCTGTGAGTTTTGAGTAATGTTGTATTTTAAACGCTTATGTATTATTTCAGTGTGCGTCTTCATATTACCTAAACAGTATTGGTGTGCAATTAAATTTCATGATAAAATTTGCCTTGAACATGTTTAATACGCAAACTTATCTAATATTTAAATATAAAGAGTGCTGTTTTACTTGCGGTTATATTATGGTGCTCAATGTATACAGCTCTTTAGATGCAGATGTGATATCTTGATTTTGTATTTAAAAAGTTTTCATCGCATTTACTGTATTTTGCAAATGCTACGGGTCCTGCCAAAACGTTATTCATTGGATGACGCATACCGCTCCTGTTTTCACCTGTGAAACATTTGTGTATCTTCTTCCTTTAACTGAGATGTGGTGGTATATATCCCCCTCCTTCGAAACCAAGGGGGAGGGATATATCAAAGCACTTCGAAACCGAAGTGCATTGATCACTTGCGCTACGCCGCGGCTTACGTTGTAAGTGTACCCCGCCAAATTTTCTTTGCCCCTGCAGAGTTAACTATGAGTCATTGAGATAACTGAGATATGAGATAACTAGTTATGAGTCATTGATAGCCCCGACTGATGGGCACTGCTGCCCGCCTTCGATTTTCTCGAACAGCTTCAGAAGCTCGCCCACCAGTCCGACTGACAGCTGCCAGAGTCTCATTCGTTTTCAATGGACCGGAAGCCGAGGAATCTCCGTGAACTGTCGGAGCTGCCAGCAGATTTTCGCTCGGACAAGTGCAAGCAGCTAGCCGACGATGCCTGGCTTAAAAGAACGCAGTTTTGCCCGAAAGGGGAAGCATCGACTGCGGTAGCAAATTAGCCGACAGTCATACGAACTAAGGATAGACTTTTTGCGGCCGTATAAAATTGTAATCATATGCTTGCTAAGCAACTAAGCACAGTTTCCGCGCGCACTGCAAACATCAAAACATCACATTGGATGATTGTCGACACTCGCTGTCAAAATGCTGGCATAAGGAAACGCGGCAGCAGCAGCGAGCGAAATGACATTCCTGCTGTCGGTAAGCGATCACCGAGGACACACAGCACGCACAAAGCTATGAGCCGCCGACGTATGTGGACTCTGTTCCCAACCAACGCAGATCGCTCACAAGAATCGGCCGCGCGACCGCGAGCAGCCCCCATATGCGTTGTTGTAGCCGGAGAGAACACCGCCACCTTCCTCCCCTCGCCCCGCCCCGCCGCCTCGCAACGTTGAGTGCCTCGAGCGCGAGAGAGAACGGCGCGCCTCCTCTTCGCATTCGTCCCTTTCACGCGGGCGAGATGGAAACGTCGATCCTTGGCTTCCTTCGGATGCTTTTAATCGCACATAGAGCGTAGGACTCGCGGCGACCGTGATCACCCTTGAAGTTTACACGGAGCTTCACAGCGACGCCAACGCTGTCAGCGGAGACCCTGTGCCGAGGCCGACGGCAGAAATACGCCTGGAGTGTGCATTATTTGTTATCGCAAGAAAAGATGCGCGGCGTTAGATGAAATGTGTGACCATGTCCTGAAAGATGCCGTGTGCGCCTGCGTATTCTTGCGCGTTCCAGACGGCAAATATTCAGCACTCAGCTATTGCTTGTAACGTCGGTGCTTTGTGTGCCATCGTGACAATTTTCCATAAGTAGTCCAATTTCTGCAGTTTTAATACTTGTGCTTTTTAGGAGAGAAGCATGGCGATCAAGCTCACATGCTTGCTTTTCTTGACGTGCTTCGCGAGATCTTCATTGGCATATGCAAGTAAGCAGGTAGATTTCGCTTTTCAGGTGAGTGAAACTGGTGTGCGAGAAAGCATATCATATTGCGTGTGGCTATTTCACGCCAGTCGCTGGAGTGGTTTACAATCGGAGTTTCGCCGATTGCTGATGACACATATGTTGATCCCTTCTGTTGCCAAGTTAGAGCGTTCGTTCTTTGACGTCCAGTAGTTGCAGACGGTGTACAGTCTGCCGATTATTTAACAGTACCACCCGAGTGGCGACCGGCCGCGAGAAGCTATGAAACAGGCATGAGCGGCGCGCGCCCACCAAGTTCACTGGAAGCCATGATCTCCGACAGGACGGGGAGCTTGCACCGAGTCAATCGCGCTAGGAGCTGTGTCATGCTCGTGGAAAGCGTCTAGCAGACGAAACTTGCACTTCCTGTTAAGTTGGTGCGCATGCGCTGCTCTTGCTGATCTTGTCGCTTCGCGCTGTTGAAAGGCGCTGACCGGCTGGCCAGTCGACGCTTGCGCGGTACCGTTAAAATGTCGATCGACTGTACATGCGTGCTATCCTAGACACACGTCATGGCTTTCATAGACAATCTACCGAGCTTTGAGCATATCGGCGGATGCCGTCTGCGTGAGCAACGGCGTGGCACGACTGCGATATTGCTTATGTGCGTGTGGGAACTCCGACTAAACTTCGCAGACAATGAGCTAGCTTAAAGACAGGGGTCAAGGGGCACGATGAGCGCGTAAACTGCGCTTTGTGAACACGTTGTACGTGCTAGTTCTGCTTATTCTACTATGCGAGCTTTATGGTTGTGTCGATGACATGGCCTATGAGACTACCATGTTGCAGGCCATCGCACTGACTACGCTGGGTAGAGGGCTATCTACGAGTAGCTAAGAGCAGGCGACTGCAGCCAAGAGAGCGACTTCGGGTCACGGTTCTTTCGAAGGAAACTTGGAAGAGTCTCCAACAACTGGATCACGTGACTGTACAGACGAGCTCTTTTGCCAGGGCTAGTCAGACCGGAAGCCACAGACGGTTTGCGGACAATCCGGGATTGCATAATCGAAGAGGCCCTGCTTTTGATCCTTGTTAACGGAAGACTACTCTTTCCTTCTGCGGGACTCCACGCCCCGGCCATCATGCCCGGTCTGTAAGTCTGTAAGCATGCCCACTCTGAGCCACTCCATCACATCACAAGAAGGACGACGTTGAGATTTTCAACCAGCTGGCTGCTCTTTAGCTCCCCTTCGTGACCTAAAATAAATGGCTTCCTTCAGCCTTAATGCTAACGGTCTCCTTCGCGCGCACCAGAGTGGTTGGAGGTGCTGGGTAAGCACTCAAAGCAACGCAACCATTACTGCTGCAGCTTCGTCGAAGCCGTCCACTTACCGGACTTCCGCCATCTGCCATGACCATCTTCGACATGCCTGAAGATGGAGCTACTCCGAGGGCAGATAGCTGTGTAGTGGGCAGCTAGCCCACTGCAGTAGTATCGAGTCCCACTCGCCTTCGGAGGAAAAGCGGGAGAAGACGCCGACGAGTGGCTCCACTATAAACTAGTGGGAAAGTCCAACGGGCTGGATGCAACTGCTCAGCTCCCTAATGTGGTGTTCTCCCGACTGGTACCACACTTGTGTGATACGAGAACCGCGAGGACGCGTTAACGACATGGGAACTTTTGGTGACGCGCCAAAGGTGTGTTTTGGGGACTCAGTCGCCAAAAAGAAGCGAGCTTAGCAGACACTGTTGCAACGCACGCAGCTACCAGGCGAGACACGCACCGCATATATTGAAGACGTGTTAAAGCTGTACAAGGTGCCCAGTGCTCGTATGTCGGGAGAAATGAAACCCTTATTGATAAACTAAATCCGTGCTTTTTGGACCCCTATGTTCATTTATATACTCCGCTCCGAGTGGACGGCCACCAACATTACAGTTCTATGTTCGGCATTCTTACTTTTTTTGCAAATAACTGACTAATATTGAATACTTGAATATTACACTAGTAAAAGTGGGCTGTGATCTAACATTTTACTCCTGCTGCATACAATCAGACAGAAGTTCATCGGAATGCAGAGTTTGAAAGTGACGAACCATGGTGGAAGCGCGCATGCTTGAGGCTAGAAGGAACGCTTCGAGAAAGGGCTTGCTCAGGACAAGCCGCTTTGTCAAAACGTTGACTCTAGCCTTAGGCATTCCTTGTTAGATCCCCATTGATGCCTACACTTCACAGAATACATAAGTTAATGAAAAAGAAGCGGCTGTTAAGTCATGCATGGGCAAGGGCCGCAGGGTGCACTATCATGCTGGCAGTATCTAGCCGTTTAAGTAGAAAGTACGTAATAATTTGTGAAGTGTTTCCACATTGTTCACAAGGTATTCTTTACATTTTGGCTGAAGTTAACATCATGCCGTGCCAACGGCGCGAGGAAACGCATAAAATCTTGTAAGAAACTTCAAGGACTACATATCAGGCTCCGGCCTTTACTACAATTCCACTATCTTGTAGGTGAAACAAAAGCGATAACAATAGATCATAGATTGTCAAATAAGAGTAAGTGTGCGTTTCACGTGTTGACTCTCTTTCAGAAGTTCTGAAGTCATTCTGTGTATCACAAGGTCTCCATTCCACCAGCCCCCCGTAGGGCGTGTTATCTTCACAGCATGCCTAGTGCTCCACTAGCACGCTAAGTGATACCCCAAACCTGGAGTTGTTATTGACTGACGCTGCTCATAGCGGCAGGGAAAACAAAATTTTTCGCGCGGCGGTGAAGAAACAAACCAGAGTAGGCTCCCTATATAGGCTGTCCCAGCAATCTTCAGCCAGATTGGATTGGACAAACTTTAATAAAGGCCCTGCAGGACGCACGTCAGCGCGCAGTGGGCGCCTCCCACGCAGGGACCAACAGGGAGTACCAGGCGGCCGCTGCGATAGCCTGCTGGACGGCCTAGTGTTGTTCTTGTAGGACCGGCCTTCGTAGGGTCTTCTACCACTTGTCCGAGGTAGAGTCGGGCCGAGCGTTTCTGCACTCCCAGAGCACGTGTGCGAGTGTCGCCGTGACGCCGCACGAGGGGCACGCATCGTCTGGGTTGTGGGGGATATGGGGTTCTCCTCCGTGCTCCTGGGACAAAGGAACGACAACACAGTAGTGCAAACAGTCACAAGGGCATTTATTGCACCTTTCATAGATCAGTGCCTGCTAGCCGAGTTGCTATCCACAAAACATGCCGATGGGCGCGCGACAAATCTAGAAGTCTGACTCACCGCGACCGGAAGCGAGCGAATATGTTCGCCCCATGCTGGATCCCAACGCCTGCTCCTTCGCGTGTGTGGTCACGCGAATCGTGGCGCGTTCGAAGGCGGCCACGCGAGGCGGTCTCGCAGAAGCATCGGTCGGCGGCGCGCGGGATGTCCACGCCGCGCGCCGACCCGCCTGGGAAGAGGGTCGCTCCACGCGCGGCACGGCACGTCCGTGCTGCTTGCTGTCTTGACCCCCAGAGCGAGCGCCTTGCTTTCGGCACCCAAGTAACCTCGCCTGTCGGCGGCGTTAGCAGCGCAACACTCGCGCCATCTCTCGCACTGCGCCCCAACCACATTGACCGCCGTGGGCATCACGCAGGCCACGCGGCGAAGCCGGATTACAGGAGACGCGCCATGCGGGAAAAACATATCAGGGGACGCGCGAGAGTCGCGCATCCCCACATCCCCCCAACCCTAAATCACTACATATTCCGGCGAGACATGTGACACGGTCTAACATCAAACTGTGCTTCGCGAACAAGGTAGAACATTAAACAGTGGCCGCGCCAAAGAAGTGTCCACACGCTGTCCATAGCATGCGAGCCGACATTGTCCCTGGGTACACCGCTGGCGTCCGCCGGTCACAGCAGCAGCTTTGCGACTCGACAGCACGATTCCAGGCCAGGACTCCGGAGACGACGACGCAGTAGTCGCTACGAGCAAGCGTCGCTCGCGCCGACGCGCCCTGCTGGGAAGAGCCACCGTAGCTGTCGGTGACCGCCGGCTCTTTTGTCCGCCGCCGAGGGTTGTGAGCTGGATACAGGAGGCCGCCGAAGTCGCCACGCCGAACTGGCCACAGCATCGCCATCGCCCGGGGTGGCTCGATCGTAGTCCGGGGCAGCAGCGCAGACGATGTTCAGGTGACAGCAAGCCAGGGGTGACTCCAATCACGCTGCATACACTCAACACACTCAGCAAACACTGAAGTAGTGCAAGGGAGAGGAATTCTGCATGCGCATCGCCCACGTGGTACGATGTTCAACTCGGCTAGCAAAGATCGGGCAGCTACTCAGATGCTAAGTTCACGTGAACGAAGCTCGCTTCCTTGAGTCGAACGAGTAATTTCAATTCGTGCGAGGCTAAATAGAATGAGGGAAGCAAATTGCAACACCTCAACGCCACGGTCCACCAGGTTGTGTCCCTCCACGTGCGACAGGCAGCTTCGTAAAGCCTTAGGCCTAAAGTGTCGCTACCCTGACAACAACCGGCACCCAAAAACAACACCCAAAATGAGCGCAAAACAGGCAGCCGCGAGGAGACGTCAGCTCTGTGAGGTGGTCCTACTCCGCTCGGTGCACAAAGCATCCGAGTTGACGGCGCCCACCGTCCCAGACGGTGTCGGAGCGCCCGGTGCCAGGCCGCAATACCAGTCATCCCGTAGTGGCACCCGTGGCCCGCGGCCACCCGGCTCCCAGAGCCGCGACTTCATCCGAGTCAAAGAGATAGAAGAAGCTATTTACATAAGAAATTCGGACCACCCACGAGGCTTCCGTAATCACTCGCTTCAGGCTTGCCACTGCGCTGCGGGCGCTCAGACTCACTCTCCCAGGATGCAGACCACGTGGCTCTCGTACTGACGAATTTCATTTAAAAAAAAACACTTGCGGAAAGGCTTAGCATGTTGACATGTTCAAACACACTACAGCCACCATCACCTCGCTCAAGAAAGCACGCCGCCGACGCTAGCGATCAAAATTCACGCTAGGCCTACGCTTCGGTTCAAACAAAGGTCTCGAAAAAAGCAAACTGTTAAATCTATCGGCCGATGTCCCAAGAGGTCCACGTTGGGCAGCCAGATGTGGGGGATATGGGGTTCTCCTCCGTGCTCTTGGGACAAAGGAACGACAACACAGTAGTGCAAACAATCACAAGGGCATTTATTGCACCTTTCATAGATCAGTACCTGCTAGCCGAGTTGCTATCCACAAAACATGCCGATGGGCGCGCGACAAATCTAGAAGTCTGACTCACCGCGACCGGAAGCGAGCGAATATGTTCGCCCCATGCTGGATCCCAACGCCTGCTCCTTCGCGTGTATGGTCACGCGAGGCGGTCTCGCAGAAGCATCGGTCGGCGGCGCACGGGATGTCCACGCCGCGCGCCGACCCGCCTGGGAAGAGGGTCGCTCCACGCGCGGCACGGCACGTCCGTGCTGCTTGCTGTCTCGACCCCCAGAGCGAGCGCCTTGCTTTCGGCGCCCAAGTAACCTCGCCTGTCGGCGGCGTTAGCAGCGCAACACTCGCGCCATCTCTCGCACTGCGCCCCAACCACATTGACCGCCGTGGGCATCACGCAGGCCACGCGGCGAAGACGGATTACAGGAGACGCGCCATGCGGGAAAAACATATCAGGGGACGCGCGAGAGTCGCGCATCCCCACAGGGTAGACGTCCGGGTAGATGTGTAAGGTGGCGGGGTTGGGATAGGTATGTGTTTGTAACAAGCGTAGCGTTGGTGCTTGCGGCCTGTTTAGTTTGGGGTGCGGGGGCGGAAAGAGACGTCGTCCCAAGTAAAAGTGTTTGGTGATTTAATTACATGTTACCGAGGCGCCCCTGTTCACCTCCAACTCATCGAGACGCGGTTGCCCGGGGGTGACGGCGCGGTCGGTAAGCGCGTGCAGCGTCGTGGGCTGCCTCGTTGAAGTTGGGTGGGGTGCCCGGGATCCGACACAGGTGGGAGGGAAACCAGATGACGGTGTGGTGTTTGAGGGTGCTTGGTTCAGCGTCGCGGAGGACGCGTAACGCCTGGTTGGAGACGACTCCTCTCTCAAATGCTTTGATGGCCGGTCTCGAGTCGCTGAATATTGTCTTTCGCTTGTCGTCGAGAATTGCCAGGGCTATGGCCACTTGCTCCGCCACAATCTTCAGCCAGAGTTCAAAAATATCCGAATGCCACGTTGCTGGACGGAACCAAGATAATGGTGTTTGCCGTCTCTTGGACCTACTCAGATTATTTTTGTCCTTCCGCCTAACTGGATAATTAGTATTAATTATTTAATTAAAGATTCAACTTCACCAATATTGTAATTGGATGAAAAGCGTCAATGAGAAAATTGTAGAGCAACATTATAAACTCTCGATGCAGCTACCTGTTGCTCAATACGTGACACCTAAATGTGTTTTTTCTAGCGTTGAAGAAGCGCGAGAATACATGCAAAGAGCCCCGAGCAGCCAGTCGCACGGTTATTTTTCAATTGTCAAAGGCGTGCACAGCAGTCCTCTATTACAAGTAATAGAGGGCTGGTGCGCACGCCTTTGACACACCGGCTGACACATGGCAGTTGACACGTGATTGACAGACGGCCGTGTCACTGGCCTTGTGCACAGCACTCCTTTATTCTCATTCTACGCCCTCGCCGCTAACACACCTCCACTCGTAGCCGCACCCACCCACCTTACACCCTCTTCCCTTTAGAGGAACCCCGCCTATATAAAATGTGGCAAGGAAAGCATATGTCGCTTTGAAGAAGACAAGTCCACTTGTCGAAACGTTGGCTCCTGCATTAACCTTGTTCTCGTTTGACTAACCATCTTGAATTTCCATCTCGCGCCTTCCCCATGTTTTCCCTGTAGGTTGTGTGTATGTCATGATTTACGACATTCCTGATATATTTCAGCTTCAAAAATTAAATTCAGTAACTTCCTTGCGCCACATGGAGGGCCTGCGTGGTTGAGGATGCGCGGTTCGAAATGATTTTTGTCGAAGCGATGCTGGACGTGAGGCGCAGGACGCCGGCGCTAGTTACTCTTGTTAACGCTGTCGCGCTAACAAGAGGACGGCAATAGCACCACTCGCCACTGAAAACCGCATAATATGACAAATTAACGCTTGTCTTCTGAATGTCCAACGAGTCCGAATGTCCAACACTGGACATACAAACTCGATGGATGCTCATATTCGTTGGAGATTCCGCCTCGGTCGCACGTTCCCTCTCGTCGTACATTGCGTCTCGTTGTAATCCAGCAACATTGTTCGTCCCTTTCATGTGGCGAGGAGTGGATGTTTTACAGCTACTGTTCCAGAGCGGTACTTGTAACGTGCAAGCCGGTGCCCAGGGAGAGCCCCTGAGATTGTAATTAAGGGACAGCGGGGAACGCGGGAACCGGGGCTCCCTGTGAGCTGGGGCCTCGGGAACCCCAACCCGCGGATAGTGCGGAGTTCAGATTTTTCGTGTCTCCGGCGCCATGTCGTCTTCTGGAGGGGCTGCCAAAGTATACAGAAAAAAAGGGCATGCGGGGGAATTCACTAAGCTGCGCCATTCGTACGCTATTTCTTAGTCAAAGAGTTCTTACGCTGAGATAATGTTGCAGCCGAAGTGGCAGCGCATTTAACGTACGGTGTTTTATCAGAGTGACAAAGACGCAAATCTGGAAATAAATGACAGGAAATGAAAGAAGTGCGCTCAACTGATAGCATGGTCGCGTATCATGCATAGAAGTCGGTGGTAACTCCGTTAGACAGGGTACCAGTAAGCTATCGCAGGAGACGAAAGATCTGATCAAGAAACGCCAATGTATGAAAGCCTCTAATCCTACAGCTAGAATAGAACTGGCAGAACTTTCGAAGTTAATCAACAAGCGTAAGACAGCAGACATAAGGAAGTATATTATGGATAGAATTGAACATGCTCCCAGAAACGGAGGAAGCCTAAAAGCAGTGAAGAAGAAACTAGGAATAGGCAAGAATCAGATGTATGCGTTAAGAGACAAAGCCGGCAATATCATAACCAATATGGATGAGATAGTTCAAGTGGCTGAGGAGTTCTATAGAGATTTATACAGTACCAGTGGCACCCACGACGATAATAGAAGAGATAATAGAGGAATTCGAAATCCCACAGGTAGCGCCGGAAGAAGTAAAGAAAGCCTTGGGAGCTATGCAAAGGGGGAAGGCAGCTGGGGAGGATCAGGTAACAGCAGATTTGTTGAAGGATGGTGGGCAGATTGTTCTAGAGAAACTGGCCACCCTGTATACGCAATGCCTCATGACTTCGAGCGTACCGGAATCTTGGAAAAACGCTACCATAATCCTAATCCATAAGAAAGGGGACGCCAAAGACTTGAAAAATTATAGACCGATCAGCTTACTGTCCGTTGCCTACAAAGTATTTACTAAGGTAATTGCAAATAGAATCAGGAACACCTTAGACTTCCGTCAACCAAAGGACCAGGCAGGATTATGTAAAGACTACTCAACAATAGACCATATTCACACTATTAATGAGGTGATAGAAAAATGTGCGGAATATTACCAACCTTTATATATAGCTTTCATTGATTACGAGAAAGCGTTTGATTCAGTCGAAACCTCAGCAGTCATGGAGGCATTGCGGAATCAGGGTGTAGACGAGCCGTATGTAAGGATACTGAAAGATATCTATAGCGGCTCCACAGCCACCGTAGTTCTCCATAAAGAAAGCAACAAAATTCCAATAAAGAAAGGCGTCCGACAGGGAGATACGATCTCACTAATGCTATTCACAGCGTCTTTACAGGAGGTATTCCGAGACCTAGATTGGGAAGAATTTGAGATAAGAGTTAATGGAGAATACCTTAGTAACTTGTGATTCGCTGATGATATTGCCTTGCTTAGTAACTCCGGGGAAAAACTGCAATGCACTTACCTGGAGAGGCACAGCCGGAGGGTGGGTCTAAAAATTAATCTGCAGAAAACTAAAGTAATATTTAAGAGTCTCGGAAGAGAACAGCAGTTTACGATAGGTAGTGAGGCACCGGAAGTGGTAAGGGAATATATCTACTTAGGACAGATAGTGACTGCGGATCCGGATCATGAGACTGAAATAATCAGAAGAATAAGAATGGGCTGAGGTGCGTTTGGCAGGCATTCTCAGATCGTGAACAGCAGGCTACCATTATCCTGAAGAGAAAAGTTTATAACAGCCGTGTCTTACCAGTACTCGTGTACGGGGCAGAAACTTGGAGGCATACGAAAAGGGTTCCACTTAAATTGAGGACGACGCAACGAGCTATGGAAAGAAGAATGATAGGTGTAACGTTAAGGAATAAGAAAAGAGCAGATTGGGTGAGGGAACCAACGCAAGTTAATGATATCTTAGTTGAAATCAAGAAAAAGAAATGGGGGGCATGGGCAGGACAAGTAATGAGGAAGGATGATAACCGATGGTCATTAAGAGTTACAGAATGGATTCGATGGGAAGGGAAGCGTAGCAGAGGGCGGCAGAAAGTTAGTTGGGCGGATGAGATTAAGAAGTTTGCAGGGGCAATATGGCCACAATTGGTACATGACCGGGGTAGTTGGAGAAGTATGGGAGAGGCCTTTGCCCTGCAGTGGGCGTAACCAGGCTGATTATGATGATGATGATGATGTATCATGCACATGTAG
Source organism: Dermacentor variabilis (assembly GCF_050947875.1). Lineage (NCBI taxonomy): Eukaryota > Metazoa > Arthropoda > Arachnida > Ixodida > Ixodidae > Dermacentor > Dermacentor variabilis. Next base: position 32,996,210 of record NC_134576.1, read on the forward strand.
TTCAGGCTATACGCTTACGGCAAAGCACTGCAGACTCCTATCCGACAGCTTCCTTATCCGGGCGTCTGCAATAGCGCCGACAAGCGCAACCCCGCTCGCCCGTTCACCGCACCGCCTTCAAAATAATTGCAGTGGGAGTGTTACCCATTCTTCACACAGTTCTGCGAGAGACAGGACTAACGGCTACATGGGGGTCATGTTTGGCGCAAGAAGACACGCTCAGTCGGAGCAATTGCCGGGCAGGTCTGCCAGTCCAACTCCACCTGTATACATAACCACCAGCACCGCCACCGTATTACAAAGCGAATAAATCTCTTTATTTTTACACTAATTATGGAAATGAATAAAATGAAGGCCCATAATATATAGTTCGTAATATATCAAGGTAAGAGACCCGGCATCTGTAGTTTCATCAGTACCCAGGTAGCACAAAAGAGATACGTAACGTTTTCGTAGCGTTTATCCAAGACGATAAAAACGGGTTAAAGAAGACACGAATGAGAGAACTTCGGCGGAAAAACGTCGTATATCTCTGCTAAAGACCGGCTTAATTACTTTCTTGAGACGATCTAGAACAGGTCTGCAAGACGTATTCGAAAAGCTGGTCTAGAAATAGGATTGGGAAAGACACAAGTAATCTCTTTGCCAAAACTATTCGTAACCAATTTCTAAACGTTTTTAGGACGTTATCAAAAAGCTGGTCTAGAAGCGGTCTTGAAAGGTTTACGATCATCTGAAGCTAATTTTCGCGGGTGACGGGCGCGATCAGACATCGTTGTTCAAAACACGCGTTTAGTTTCGCCTCACGCGACTGGCCTATGCCGCGCAGACGTCGTCAGCCGCACCCGTTGGCACGGCCTAGGCCAATCGCGTGAGGGGAAACTGATAGGGCGTTTCGAACACCGATCTCCAATCGCGCCCCAGATGAGTAGAAGCGTCGGTGTTGACTGTAAGAGCCATGGCGCAGTGCCAAGCACTGTTCCCCGCATGGCCGGCGCATCCTCTACCAAGTCGCACGAAAATGAGCCTGTTAGGAATAATAAATCCTTAATACCGCCTTTAGTAAGCTACGATGCTTACAACCACAATGGGAATGACATCCTGCAAAGAACAAATGGCCACGTCTTGGCAGGTGGCCAGACCAAGCCCTTCATGACAAGAGTGCATGAAATGAGAACATTGTGACAAAGCAAGAACACTCTATTAAAATGTAATGCTTATGCAAGGTTCGAACAAACTGTGTGAGAAATGCAAATAGAAATAAAAGTACATCAACAATGACAAAAGTCGCAGAAAGGATTCGTAATGAACTCGAAAGTGAACATTCATTAGCACATAAACAAAATTCCAAGTACACATACAAAAATGAACAGAAAAACCTGGAGTGTACTAAAGTGTCTAATTTATCATAGTAAAGTGCGCGGGCTATTAGATGGACTAGAGTTATGCAGAAGTGACATCGGAGCGAATGGAAGAAGTAGACTGAAAAATGCAAGAGTATGAATTGGATGGTAACTGCCTCCAAGCAATGTTACCAATCATCTAGAAGCTTGAAAAGAGCACAAGAAGAAATACCACCGCATACCATCATAAAACAATCCTGTGACAAAAATAAAAAAAAATGGGAACAATGCAAAATTGGAAATATTGCCTTTAGGATATATCAAAGAAGGTAATGGCGAGAAAAAATAACCATACAACAAAAAAGCAATAAAGTGAAATTAGTACAGAATACTTAAACGGGGGATTCAGTGTAACAAGTGAACACTACTGTAGTACAGCGAACGATGAGACAGTAATGCTGCATCTTGCCACTCCAGAACGTGAGAAATGAATATGCAAGCCTCATATAAGAAACTTACATAAACATGGAAATAAACTGGAATGCACTGGAAGCTGCATTTGTGTAACAAAGGAAGCAATGGTCATAATAAATAGTAAGTGTTTTATCTAAAAAGCCCTTTACAAGAGGCAAAGTTGTACCTCTCTGGCAAAAGTAAAGTTGCAACGAATAATTTGCAAACCAGCAAATACATTAATTAGCACACTGACATGTATCACTTTGCGCACATCTCCAGTCTCCTAAAGTAAAAAAAAGCACTCTGAATGAGAAAAACGTTTAACACATGTAGCCCAGAGCAAATTCTTTGCCAGTTCACTCACACTTTCACATCCAAAAACATTTGCCACAAAGTCCAGGCACAGTTCCACTGATGTTTACCAATTCACCCCCACTTTCACGTCCAAAAATATTTGGCACACAGTCCAGGCAGAGCTTCATAGATAAACAGCTTGAGAGCACCCTACTGATTATTGTGAAGTCCCGCTGCTGGAAATAGAACTGCCGCACATGCTGGTAGTGGTTTCAATGTAGACACACTTGCTGCCCTGAACAGGTATGTTCAGATATCTGCACTGGTGCTCCATTTTGTCGAAGTAGACACATTGATGCACTACGCTGGTAATTGAAATGTTTTGAATGCACAAGTATTGGCTTCACCAGAAAGACTTGCCCACATACCACCACTGCCATATATATGCACTTGCTCTTCACTCAGTAGCATTGAACTTAAAGTGTTCCCTATGTGGGAGCCATGTGTAAAACCGGTGTCACACGACCACTCTCGATCGCGATCAAGCCCGATCCGGATCGAAATTATCGATGCGACTGGCTCACTCTCGTAGCTTGCGCAGAGGAGCCATCACGACCGAGAAATTCGATTTGTAACGGACTGGATAGCGGCTAAAAAAGCCCCGTGTGAAACCGGTATCAAATAATGCACAGACGTACGCTAGGAAAATGTGTTGCACAAGGACAAAGAACTGTGACATGCCCTGTTGTGCGAAGCGCGCGAACAGAACACATGTATATATATATATATATAAACAGCGAGAGCGCTTCGCGAACTCCATGCGCACACATGGCACCCGCACGAACTAGGCAGGCCGCCGTAAAGCGCGAAGGGCGCACAGCGTACATTCCGACACATGTCCCAAACTTCAAACAATCGTACTACCTAAAGCATACAAGTTATTTTATACCAAGGACATACTCGACTCACGTATGCAGTATGCACAAGCGAGTTATGCAGCGTACATGCTGTATCCATTCGCCAAATAGTAAAATTGATAACAAGCAAAAAGCTACAAGGGACTCAATACATTACTACCATTTGAGGCGTCAAATAAAATCGAATTTGGCCGTTTCATATATTGGACACAATATATGGACACATGTGGTACCCGGTAATACCATGAAATACCCATCACGTGGGTAAAGGGGGCGAAAACACAATCGAGAACCTGAAGCGCAAACGATAAAAGCACGGTATGGTGCACGCAAAATTCTGTCAGTGCGCTGTAGCGCGAGGGAAGAAAATAGGGCGAGCACTTGACCTCACCTTTTGGGATACCGCACTAGTAGTGAATCATTAAAAAAAAGCCTGTTTGAACCAGTTCCCTTGTCTGCAACACTCTTGCTAAACGGGAGACTAAAATACCACGATGATGGCTCTATTGCGGAGATCAGCAAGGTGCGCATAGACAGAAATTTTGCCGCCTTTCTTCGCATTCTACAAAATGCGTTCTTCTTAGAATCACGCATAGCGGCTGACCCCGTCGCTAGGGACACACAGGCACGATTTCGTCCCTCTAACTTTCGTCCTTATACTGCCCTTAACGCCTTAATTACAACGTCAGTGAAAAGGCGCCTCACATAACATGACAATGAACTTGAAGAGCTGATTAGTGCCCTCCACTCCGCGCCCTCCAATTGAAAACACTACTGATTTCCAAATTAAACTACACAAACAGATCGCACAACCCAAACTAATCACCGAACGTCGTTTTCTTGACGGCAAAACCCTGCAACACTTACATGACAAAGGGCAGCGGCAGCACATTCAGAACAGCCGCTATCCTACCACAGCGCAATGCAAGTGCGATAACGTTATTATGCCCGGCTCAAACAGATCGCACAACCCAAACTAATCACAGAATGTCGTTTTCTTGACAGCAAAGCACTGCAACACTTACATGACAAAGGGCAGCGGCAGCACATTCAGAACAGTCGCAAACAGACCATAGTGCCATGCGAGTGCGATAACGTGACTATGCCCGGCTTCACGAATAACGTGGCCGCCTTGATCACATAACAATTGAAAACACTACTGATTTCCAAATTAAAACCACACAAACATATCGCACAACGCAAACTGATCACAGAATATCGTTTTCTTGACAGCAAAACACTGCAACACTTACATAGCAAAGGGCAGCGGCAGCACGTTCAGAACAGCCGCAAACACACCACAGCGCAATGCGAGTACGGTGACGCGACGACGCCATGACGACGCGACTATGCCCGGCTCGCCCGGCTGCCCGGCATCACGAATCACGTGGCCACCTTGGTCACATGATTTGACGACGGTATCGCCACCTTGCGCAAGGTTGGATCGCGTTGATGGGTTGTTGAATATTGTAGAAGCCGCTAAAGAGGCTGACGCGCCGTGGCGTGGCGGTGGTGTTTTGAGTCGTTTGCAAAACATATTCACCCCTCGTTTTTAAGCTGTCTGGCTTCCAACGTTATCAAAACGTATTCACCCCTCGTTTTTAAGCTATCTTGTTTGGAACGTCTTTGATGCGTCGATTTTGGTCAAAAATCCGTTTCAGACGTTGAATCCCTTAATACGACGTTTTCAAGACTTTGTATGCTACCTGGGTATGCTATCTGTCTTTGCGCTGCACACAGCTGCAGGAGCGGTTATAATGCCGCACATAGGCTCAATTTCCGCTCCCTCGGCAGTCGGTACCCTCTAAGGTGCTGGTCGACGATGTCGACGACCGCTAACCGACGATATAACGCGCGCTCCCTTCGCATAGGGTATGGCCACGGAGAGCTGTGACAGCAGCCCTAAAAAAATAAATGCAGAAAACAGCCGTGCCTACCGACACTCCCGAACTGTGACAGAAAACATGACTACGTGACATCCGCACCTACAAGTTTCGCTGACTATCGCACTTTGACATCGCATGGGCGTTCATCGCTTCTTCTTGGCGACTCCTCAATTGATATAACACGATGATGCCTCGCACCAGGTCAAGTGTTTGTTTTTGCGGGTTCAGGCGGCCGCATTCCGACAGAGGCGAAATGCACAAAGGCGTGTATACATCAATTTTGGAGACCGGTAATAAATCATACGTTGGCGACGTCAGGGCCTGGAGCCCCTAACTACGCTGTCTGTCATAGCCCAAGTGGTACCTCAAAGAAGTCAAGGCTAACCAGTCGATATCATCACGATGCTCAGCGCAAACGATGTCATAAATTTGCCAGCCTCGCAAGAACAGACGTTCAAGAGAACGTCAGAATACTGCAGAACACCATACAGTGAGCACACAGCGGTTTGATATTGTAACTGGTTTCGGATCAGATCAGTTTAATTATAGTCGATCTTGCGACCCTGACGCACTTTGTTCAGGGCAGTCGCTGTACATATGGTAAAATCCAAGCAGCGCCCGACGCCGTTCAATAAACATGCAACTGCGGCCTCGCAGTACGAAGCGAACTGCGGCTCAAGAGCAACAGTCCTTTAAAATTCCGGACGAATTTTCCATGCTGTAAAACCTCATCTGCGTTTTTTTTTTTCTCCAATGCAGGACGAAGGCCTCTCCCAGCGATCTCTAATTACAATTGGCCTGCGCTAGGCGACGCCAAGTTACGGCTGAAAATGTTTCCACAGGCTTCCCAGGAAGACGTCGACAACCACGAGAGCGAAATGGGTAATTAAGGCCGTCTTAGCCCCCGTATGATTGACCTGTCAACTGTGAGGAGCGTTCAAGTGGGCGTCCTATGTCTGCATAATTGCCCACTTCGGAACAGCGTCTACCCCTTTTTCCCCGTGCTGACACAAAGGGATGGACGAAGGAAAAAAAATACCAGAAGGGCAGGGTCGACGGCAGAACCTACTTTCACAGGCTCCCCACAAAGATGTCGATAACCAAAGGACCGTAAGCGGTAATTTAAGACCGTCCCGGCACCAGTGTTAATCAGAACCGCTCGACACTGGTACGAGAGTCACAACTATGTACCAATGAAATAGATACAATGTTTTCTACTTTTTTCGTCATCACGATTCCAGGTTTCGTAGTCGTTTCCTGATTCTTGCGGTGAAGACCCATCTCACCCGTTCGAGATCGTATCATTGGGTACGCCCGGCAAAGCGGAGGCATTCGATACTCTCGAAAACCGATGCATTCACTTGCTTTAGTTGCACATTCCGTCTCGCTGGACATTCCACGTCATGGTCTCGGTTTGACATTCAGTGTAGCTACACCTTCCGTTTTCGATGAATATTATGTCTTGTTGAACATTTAGCCTCGCCGATCATGTGACCCGTCGGACATTGGCTCCCGTTTGATATTCACCCGCCGGTCTCGTTGGACATTCAGGCTGTGGATGACAAGCTAATAGTTCCCAGCAACCCGCACCATGTAAGCACTTCCTTTCTTTTTCATTTATTCCTTCGGTTTTCTTGCTTTCTTCTTGCGTGCTCTCTTTCTTCTTTTCTCTCATTTATTCTTTCTCTCTTCCTTCTTCTTGTTTTCTCTTTCCTATTTTTCCCTCCTCTTTCGTAATCTAAGTCACTTCTCTTTCCTTCTTTCTTTCTTTCTTTCTTTCTTTCTTTCCTTCTTTCTTTCTTTCTTTCTTTCTCTTTCTTTCGCGGCTCTGTTCAAAACGCCCCCATTTAGATTCCAAGGTGATCTAGTAAAGAGAGCAGAACTGGAACAGCTTGAGGTGCGATTATACTGTCCATAAATCATTCCGCGAATACAGCAGTTGTACTGCTAGTGGAAACGCGGAGCCCATGGATTCGCTCGGCGGAGTGACCCCCTCCTGCGCCTTATTAAGTCTTGCGGTGCAGGCGCAATCAAAGGGATTCGTCTGCGGGTAGTGGTGTTCAACGTAGCGCTGCCATGGGCACTCGTGTTCCCGCTAGCAGTATCTCGGCCTATGCACAAAGACAGAGGGGCTCCGTGACGTATATTCTTATCGGAACAGTGCGGTGCGTAACACCCTCGATCATGTTCCTTTGTCTTTTGGTGTAACACGAACCAAACACCACCAAGCCCCGGCAAGTGTGCGTGTGCGTTATCTAATCGCGGCGAGCAAGCTTCGGCGTGCCAGCCTAACTCGAAGCGGTTCGCGTCATTGCGAGGTCAAATAAGAAGCCTTAGGCGCTTCCGAAGCGACCACAGAGCATCGGCATCATGCGCGTCGCACTTTCGTGGAGCGTTCTCTGGCTGACACTCGCGTTGGCGCCATGGAAGTCGCAGGGGGCTGCTGTGCCTCGGCCGGCGGCTCAATGGAAGCATCCCGGTAATTATTGGCATAGTGATTGATGGGCTTTTTGATGCACAAAATGCAACTTCCCGACCGGACTTGTACGTAACAAATTGCATGTAACGATTCACCTGTAAGCAATTACGCGTCTCTGCGCAGTCCTCGCAATTTAACGATTCCCTTCTTTATTAGGTAACGCTCACTAAAATTCAATGACTTTTTCCAGCAACCGATTGCATGTAACCAGTTACATTTTTGATGAAACAAGCTCTAACTCTTTACGCAGCTTTCAACGCTTAAAATCTGTGGGAATTACTGTGTCCGAAGGGATTAAAACGTGTATATGTTCTACTCTCTTTCCGCAATTGTGCCGTTTCTCCACGATCACCTGCACATGGCCGGCTTTCAGATTTACACACCTGGTTTGGAAGTGCGGTCTCTGAGCTTTTCTCTTAGAATAAATTTCTTTCTTTCTCTCTCTTTCCTGGAAATGCTTTTAAACGGACTTCATGGGCAGTAACAGCTGCTTCTCAATTCTCCTTCGCTTAGTGCATCCAGTGATTTCTGTAATGTAGACAGAAGTATTTTGGCCGTTAAAAGCGTTTGTTTCGGTGTGCCACGTGACTCATACATCCAATCTCGCAATTCCAACCCATGAACTGTACCATTAGGGCTGAATAATTGCCAACTTTACATTAAACTGCATTGCAAACGTGAACGTTCGCTGGCATACTACAATTATTCGTTTAGGTCTAAATGGCTAACGATCGTGAAAGACGGCGTTAGGAGGTTCACGAGGTGTTGGCAGACAAACTGAAACGCGCTACTATGCCTCGATAGCCGAGGTTACTACGGAACTTAACGGCAGCGAATCAACAATGGACAACTTTTCATTTTTTTACTCGCCTATCGGGGGCGTCTTCACTTAGCTCCAGTTGCAATGAAGCGCTGCGCTTCATAGAGAAACCAGGCCTCAACATCGCGGCACTAAGTGACCACAATCTTGTGCGCAAGGTGCTTGTACGTTACAACACAGCCGTTATCTACAGCCCGCACAAAGAGCTAGTTTTCAGTGTCACTTCAAATAGCTTCAAATGTAGCTTGCATAAGATAATGTTGAAAAGCCATTCTTAGCGAAGATGAACATCTGAAGGGCTGTGCAGGACGCATTGAAAGAGCCAGACCAGCTCGTTCTATTAATTGTAAGGAGGAAAGTAATGCTAAAGTAATTGCTGAATTACTTTCCTGGCGCAGTAATTCGTAACTGCAATCAAACACGCCTAGAAAGAAGTAATTGTAATCGGTTACTTTTGTTCTGTAACGCGTGCGTGCCTGACCACAATGAAACAGCAAATGCAATGATAGACCATGTAGCGAAGGGCTATGAATTAATAGTCACGTGTAGAGTTCTACAGAACGTTCTCGTGAACCTAAGAACACGAACGTTTCTTGCGTTCCGCTAAAATTGCAGTGCGGCCGCCATAGGCGGGTACCGAAGCCGGCATATCTCAGGCTGACACCGATCCACTGCGGCCCGTGAGTGAGGGGCACCAGCACGGCCTTGACACAGTGCAGAATTTTGACACTACAGGCATCCACGAGATCCCAACACCGATGAGTTGCCGATGAGAAGTCAGTTTCAAGCGTGAAATGCTTGTAGCTCCCGTTGTCGGCGTCGTTCGAGTAACCTTGAGCCCATAGCCAGCGCAGGTACCCGGCCACTCAAGCGAGAACATCCGGGCAAGTTGAACATCCGGGCAAGTTGAGACAACAACGCGAGGAAACCCCCCCTCCCCCCCCACACACCACATTCACACATTTTGTACGTTACATACGCTAGTTACTCCCAAACAAATTACAAGAAATGTCGCTTCCGAGTTCTTCCTAATGTTTGTTCACAGTATCGCTCAAGGTGGAACTTCTAGTACGCTAAAACTTTATCTTTAATTTCCAATAGTCGACGTCCAAAAGGGAGATACAGGGCATCATATGCTTCATTTCATGGAAGTGGAATTTGCAGCGCATCTACTGCGCTCGCCGAGCTGGTGTATGGTGCGGCGCCGGGCGCCTCTGGAAGCGCTGCTCCGCCTTCATGGAGGAAGGAAGAAGTTTGGAAAGAGCACTACGTCACGCACCAAGCCTTGTCAAGCGATCACTCCGCAAGGTCAGCCCTTTGTGCTTTGGCGGCCCAGCACGTCACCTCTTGCTTCAAGATCGCGGAGCAAGAATCGAGATTCGCTGCGCGTTTTGTTGCGCATCCTTCAGGCGCTTTTCTTCTAGCTGGGCAGCGCGCTCGATCACCCTGCGTCCTTCGCTGCATATCGGGCCGCCTTCAGCCGCTTTTCTCTTTCTAGCTGGGCGGCATCCATACGGACCAGTGCACAGTACGGCGCGGTGTGGTGTGGTGGGGTGTGCCGTTGCGAACATGCACTACACCTGTTTTAAGATTGCGGCCACTGTCGTCTCCAAGCAATCTGATTTGCCGGCTGCCATTTCATGCCTACATGCATTCTCAATTGCAGGAGAGCCAGTTTTTTGTTCCCTTCTTGGGAATCAAGTCGACTTCCAACATTTTGTTGGTGTATTCCAACTTAAGGCCTCACTAACCCTTTTGTGCAAATTTTTTTTTCATGAAGTCACCAAAATTTTTAAAATTCTTTGTGGCCAATTATTTTAGAAGAGATATTATTAGAGCAAGATGAGCATGTTATTTTTTTATTTTCTGTTGTCCTTTACTATGAAGTTGGTTTTCCACGTTTCTGAGTTTCTGATAGGCAAGGTTTTAGAGAAACACTGCAAAAGGCTTGATATTTCTCGGACAGGAAGCCAAGCGTGCGTTTGTCGGGCTCTGTGTGACGCTTCATTGCTGGAGCGGTGAGGAAAAAAAATCGCGGAGGCATAGACGGCAAAGCAATTTCTGTGAGTCGCGTCCACGCGAGAGAGGTTGCCAGAGGATCGAACAATTCTTCGGTGTGGTCAGCGCTAATTTGTAGCTGAAAAAATCGTCCAAGAATACCTTCCAGCAGTGAAACAGCGGCTGTCATCGATGCAGCAGCCTCCCTTTGCGCCGCCGTTCATGAAACAGACAGGAAGACGGACTTCCGCTATGTTTGCGCCAACAGCGCGCTCGAAAAATAATTTTTCTGCAAGGCCGGCACCACTTACATACGGGGCAGTGACGCCAAAATGATAAAATGTCAGCCACTTCGTTATGGCACTCCATAGACGAATGTAAATCCCTGTATGAGTCATGACTGGCATATTTTGGAAGGAAAGCCTAGGTGAGTTGGAGTCGTACTTGGCATGGAGAGGGCTAAAACTGATTTGTAATCACAAATTGATAAACATTGACAACGACTTAAGTTTAGCGCTTTGAATGCTGCGATTTCGTTTCTCTCTGACCTACCTGCGGGTGGAATGCTCCAGAGAGTGTTACATAACTCGCAGTCGTTTCAGGCGGTCCCAGTTAGTCGTACCAAATGCTAGCACGTGGTCCAATACGTGGGGAGTCTTCAACGATCATTTAATCCAGTAGGGACACCAGGACATCAACGGAAATTACAATTGAGTACCTTTCACGAATTTCGCTGTGCCCCATTTGATGAAAGCAATGTTTGTCTCGGCATGGCGCCACCAAATATCGCAACCGGAACAGGTCTCCTCCTCTATTGGCAAGTTCAGCTAGATGCCACCGGCAAACCAGAGTAATGCTGTTGAGCAATTTGGACAGAACACGATCAGTAGGCAAACACCTAGACAGGTGATTTTTTGCGTATCTATACGCGCAGTGCGCGCCGATGGACGCGCCACTGGTGGCGGCCTTGCGCAGAACACACGGGAGAGGAGCCAGCCGCACGCCGTAGTTTGTTGTGTCGTTGACAGTGCTTCTGTCTTATTAACGTTATCAGAGCACAATAGGCAACACCCTTCGCACGTTTGGGGTGGCCAAAGCTTCGAGGAATGTCCCAGAAGAATTGTTGCAGGGTGTGGGGAGGGGGGGGGGGCTCAAATACCGACGAAAACGTGCCGGCGATACAGTTCTAATCATTCCCCGCAAAGCCTCATCAGCGGGAGCAATGGTAGCAATGGATCGCCGCTTCGGTGGGAAATTTCTGGTTCTCATCCTTTCCCTTTTCGCGTCGGTGTTTTTTTTCCACTCGAGCATACTTAGACGCCTAAGCGAGGAAGTTCGTCAGCAGTGCAGCACGCGGTTTAAAGGCATTTCGCTTAAGTTCGGAATGCCGTTTGCCGCTTATATTGTTTTCCGCTTCTTTACCGCGTTGCGATAGCTAGGAAGCACGACTGCACGAGCGCATTGTGTTGTATGTTAAAGCTACACAAGTTTGCAAGAACTGAAATTGTTGGTTTAATGTGACCCGGTAAATCCTCGCACCAGCTGTCGCGCACTTCATGTTTTACATATATTTTATACGTGGCTGCGCACATGTTTAACTGTTGCTAGTTGCTTCATGCATAACTCTTATTGATTCTTTTGAGCTGGGAGGTTCTCACCCTGCCTCGTTTGTAAAGGGTATAAATCATGCTGTGTCTTATAGGAATGATACCAAGCAAGTGCTTTATTCTTTATAGTAAAGCAACAGCTTTATTTTCGCCCGAGAGCATCTTAGATGTTGTGTTTTTTTTTGGGGGGGGGAAATGTGTTTAGACAATAGGTAGTTCCGGGCGAGAATTGTTAATATAGTTGCTGCATATGGTATTTTTGTTCCATCTTCTGCTGAAAAGTTCGCGTCACGTTTGGGAAGTCGTCATACCTCGATGCTTTCCGAGCAGACTTAACACACCGAGTAATTTCTTCTTTCACAACGTAGTCCCTTCTTGCATGTGAATTGTGTACTCAACTGAATTCTTTCTTATTATGCTTACGACGCAGAGGAATAAACCCAGCCTTGCCGCCAGCGCTCATCTTCTTTGACTAGCGCTGCTCTGCCTTTAAATGTAGCACCTCTCTCACGTAACATTAAAAAAAAGTACTGAGAAGTTAGTCAGACTATTTTTGTACGCTTCCAAGTAGCTCCCTTGGAGAATTTAAAATTGCAAGAACAGCAGCGGGAACGGCAGTTCATCGGCGTATGCATCAGAATTGCATCGGCGGTACAACGCTAACAGGCGCTTTTAATAACCCGTGCGTTTGGTGACTTCGTTGAGTCGTGCACGCGTTTCCATCAATAAACTCGCAATTACTCTTCTTGGGCCGACTTTGACTGTACTTATTCGGCCATGTCACATGTATTCATTAGAAGAAAAATCACAACGGCATATGCAGACATCGCACCATGTGGATTTGTTTGATAAAGTCTGCACTAACGACTAGTGCTTATTATTGATGTAAAGGAGCAGCATTATGGCAAGGGCAGAACAAAAAGACAAAAAAAAGCTATCGCGACATCGCATTACTCAACAAAATTCATTAGCTCGTTACCATGAGCTCCACTTCATGTAAATGGGGCTCATAGCGTTTGTCTGCGGGACGCACCTGGCACGTATGTGGACCATGCTGCCCCCAACACAGGTAACATCGTGTTCATACCTGCTGCCACAGAGGTCAGCGTTTTCCCTACAGCTGTCACCACAGAAGGAGCAGTGTGGCGCCCGAACAAAGGAGAAATCGCAGCCGCGAACTTCAGCCACCCTTGCTGCAAAGCGTTGTCGTCGGCTACTGCTCCCGCGCGTACTGCTGGAAGCACCCGCTAGGTGGCCATCAGTGGCGCCTCTATAGGCGCTTCACGAGGCGTATATTCCTCGCGCTTCGTTCAAATTTTCTCCTGTAACATGCTTCGTAATCCTAGATAACACATAATTTTTGCCCGCCACTCCGGTCGCGCAGTAGTACTCTTGCTATGAAGCTCACAGAATAGCCGGCACCTCCGCAGACGAAAGTAGGAAGTAACACAAAATTGCCAGTCGTAACAATAGACGAAACTATTTAGAACTGAGGTTTAACAGCGCGCATAAAACAAGTACACGACGAAACAAATACCATAGACGAGCGCTGACTGGCAAGTGGAAGTTTACTTGAAGTTCTCCAGCCATATTATACCTTTTCCATCATGCGTACGCAAGTCACATATACATCTGCAAAATTACAGTCATCACAATCTTTCGTGAAAAAAAGCTATTTCTTTCTCCGACAAAGCAAGAGAGGGAGCGCTTACACGTTTATCTGCCCGCTTTCGAATGTGATATGCGTCTATTATTTCTCTTTCCCTCTTGCTTTTTTCTTTTCTTCTGAATTTTGTCTTTTCAAATATGGGAGTGCACGGAGTCTTGTCGCAATGTCCCCTAAATGACTTCCATAGCCATTGTTCACGTCACTGCTGTGCTGACGAGCTCTGGCATTGAAAAACTGTCCCGTTTGTCCTAGATAAGTTTTTCCGCAGCTCGGCGTTATCTGATAGATAACGTTCTGCGTGCACTCAGTGAAACGAGATTTATGATTGGAGGTGCACAGGCGCCGTTCGGGCATTTTCATACGATTGCACATCGAGTAATGCACTAACCGCATTTTCGATAGACGCAGAGAACTTACATGATTCTGTGCCGCGCGATGGTTTAGTGTGCGCTGTGGGTAAAAGGATACAAGATTTGGGAGAACTGAATTTTCTGAACTCTGTCGGTTTGAACAGCGACAATTTTTTAACGCTTATAGATATTTGTCTTTATTCAACTGCCATCAGTTATGATGGCCAGTTGTACATCCAACGTGCCGGCATATGTATAGGTTCGGCCATAGCCCCCATATTGTGCGATTTATTTTTATTCCTCCGTTGACGCTGTAACCAGTTCTCCCAAATCTTAAATCTTTTTTACGCACAGCACACACCAAACCATCACGCTGCACCGAATAATATAGGCCCCCTACATCTAATAAAAATTCGGTTACTGCTGTCCTGGATATGCAATCGTATGAGGACGCTCGAAAATGAAAATGTATGTGTAACTGGTGCACGCATGCCAATACTGGAAAAGGTATAAAATGGCTGGTGAATTTCAAATGAATTTCCAGTTGGCAGCCCGGGCTTGTCTGTTGTATTTGTTTCTTCGTGTGCTTGTTTTATTCGTTCTGTTCAACCTCAGCTTTAAATATGAACCAACTAGCCCTCATCAAGGTCTTACTAATGCAAGAAACTTTTTCTTCGTGAACGGTAAAAACTGCTTTAGTACTTCTGTAACATCATTTTTTTTTATGTTTGGCTCTTGCGTATCAGCCGCTAGAGAGTCTTCATGACCGATAAGACATTCCTCATGCTACAAACCACAAGCAGCGAAAGTGGTTGATGATGGTAGTTCTAAATTGACACGAGGTGTCATATAGTGCCCTCACCATTGGACCATAGTTCAGTGCTTAGAGTGCAACACTGTCAGCGGCGTCATTTTCGGACAAACCGACGCGCGAGTGAAGGCACTTGAATTCTAGAGTTAAACCCAAGTGAGTTAGCTGCATCAGGCTGCACAATGACCTTAACATTCCCGGGTTACCAAGGGATTCCGACCAAAAGCGTCCCCACTACACCGCATTTGTGCCCTGTCAGCTCGAACTGCAGCGTGGTGACACAAGATAGGAATGTCAGCATCACCGGTGTATGAGAACGCCATAGTAGAGAGCCAGGACAACACATGTGTCGTCAGTTTATTGCCTTTTTTATCTTCCTCTGGTGGTTCTAGTGTACTAGCTGTAAATCCGCTCCAACTCGCTTTTCTGTCCTTTTGTAGTCGCCAACGTGTTCTCTATGTCGCGAAAACGGGGACGTGAAGCATTACTTGATGGGACGCCCATAGCTCGTCGAAGAGTCAGAGACCCCCCTTGACAAATTCAGACGTAGAGCGGCTCTGTGCGCGAACGTGCAGACCGCAGTGCTCCCGCAGGGGCTCTGAATTTTCAGGAAGGAGAAATGTTTCGTCCCACTGAAGTTTAATAGGCTGATTTGTGGAGCAAGTAGTCACGTTTGGCTGTACTTGCTAATGGCCACCAACCACTTGATATAGCAAGACTTGGCTTGGTCGAACCTCGGAGGCATTGCATTGTAGCGGCGCGACTATCGCCTCCAAAGCAGGCGAAAAAGATGGACGCACGTGCAGGCACCGCGAGAATAGAACACGCGAGTGCGCTCGAATTGAGCGGCCGCGGTAGTTTCCCGCTGCCGAGATCCCGCGGCAGCATGGCTGGCCTGCCTAAATAAATCGTGACTACGGCGGCTACCTTTTCTTGCCGCCTCCCACAAATTGGCGACCCGGACGACCGAACCCAGCCTTCCTACAGTATCTTTCCTCCATCTCGTCTCCTCCTTTGTTACTAGTAACAGTGTTGATATTAAGCGTCACCATTACGTCACTATTGCTATGTGGCATGTTTGCGCCACACAAGGTAAAATGAGATTGCTCAGGCGGAGCAGTTTTAAGCATGCTTTTGCAGAGTTACTTCCGCACCCTACGCCTCCTTATGTTGCGGATTCCGTTGTTTTCTCTTGCAGAGGAGAAAAACTTGCTGCGGACTTTACAAGTTGAACTATTCGTTATAAAGAAGAGCCTGGTAGAGTGGGTGAGAATGTAGGCATAAGAAGAATGACGAACAAACCGCTCACCTTGAAGCAACGATTTATTCTCGTCATGGACGTCGTTTGTAGCCAACGTGCTAGAAATAGGGCCACAGTAAAAAAAAAAAAGAAACTGCGAAAACTTATCATGAGTGTGATAAAACAATTTTGTTTTTTCGTACTTTTTTTTTGTACGGTTATCTTGTTTGATTGTGGCCAACATGCGTCGTGCAGACTGTAGCCTGCCTGTTGTACACATAGGAGCCGTGAAGAGAAAAAAAAACCAGTCAATCAAAAGTACGTATATTATTCACAAAGGTGGTTATTATTGGGCTGAATATACAGAAGGAGGCCACATAGCTCTAGGATCAAAGGGGACCTCCCATTTTGAGATGCATGAAGAGAAGTGAGTAAGTGACATTGATTACACGTTAGCAGCAACTAGTAAGTACAACTATTAAACATAATTCACATACAGCAAAACAGCACTAGTAAACACAAGAACATTGACCTCAACATTCTATTAAAACATGATTAGATTTTTTCATTAATGTAACACAGGATACACATTGTTATAAATCGTTAGGCAGGCTATTCCAAAATACTACAGCTGCAACTTGGGCCCTGTGTTTCCTATAGTTACTGTGCGCCTTTGGTAGCAGAAAGTTGTTATTTAAAGCAAACCTAGTGTTAATCGGAATTGTAAAGGCATACCTTGTCAAATACATTAATTAGAATGAGATTGTGTATATTCTTGACTAGTGCGATGATTAGGTAATATCTACCCAAAGTGTTAACGAATTTATTTTATATTCCCGAAGGGGTGCAAGGGCGTTAAGATTCAGCCCCAACACTGTAAGAAGGTTTACACCCTTAAGGGTGTTTTCTTGTCGCAGTGGTAACACCCTTACTGTTAGGGGCTTGCAAAAATTTATAAAGACCGACAACGGAGCTCTAGAGCTATACGAGCGATGACAAAATACGTAGTTGAAAGCTATGTAATCATTCTGACAGCCTTGGTTGCACACAAATATCCGACAAGAGAATTTCACAGGGAGAGATATGTAACTCTCCTGTCGGATATTTCTGTGCGCCCAAGGCTGTCAGAATGATTACATAGTTTTCAACTACGTATTTTGTCATCGCACGTCTAGCTAGAGCTCTGTTGAAGTCATCTATAAATTTTTGTAAGGTTCTAATGATTACGCAGTTGCGGGTGCGGTAAGAAAACGCCCTTAAGGCTGTAAACATTTTTACAGTGTACTTCTTGAGTCAGTATCGGAGCCAGTTTATTGCGCTTTTGGTAACAATGCACAACTACTAAGTTGTAAAGTTCACTAGTTATGCTGCGCTCTTCGCCGTTCCAGTATGTTCTGATGTTCCCACGGAAAATAAAATTCGCAAATTTTTGTTTCCGGGTGACAGTTACGCAAGAAACAGCCCTGAATTGCTGTCAGTAAAGTTAATAGACGTCTCGGCGCTTGTACGGTGACCGGAGAAAATGGATATATAATTAAAGAACATGTACTATGCCCCATGACTGTGGCCCCTTCGGATTCTTAATATACTTCAGCGCCTAACAAGAACATACTGCGGCGAAGCTGACTCAAGGATAGTGGTTAATATGCAACGCATATTATACCTTTGCTTCAAGTGCCTTCGTAAGCGCATGTCTCGATTTGAAGCTCTGAAGTTAGGCCAGCACTGCCTGCAAACCAATGGCTTGAATTGAAGTCCGATTTGGCCTAGCTACCTAGCGCATAACGACAGTTACGATGGCGCTGCATGACGAATATTTTTTTCGATGGGGTTGGGGCAGTTTTCCCGAAGATTTCTGACCATGTACATACTATCGGGTGAATTCGTCGGAATTTAGGAGTCTCTCAGATATGTGGGAAGACGTGGCAGGTATGTATATGTACTAAGTAACATATCAAGCGTTCGAGCGTCCTAAAGCAACCCGCGGCAGAAACCAGTCTCAACAGGATGCAGCAGGCAATCGTACCCGCGACCTTCTGCTCGACAGCATTATGTAATAGAGGTACAGAGCAATCGCTGGGGGTTTCATAAAACGCCGCCTCCGATAGATGCGACAGGCTCTCTATCCCTGTCGCGAAAGGTAATGGCTCTATCCTCACCGTTACCCGAGCCGGTTTTGTGCGCTACGTTATCGAGACCTATGTGCGAACATCGAGTTGACTCATGTGACATGAAACTATCAGGTGGGTCTTTTCTCTTTGTTCTCAGAACATTAAGCTTATCACAGAACTCGAGTACTGCTGATGTGATGTATGTTGATTACGAGTGCACCTTTATGTCTTGCATTCTGCCTGCGCATGCTCAGTACGCTAGAAACTTGGACACAATCGAAAACTGAAAATATGCAGAGATAAGCACGATAGCAGATGTAACGATGTGGGCGCTCATCGCTGCGAAATTATCCAAAGTTTCTACAGAAGCGATGACAGGCACACACACACAAACACTCGCCCTGAGAAAGAGATGGATGGATGGATGGGTGGATGGATGGATGGATGGATGGATGGATGGGTGGATATCAACTTCGCCAAGATGTCAGTTCGTCGAGTTGACCCCCTATAGTTAGTTCCCTATATTATGGTGACCAACGTCAAGCGCAATCGGGCAGATATCACCGGCATTGTCATGGTGCTGATAATTTAGAGCCTGCTTTAGAATTGCTACGTCCTGATACTGCTGCTGATGCTGCTGCTTACCAAAGTGCACTTACCAATGTCTTGATTGGGAAGTGCTATTGAGAATTTATTGTAAAACAACGAGGGCCATTCACTTCGCTCAAGAAGTAAATATGTACTAAATTTATGCGCGCATATTGCTTCTATGCAGGCAAACTTTCCGAAAGCATGGCATGGCAGATGCAAAACGTAAATAAATGTATCTGCATGACGTAACAGTAATGTATCTGCAATAATGTAACACCACACAAAGTCAACTCACTTATCAATAATGTAAGCATCTACGAAACAAGCCATCGTTCATGATCCCCACCTTACGAGCGATCCTCATAATTTTGTGTGCCAATTAATTGATGTCTGGCACGCTCCCCACTGGTGGCCGTTTATTTCACCAGTGCATTTTGCCTTTGTTCCACGATTGTTATACTTACTACACTTATCAACTTTTTCTTATGTTTATTATCAAATGATAGAAAGTGGTTCTCACATAGACGCCCACACGTAAAGTTGGGCGAAAATCAATAAGTAGTGGCGGATGGTGTCTTCTTTATCGGCAAGGTGTAAGCTTGCAAGCGGCTTTTTTGCACTCTTCCCCAGAAACTTTCATAACTGCCCCTCAAATACAAATCGTAAGCATTCGTAGATTGCCTCTGCCTAATTGACAAGTGTGTGTTAAATACGCACACAGAAAAAGAACAATGAGCCACCACAAATAAACAAAGTATTATTTTAGAACTCTATTTCTTAGCTACATTTATCGTAGCAAGTTGGCGAGCAGGAGACCAAATAGTAGAGGTTTCATATTTTTCTAAAACTTGGCGTCGAAATCCCAGCGCAGGTATACGTCACACTGACGTCACTGATTTCTAAGTGATTTCTAAGATTTCTTCCGAATTATAGTTGTTTTTGAGTCAGTAAAAAATAACCAAATACCAAAATACCTAAATAACTCGCATTGTCGCAATACACTCGTCGTCATGTCACATTCCTCATGCCGTTGACGTGCCATCGTCATGGATCTTCTAGAGTACAATTCCAGTCCAAATTATCGATAGAAACATAACTGAGCCCCAGAAGACGCCGTCAAATATGTATGACGTCACAGCGAGATGGCGCGAGAATATCGAAGTGTGTTCGCCACCCGTCTGTCTTTTTTTTTACTCTGTCCCAGCCTACCGACCTCTTCTCACAGTAAGGGTGGCCTTTGTTGTATTGAAGGCCTTTGTTGTACTGAAGATGCGTTTATACTAAAGCAGCTCGCATAATTTTTCAATTTGGTGGCCGATCACAGAGACTTGCCTTCCCCGAAGTCGTCCGACTTTCCGCCACGCTTTCTGCATGATCATTGCAGTTTACTAGTGCACAGTCTTCAGCATCGGTCCACCGTACTCGTCGTGAAGCCGACTAAGGAGACGCAGCACATCCCGGTAATAAAGGCTTAAAATGTTTCACTTAATTAAAGCAAGTATGCGCTAGAAGGTATATATATATATATATATATGCTGAAGTGATGATATTTAAGTACGATTTGTGGTTTCAATGTGTGATCGCGCACAGAACGAAGCCCGGTCATCGGCACATCTGTAGGAGCAGCGGAGCTTGGGTTCTAGATAAGCCCATTGGTTATGTAATTCTTCTCCTATGTATGAGATATTCGGCGAGAGATCAGCAGCCATGGTCAGCAAAGCCCGGAAGAGCTCGCACGAAAAGCTTCCCTTTCATGCGAACTAGACGTTTACTTAACCACCCAAGATAATTCTTAAATTATGTGATATTACTTAACATCTTTCCCTCTAGGCCGCGGTGAGTGCTCAGTCTGCGCCTTAGTGTCGGGGGCAGCAAGCATAACGCGGGGCTGTTTTATGGCGCTAAGCAGAACCATATTATTCTTTATTGTGCAGGAGTACTGGCCTTGGAAAGAGCAGGAGACTTCGAGGGAGATATCCTCCGGCCACGGAACAATTCCGCCGATGTGAGTCCTGCTCTTGCTTCCTCTCAAATGGCTTTCCACGAAAAGTGTCTGCATTGCTCTAAGACAGGGGTGGTGCTATCACATGGGCTATTTCTGACCGCCATGTTGCCGCTGTTACCTATCTTATGTTGCACAAAAAAAGAAAGCAAGAAAAGAAGAAGTATTGCAGGTTCATTCAAATTGAAAGCTGTTGACATCGAAATCTACTTCCGTATTGTCAACTATTACGCACCTCATAAAGGACAAATGTTTCTTGGCAAGATGGACACCAGTGAAAAAGCAAAATAGTATCTGAGCTTCTACATGTCAGAACCACCATCTGATTATGAGGTATTGCTTACCATCATGCTCGGACGAGGGCAGCTGCACAATCATTACCACGCTTGGGCTTCGGACGTTTTGGTCTCAGGCCTAGATCTTTTCCTCCCGAAGGCTGTTTCAATTTAATGTTTCACATTCACAGGAAAAACAAAAGAAACGTAGCTTCGTCTCCTCGCTGTCCGAGGCTTATGCTTGTAAAAATCGAAAATACGATCCATAAGCTGCGTTCCTGTACTCCGGAGAACTTCAACGTCTTCCTGCAGATCTCGCGGTCCGTAAACTTTCACGTTACAGTGTACTTTTGTACAAGCCGGCACGTCATTGTCGTTCATTGGCTAATGCTATCTGGTGACTATATTTTCTCATGCACAGCGAAATGCAGTTACTGAAAAGGACAACCTGTGGCCCGGAGGAATCATTCCCTACGTCATCGACGCTAAACTCAGTGAGTGAAGGTGGCGGGCTCTCGTAAATGATGGTCCAGTAGTTGCTTGTTTCGAAGCTCAATCTGCTTTATTTTATCTGTTTTTGTGCCTCATTGTTCCACAGTTTATGAAAAGGGGCAGTTCTGCCATAAGAGCGGTGGACTGAAACCAATGACAACGAAGCTCTTTTGATGGTGTCCAACAATACGCGGGGTCGACAACGTTGGCACGACTTAGCGTGGAAGGCAACACCTGCTGCGAAGGAGAAATAGTGTGCACGCCGATAACAGGCGCCTAGATCGCGTAGTTTCCCTAATTAAACTAGTGTCAAGTTAGCGCCATCCTTTCACCTACAGCCACCGTACTCCACACTTTCGTGCTTTCCCATCACTTCGCGTCAATGAATGATTTAGCGCGGCCTCCTGGCATTTCGAAGTCATCGCCCTGGTCACTTCCCACACCGAAAGGTTCCGATGTTCTCTTTTGTCACGGAGCGTGGTCTACACACACACACAAAAATATATATACATATATATATACATATATATATATATATATATATATATATATATATATATATATATATATATATATATATATATATATATATATATATGTATGTATATATATATGTATGTATATATATTGTGGGAATTAATAAGCTATTCTTTGTCATCTGAACATGATAATCATCATGTGGGGTTTATATGGGGTTCATCATCGCTTGTGGGGCTAACTCTCGAGTGTGATCCGTGCTGTGGACGTGGTCGGTTCGCCGCATCTTTGACGCGGAATAAACGTCGTGATAACTGCTGCGTCACAAGTGGTGGAGTGTCCTCTTCGGTCTTCCGTCCTCTGACTCCCCGCTCAACCTCCTGGAGCTCCGATCGGGTCGCCGATTGTGCCAGCTGTCCGCCAGCATGTAGCAGGACGAGCCAACAGGCACTTCTAGTTCCACCATCTCGGCCTCGGCTATCCCAGCCTCACGGTATTGGGTTGTCAGTGGGCACCAGCGTGATCCCCATCTGTTTGTTGGACTTCGCGGTGAAGGCGTCGAGGATTGGCTAGACGACTACGACCGAGTGAGTTCGGCTAACCGTTGGGATGATGCGCCTAAGCTACGTCACGTCGCCTTTTATCTCACTGGAGTAGTGAATACTGGGTTTTTCAAGCATGGGGTTGACCTCACGAACTGGGGCGCTTTCAAACAGCAGCTCCGCCAAATCTTCGGCACACCGGCTGTTCGTTCCGCCCTCGCAAAAAAGACGCTCGACACCCGCAAGAAACAACTCGGGGAATCTTTACGTCGTACATCGAGGATGTGCTTGCTCTTTGTCGACGCGTGAACACGGTCATGACCGAATCTGGCAGGGTTCGCCACATCCTCAAAGGCATCGGAGCTATTGCTTTCAATGCTTTAGCCATGAAGAACCCCGCTACCGTCGCTGATATCATCGCTACTTTCCAGCGCCTTGACGAACTCGAATCAGTACGGCTGCAGCGAGACACCACTGCAAACACTACTGCCGACGACCCTACGTTACGAGCAATGATACGCGCAATAATTCAAGAAGAGCTACAGTATCTTGGCTTAGCCTCAGGGCCTATGGCTTCTCATTCCTCGGCTACCAATCTGCGAGACGTTATCAAGGAGGAATTGGCGTCCATGGCTGGTGCAGCGTACACGGACCCTCTAACCCCTACGGCCCCACCGACGTACGCACAAGTAGCCCCAGTTAATCCAGCTATCGTTCCACCGATGCCTCCAAAACCAACACCGGCCCAAATGGCTTCCATGACTATCAGCGCACCTACCCAAACCAGCTATCCGCAGTGGCGTTCTCCTCGTCCCATCTGCTACTACTGCGGCTATCGTGGCCACATAGCACGCTTTTGCCGCAAGCGCCAGCAAGACGAGCGTCGCGGAGATGACGTATACGAACGGGATGACTTTTCGCCCGGAGCTACTTTCCAACGTCTAGGAAGCTTCCATGACCAGCGCCGTCCTTATGGTCCAACGCGCGGCCGCTCTCCATGGCCCACGGTAGTATCCGAGACGGTTCCGACGTACCGTCCTGCGAGACGCCACTCGCCCTCACCCCTTCGCCGCTCTACGTCCCCACTGAGACCTGCTTCTCAATTCGCCGAACGTCATCCGGAAAACTGAATTATGCAGCTTTTGGAGGAAAAGCTGCATCGAACGACAGGACAGAAATTCCTCCATCCCGTCCGTGCAATATGATATTGGTTG
Source organism: Dermacentor variabilis (assembly GCF_050947875.1). Classification (NCBI taxonomy): domain Eukaryota; kingdom Metazoa; phylum Arthropoda; class Arachnida; order Ixodida; family Ixodidae; genus Dermacentor; species Dermacentor variabilis. The sequence goes on from NC_134576.1 coordinate 33,019,784, forward strand.
TAGTAGAACCTGTAGAAGTAGAAGCTTTGACAGACACTGGTGCTAGTGTTTCAGTTATTCACCGTGAATTGTGTTCGCGACTTCGGAAAGTTACGATCCCATATGATGAACCTACGCTAATCGCTGCTAAAGGGGCCGCCATTCGACCTATCGCCATGTGCACTGCTCGTATTTCCATCGATGGATTTCTGCATTACGCACAATTTGCAGTGCTAAGTTCATGTGCCCAGCAGCTCATATTGGGATGGTATTTTCTTTCTACGGCCTCCGCCTCCATCTGCTGCGGGCAACGCGTTCTCCACATGACCAACACGACCTATTCACTTCATGCAGATGACGCACCGCTTTACTTGATTGCTGCAGAAGATACAGCGCTACCTCCTCGCCATCAAAGCATCGTTACCATCACGTCTGACATCACTGACTGCGGCGACGTGCTCGTATTACCATCTGCACGCTGTCTCACAAGAGGGATATCCTTTGCATCAGGGCTGGTTCGGTTTGATCATGGCTCTGCACTTCTCTACGCTACAAACCCGATATCCGAAAAGATTCTCATCCGTAAAGGCACTACATTGGCTTGCGCCGCTGAATCAGAGTCTATATGTTGCTTCCGTTAAACCAGCTTCCTCTAAAGTTCCTTGTACCGGACGGGCTGCATCTCCTTCAGCTCTTGCAGCTGCCACCAGTTGCGACCTGACATCTTCGCAGTCACAGCAATTGCTTGCTTTAGTCCAAAAAACATGAAGCTTCGTTTGACGCGCATTCAGCTTCGTTGGGAAAGACTGATTACGACGCATCGGATAGAGACAGATGGTACATCCATCGTGCGCCGTAGAACATATCGAGTATCGCTAGCCGAGAGGAAAGTCATTGACGAGAACGTAACCGACATGCTTCAACGGAACATAATACGCCCCTCTGTTAGCCCTTGGTCTTCCCCCGTTGTTTTGGGTCGAAAAAAAGACGGCTGTGTTTGATTTTGTGTCGATTACCGAGCACTTAACAAGATCACACGCAAGGATGTATACCCTATGCCGCGAATAGATGATGCCTTGGATTCCCTACAGGGTGCCGAGGCATCATCAATCTGCGTTCCGGCTACTGGCAGGTACCTATGCATGAGGACGATAAAGAGAAAACAGCGTTTTCAACACCAGATGGGCTCTACGAGTTTAATGTCATGCCATTCGGCCTCTGCAATGCGCCTGCAACGTTCGAGCGCGTGATTGACACCGTTCTTCGCGGCCTGATGTGGAAGACTTGCTTGTGCTATCTGCACGATATTGTTTTTTCATCAACCTTCGCTCAGCACCTGCAACGTCTGGATGAAGTTCTCACGTGCCTTGCCAACGCTGGACTTCAGCTAAACACCAATAAATGCCATTTTGCGATCAAGACGATCAAGGTACTAGGTCACATTGTGAGCAAAGATGGCATTCGTCCTGATCCTGACAAGGTTTCGCCAGTTCAGCACTTCCCTCGTCCCGGAAACAGAAGGATTTGCGTAGTTTCTTAGGCCTCGCTTCCTATTTTCGCCGATTCATACGAGGCTTCGCCTCAATAGCGTCACCTATGCACAAATTAGCGGGTTCTAATGTTCTCTTTGTGTGGTCTCTCGAATGTGAATCTGCGTTCGCCCATCTGAAGCGCCCTCTCACATCTGAACCAGTACTACGCCATTTTGATGAAGCTGCTCCTACCCTCCTGCATACGGATGCTAGTGGTCACGACATTGGTGGCATTCTCCTACAGCGAGACGACACTTTAGGTGAGAGGGTCGTCGCATACGCAAGTCGCGTTCTGACAAACGCCGAAAAGAATTACACCATCCCGGAGAACGAATGCCTAGCTATCATTTGCTTTGTGCGGAGGTTTCGACCTTATCTTCACGGCCGCCAATTTACGATCGTTACAGACCATCATGCCCCTTATGCCCCATACACCCCTTATGCTGGCTTTCAACGCTGAATAACTTGTCTGGACGACTTGGTCGGTGGATTCTTCGTCTGCAAGAATACGACTTTACTATTACCTACAAGTGCGGAAAAAAACACCAAGATGCAGACGCGCTTTCTCGCTGTCCGCTTCCTACGACACCATCCAATGGACCTCAAACTACCATCCGTGACAAGCTTTCGCACGATCCCTCCTCACATGCTTTCTTGTTGGCCACTGTCGACAAGGTGCCTCCACACGACAACAAATCCTTCCAATCTCACCAATTTGCCGACTCTTACTGTCGGCGCATCATAGACCATCTTCAAGGAGCTTCGCGCCCGCCTAACGCCCGCCTTCGTCGACAGCTGACGCAACTTAAGATTGACAACAGCGTCCTATACCGTCAAGTCTATCACCCTGATGGTCAAAGATGGATTCCTGTCCTGCCACGCTCTCTACGTGCCCATGTCCTGCAGGTTTCTCACGACGACATAACTGCTGGTCACTTTGGTTTCCAGAAAACCTATGACCGCATCAAAGGTCGCTTCTACTGGCCTGGATTGTCCGCCAGTGTAGCGAGGTATGTCGCTTCCTGCGCTCTGTGTCAGCGTCGAAAGCATCAGCTCCAAGCGGACAACTGCAACCGGTTCCTTGTCCGTCGCAACCATTTGAGGTCGTTGGCATTGGACTGCATGATCCTCTTCCTGTGACTCTCACCGGTAAACGATGGATTGTGACAGCCGTTGATCACTTGACACGCTACGCCGAAGCAACTTGTGTGAGTTCTGCCTCAGCCTCTGAAGTTGCTGCATTCATACTTCAATCCTTAATACTGCGTCACTGTGCTCCTCGCGTCCTCCTGAGTGACCATGGAAGAGCATTCCTCTCGCAACTACTAGACGAAGTACTCAGAGCCTCCGGAACCACCCACAAGACTACCTCGAGTTACCATCTGCAAACCAACGGCCTCACAGAGCGATTTCATCGCACGCTGTCAGACATGCTAGCCATGCACGTCAAACCGGATCACAGAAACTGGGACGCAATTTTGCCATTCATGACTTTTCCATATAATACCGCCGTTCAACGCACGACCGGTTACTCGCCATTCTACCTTGTCTGTGGTCGTTCGCCCTCTTCCTGTCTTGCCGTCTCTTTCTTCGCGCCAACTGTCCGTCGATGTTCATCCTCCTGTGAAGAATATGTGTGCCGCATTTCTGCGTTGTTGCCAGCTCGTCTGCATCAACACCGAAGCACGGAAACAGGACCGCAAGCAGCATTACGACGCCTCTCATCGCGTCGTGGGCTTTCGGCCTGGCGAGGAAGTGCTACTCCGGACACCAGTTCGTACTCCTGGCTTGTGTGACAAGTTTCAGCTTCGGTTCATCGGCCCCTACAAAGTCTTGGAGCAGACTTCTCCGGTTAACTATCGCGTGGTACCAGTTATTGTTCCAAATGACCGCCGCGGCCGCGCCGCTGAGATTGTCCACGTTTCCCGTATGAAGCCTTTCACGAGGCGTTTGCCGCCCCTTTGAATTGCGGCCAGGATGGCCGATCTCGCGCGAGGGAACATTAGTGTGGGAATTTATAAGCTATTCTTTGTCATCTGTACATGATCATCACCATGTGTGGTTCATATGGGGTTCTTCTTCTTCACTGTTGTGGGACTGGCTCTCGAGTGTGATCCGTGCTTTGGGCGTGGTCGGTTCGCCGCATCTTTGATGCGGAATAAACGCCGTGATAAGTGCTGTGCCACAATATATATATATATATATATATATATATATATATATATATATATATATATATATATATATATATATATATACTGCCACTAGGTGTCACGTGCCAAGAAGTAGAGGCTGAGGACGCCAGCTTGGTTTTGTGTACGCCATCTTTACAACTGTCTCGCCGACGCCGGTTGCATCTTCATTTGTGTTGTCGTGACAAAACTGGTGGCGTTGCTGGGTACAGTTTATCCGATGCCACAAACCCCTCCAGGTAGCAGGGGTACCAGCCCTATGCTAGTGGACACCCCTGTTCACCGGGCCAGCAGGATAATCCGTGGATTGCCTCCGGAGCTTGATCATCTCTCCGCAACAACATAGACGCCCCCACGGACGGCGAAGTTGAGAAATGTCTACTTCAGCTTGGATGACGTTGCTCGCACTTGGTACGAGAACCGAGAAGGGCTCCTCAAATCGTGGCTAGAGTTCCGCCGTGCTTTGCTGGAAACATACACCAATGCCGCGAACGAGCCGAACGGGCGCTCCAATCCCGCATTCATCTGCCGAATGAAAGCGTGACGTCGTACGTAGAGGATATGACGCGCCTCTTCCGTCGGGTGGACCCTACCATGTCAGAGGAGAAGAAGCTGCGCCACCTAATGCGGGCAGTTAAAGAACAGCTATTTGCTGGCCTGGTTCGAAGCCCGCCGAAGACCGTTACTGAATTCTTAACCGAAGCCACCACGATAGAAAAGATGCTGCACCAGCGCTCAGCTTTCTATGAAAGGAAAATGAACGCTACTTCCCCTTCGAACCCGCGCTCCGCTAAGTATGACAGGCACGCGAATGCTGCTTCACTGACGGACGTGGTTGCCTTTGGAAACGTGGGCGTTCTCCGAGACGTTAACGGCTCGGTGGTGCGTGATGAGCTTCAACGGCTCAGCTGCTCACCTTAGCCCACGCTGGGTTCCATTTCTGCCCTCGTGAGAAGTGAAGTGCAGCAAGCGATCCAAGGTCCCGTTCCAAGCAGCAATGCGCCGCCTGTGACAACACAGTTGCAGCGGCCGTCGTATGCGGAAGTATTGGGGCGAGTCCCTGTCCGCGCTCCGACCCATTTCATCCCCGCCACGTCTTACGCCGCGTCATACGACCCGCCGCTCCCATCACTGCAACCGATCCAACGTATGGAGGATCGGCGCCCGCTCGAAAGGAAATCTGACGTCTGGCGTACCGCGGACAGAAGGCCTCTGTGTTATCACTGTGGAGAAGCCGGTCACGTATGCCGCCAGTGCCCATATCCCCACCTCGGACAGCAAAGTTTTGCCGCGGATTCACCAAGGCCCAGATATGGCGAAAGGCCTAAGGTGATTGAAGAGTACCTGAATCAGCAGGGTATGCCACTGTTCCCGCGGCGGCAGTCGCGCTCGCCGTCCCCCAGGCGATCGTCCCCAGCTCCTAGAAGCCCTCCAATGGCAGCGCAGGGACGATCGCCAAGCCCTCGCCGGGAAAAGTAAGAACAGGGACCTTCGGGGGCGAGGCCGCAGATAATCGCCCTTCCGAAGACCTCCCATCGACGCGAGCACGGTCTATTCAGAACGATTCAACGACGACAGCAGCCGAACTCAGCGACAGACTCCCTCTAGACATACCTGTTGTGCTCGACGGCCGCCACATTAGTGCGTTATTGGAAACGGGCGCCGACTACCCAATCTTGTGCGGAAAACTAGCGACAAACTTAGAAAAGTTATCACGCCTTGGTCTGGAACGCAAGTTCGTATTGCTGGCGGGCATATCGTAACGCCGTTGGGCATGTGCACGGTCAGAGTACAAATTCGTGGGTGTACGTTTCCAGCCAGCTGCCTTATACTCCGTGATTGTTGTCGGGACCTCATCTTGGGCGTCGACTTTCTGCGAGAGTATGGTGCCATTATAGACCTCAGGGAGCGCACAGTGACTTTTTCGACAGAGAGAGCAGCGAACAGCCGCGACAACTGCCGACGTAACGCGCTTCGGGTTTACGCCGACAGTGTAACTTTACCACCACGCGCGAGTTTCCTGGTAGCGGTTGTATGCGACAATCTGCGCGTGTTGCAGAGGGCAATTCCTCCCTTATGCTGACTCATGGTGTTTGTGCAGTCCGCAGTCTCATTATGCTTCGAGGTGAACATTCTGCGCTCCTCGTGACGAACTTCAGCCAAGAACATCGGCACCTGTTTCGTCGTACTACTATCGCTTTTGCTGAGCCCATAGCAGACGTTGCTGAATGCTTTGAGTCTGACAAAGGACAACCCAGCTCAGACACTCAGCAATATCGACATCAATTCAGACCTTTCGGAGGAAAAGCAAAAAGCGCTGCGCGAACTGCTACTTCGGTTCAAGGAGTGCTTCGTATCTTCTTCTAAGATACGCCAAACGCCCATCACGAGACACTGAATAATCACGTATGACGATTCTCGTCCCATACGACAACTGCCTTGTCGCGTATCGGCGAAAGAGCGCAACGTGATTAATGCACAAGTGAAAGAAATGCTTGACGATGACGTCATACAACCATCACAAAGCCCTTGGTCGTCGCCGGTGGTCCTTGTCAAAAAGAAAGATGGAACGCTTCGGTTCTGTCTTGACTTCAGAAAAATGAATAACGTCACAAAAGAAGACGTTTATCCGCTTCCGCGGATCGATGATTCGTTAGATCGACTGCGACGAACCAGGTATTTTTCATCCCAAGATATGAAGAGTGGATATTGGCAAATCGAAATTGACGAAGAAGATCCCGAAAAAAACTGCCTTTGTTATCCCGGATGGACTGTATGAATTTAAAATACTTCCATTCGGCCTGTGTTCTGCACCGGCCACATTCTAGATGATGATGGACACTGTTCAGACGGGTCTAAAGTGGCACAGTTGTTTAGTATACTTAGATGACGTCGTCGTGTTTGCGGCGACCTTCGAAGAACATCTGAAGCCTTTAGAGGCGGTACTTGAGGCGCTCCGCTCCGCTAATCTCACACTAAAGCCAGAAAAGTGTCACTTCGGTTACGAAGAGTTGAAGTTTCTCGGACATGTCGTGAACGTCGACGGCGTCCAGCCTGACCCGGACAAAAGACCTGCTGTTGCTGCTTTTCCGACTCCTCGTGACAACAAAGCAGTATGCCGCTTTCTCGATCTGTGTGCGTACTATCGTCGCTTCATCGCTAACTTCTCCCGGGTCGCCGAACCACTCATACGCCTCACGCGAGGAGATACACCCTTCATTTGGACAGATGAGTAGGACGCAGCTTTCACCGAGTTACGGCAGCGCCTGCAGGAATCACCCGTCCTCGCTTACTTTGACGAGGACGCTGACACCGAGGTACATAGCGACGCAAGGAACATCGGTCTCGGCGCTGTACTCGTCCGACACCAGGAAGGCGTCGAGCAAGTGATCGCTTACGCCAGTCGCACCCTTTCAAAACCCGCCGAAATCAACTACTCCACTTCCGAGAAAGAATGTCTAGCGGTTGTGTGGGCCATCATGAAATTTCGGCCTTATCTCTACAGTCGCCCTTTCGACCACCATTCTTTGTGTTGTTTAGCCAACTTAGGAGACCCGTCCGGGCGACTTGCTCGATGGAGTCTCCGGCTGCAGGAGTTTGATGTTACCATCGTCTACAAATCGGGCCGCAAACACGAAGATGCGGACACGTTGTCGCGCGCTCCCGTGAAAACTTATGATAAGGACATGGACGAAGACGGCGCATTCCTTGGGGCCCTCACCACATCTGACCTGATCACACGGCAGCGCGAGGACGCCGAAATACACCCTCTCATCGATCACCTAGAAGGCAAGAATGTTACAATCCCACGACACATTTCTCGCAGTCTTTCGACCATCTGCCTGCGGGATGGTGTCCTCTACAAGAAAAACTCGAGTGCCAGCGACAAAGAGTATCTATTGGTCGTAACTGCCGCCCTCCGTGATGACATTCTTCTAGCCTGCCATGATGAACCCACGTCTGGACACTTGGGATTTTCACGTACTCTTGCAAGAGTGCGCCAGACGTACTACTGGTCCAGACCTTCTACCACGGTGAAGCGTTACGTGCAAAGCTGCCGTGAGTGTCAACGCAGGAAATCGCCGTCTTTGAGACCCGGGGGGTTACTCCAACCCATCACACCACCTCGCGCGCCGTTTGATCAAATCGGCATGGATCTTCTGGGACCCTTTCCCTTGTCAGCCAGCGGAAACAAGTAGATTATAATCGCCACAGACTATCTAACACGCTACGCCGAGACGAAAGCTGTACAACCTCCCACGGCCTACGAAGTTGCACAGTTCTTTATCGATGAGACAGTCCTGAGGCATGGTGCCCCATCATACGTCATCATCGACAGAGGAACTGCCTTTACAGCCCAAGTGATAGAGGACATATTCGAGTTGAGCTGCACGCAGCATCGCAAGGCCACTGCCTATCATTCGCAGACCAATGGACTGATGGAACGGCTAAACAAAACCATTGCTGACATGCTGTCTATGTATGTAGACGTCGAGCATAAAACATGGGATCAAGTCCTGCCGTAGACTACATTCGCGTAGAACACCGCGATTCACACAGTTCCGTCTTGTCTACGGGGGCGAGGTCCAGACCACGCTAGACGCAATGCTCCCGCACGACACCGACACATCACTTACTTCAGACGCCGAGCAACTTACTCAACACGCAGAGGAAGCTCGTCAACTCGCGCGCATACACATCACGAAGCAGCAGAGTACAGAGGCACGACGCTACAACCTTCGACATCGGCAAGTTGAGTACCAGCCAGGTGAACAAGTCTGGGTGTGGACTCCAGTCCATGGCCAGGGCTTATCTGAGAAGCTGATGAGTAGATACGTTGGACCCTACAAAGTGATACGCCGCGTTAGTGAAGTGAACTATAGGGTCATTCCCGACGGTGCCGCGTCGCTTCGGCGTCGACAACACCACTCGGAGATAGCGCATGCTATTCGCCTCAAACCGTATTTCGCGCGTTAAGGCGGCGCCAACCCGATGTCATACGACTTCCACATTTCCACTTTGTTTTAGTAAGCATCGGGGTCGATGCTTTTCTTTTGGCGGGGGAATAATGCAGTCAGGTGTTACGCGCCAGCGCTGAGAAAGTGAGTGGAATGCGCGCTCGGCAAGAGGTGGGCGCTGAAGAAGTAGAGGTGAGGACGCCGGCTTGAGTTTTGTGTACGCCATATTGTACAACTGTGTCTCGCCGACGCCGGGTCAATCTTTATTTATCGTTTCGTGACTATATATATATATATATATATATATATATATATATATATATATATATAATTGTACAGCAACGAAGCCATTTTCTTCCCATTTATTCAGACTGAAACCGTAACATTTGGACGATCATGGCGTTCATGCTCGATCAGTCACAAATCTATTCCACTTGTATTTTGGGCTGCCGAAAAAGAAAGAAAAAACACGAAAAGGAAATGGAGTCATTCTGTAATCAACCCAATTCGGAGACAAGTACCCAGAAACCTGTCTTGAAGTTGTAAAGGGGCGGTATTTTGATTGCGTCTATATATTTTGGCATTGGTTGTCGCGTGCTTGGTACCCCGAAAGAAAGCAACAAGTATTGACTGCGTAGTCTAAAAAAGTCCGTGAATGACCTGTTAGTGGTCCGCGCATTGCTTGGAAGCTGGGCTCCGTCTCATTAACCATGCAGTGAAGCCCCCGTTATCCACCCAATAGCGAGATCAGGTTGCGTGTTTAGAGGTAGGGTGGACAGCTCCCTTTTACGCCACTGGTCCTTCCGTGAAGCTTTGAGTCAGTTGACGTCCTGCAGATGTCGGTCAGCGGTGAGCAGTACAGAAGCTCTCGGGGTTTCTTTGTTCCAGGTGTCTAACCCAACTGGTATAGATTTTTGCTCTTCTGGTGTTTTTGAAATGGCGACTAAACGCTTCGTGAACCGCAAACTTGGATTGTGTTTAACAGCGTTTGAACTTGGGCGAGTTGCTGAACCATGTTAAGTTGGCGACAGGGAGGACCTAGAAGAAGCTACATTTGCCCGCTGTGTTTCTTTACATGCTTATTCGTCTAAGTATTCTCTGTAACGCCTTCTAGCACACCTGTAACGCTGTCTAGCACAAAGTACACTATTAGATTGTGTACTTTGAAAATTTAGGCGCGGTGCGCCGATCCCTTGCATACTTGTTTTCCTTTGTTCCCCTTTTGTTTTTATTTAGTCCAGCCATTTGTGAGTGTTTGCTACGTGCATGTTTATTGTGCATGTGTACTCCTATTATTCATCATTTGGACCTTGCATTAGTTGTTTGCTTTGTTCTTCTTTAAGAGCTGAGCCTTTCTTTTTTCTTTGACTATTTGGTTGGGGCCAACACGACGGTTCCGTTCAGAGTTAGTGACGTGCTTCCCAGACACGGCACACAGGCACTTGCGCTTACGCGTGCTTATTATTGATTGCGTTGATTGCTTTGGGGAAACAGACCAACTGATTAAGTCACGCAGACAATGCTTCGGCCTAAATCCATGCCACTTGTTCGCACCGAGTGAGTTATGCAGGGAAAAGTGGTCGTAATCACGTTGCGTTCACATCGGCAGATCGCACCACGAAGAAGATTCTGCGGGCAATGGCCGACATCGAATCTCAAAGCTGCTTGCGGTTTGTGGCCCGCAGAAGGCATCAGAACTACCTGTACATTATGCGCGGAGACGGGTGAGCAGCCGTTCTGAATATTTCGGTGGCCACCTTGCATGGTATGTGTATTATGCGGTCGAAAATGAAGCTTTAGTCGAGGCTGTTGTAATTGTAAACCAGTGACACATGTTATACTACGTTACACAATAATGCGTGATAACTGCCCAAATGCGGCATTGAACTTAGTGTAATAAGGTTCTCACGCAAGAAGGAAACTTGGAGCGAATACTGCGGGTAGAATTTTGTGATGGCTCTTTTATGCAATATAACCTGGAATTCAAAAAAAGAATGTTGGGTCATTTGTAACCCTACAAATAAATATCAGAACAAGTCTGCAAATTGCACCTATTAGAATGGTAAAAGCGGACGAAGTTTACTTTTGATTTATTTCTGAAGTAAAACTGCTATTTCATGAGTAATATACTAGCAAAACTAACGTATCCGAGATAAGCATGCAATGTAAAGCGTAGCTTCATTTGATAGCTCCGTCTATGCTGAGTGCCCTGTCACGTTCGATCTCGCATAAAAGTGACACTTTTCAGGATAATGAAATTTGTGTTTCATTGCTCCAAATGATTAAATTTTGAGCGATATTCGCAAAGTAGGCTAGTTTTTAAAAGACGAAACATCCTGCGTTCCCAAGCGACAGCAAAAAGCATTGCCTTGGTCATCTTCAGCTACTTAGAATTTGCATATTTTTCAACTCTGGCCAAAGTTAGCTGGGACACCCTGTATAAATATCCCAATGCATATCGTAAGTATGTAGGTTGTTGTGTTAACCTGTTTTCCAATAACGGCCACGCCATAACCCTGTGCATATCTGACCTTTACAAGTCATACAACATGGCCAGATGTTTCGCAACGGGTTTTCAGAGCGTCTTTCTAGTAGGGCTGTGAAGAACGCTGTCGCAAGGCGAGGGGACACCAGAGGGCGAACGCGTGGCATTTCTTTCTTTATACGAAACGCAGATGCACTTCGTTCGTCGGGCGCCAGGGCGGTGCTCAGGAGGTGTCCCTGGGCACAGGCTGTCTCTACCGGGCTACCATCGTGCACGAGCTGATGCACGCGGTGGGCTTTGATCACGAGCACTCCCGTTCGGACAGGGACCAATACATCGACGTCTTCACGGAGAACGCGGAGCCAGGCATGTACAGTGGCGAGACCGAAGATCTGGGAACTTTTGCACATTATCACTAAACTTAGGTAGCAGGTTGCGCGGCGAGTACATCGTTTCATTACAGGCCAGGTCTCAGTGCCTGAAGACTAAATCCTAGGGGGAAGAGCTTAAAATTAAATATGCTATATGCAAACGAGGAAAACGATGTAACACATTTTGATAAAGGCAGGTAGACAGGACCGAAGGTTACCGAGAAGGGAGGTCGGTCGGCCTGAGGTGCAGTCCTCTAGTCACCAGCTACATTGCGCTGGGAAAAGGCGAAATGTAAAGGATTATAATGGGAGATGATCACGGAGCGAAGAGGCAGAACATTCAACGGGAAAGTGCATTGATGAAAGCCTACAATGATGATGATTTATTGGCATCCCATTTGAAATGGGGCGGGGACAAATCGTCGCCTAGCCTGCTTCAGTTACTCAGGTATATTATCAATATTTTCCTGCTAACATTCTTGCATGCACCTCTTTAATCTTCTCTATCTACCTCGTACTGCTGCCTACACCTGTAATGAATCTGGTCATATTTGTATCTTCCCTACTTTTTTTCACCAATACTCGAAACGTCTCTTGTTTATCTCGACTACGGACCAGTTGATGCTTCCCTCTATTTTAAATTCAAGCACTGCTCGAATACGTATGGTACGTATTCGTCTCGCTGGGTGAATCCCCCCGCATTCCATCACGATGTGCTGAGGGGTCTCCGGATTTTTGCTGCAACGTATACGTGCTATCTAACTGTGAATATTTACTCGGTATACTTTTGTTCTTACGGAACCAGTTCAATCCTCAAATAGGAAGGCGCTTCCCATCGTGTTATTGTACAGATTTTTCCTTCTAAATTCTTTTTTGACATTCTTGTAAATCGTCGCGGTCTTCTTCGTTTCCATTTTTTGCATCTAATTCGCTGTCTGTTTCTCACTTCCTTTCCGATTACTGCTGGTTGTCTGTCTACACTTTCAATTAACCTGCACTTGGTCGACAACTGTCTTCACCTCTTCCTCTATTCTGTGTCAAGCTTTTTAGCTACAGATACTTGTGCACTTCAGCCGCCCAGATATTTCAATGCATGTTACTGAGTCTTTCTTCAAAACTAAATTTGCTGTGCACTTCTCTGACTTCAAACGAGGCCTAACCCATGTCAACCTGCACTGCCTCATTTGTGGTTTTGTCATGCGCTCCCAAACCCAACCGCCCCACTGATATTTGGTTAACTTCCAACCCTAGCAATATTTATTTTTATTCTTTCTTTTCCCACTCTCCTCTGGAATCTTTAAATCCCATTCTCCATCCCTATACAGAGTAGCATGCCAGCGGTTGTATACGCGCTGGCAAAAATCTGTTATTCTAATAAAGAGTCTCTCTCTTTCTCTCTCTCTCTCTCTCTCTCTCTCTCTCTGATTTTACGCACACAATGGCATTTGCGAACGTCAACACTGGCATCGTGACTCCTTTAGAAAATTCCACGCACCACCTCCTATTTATTGTTGCCCCAAAGTGCCCCATGTTTCCTATTGCTGCATTACGCTTCTCTTTTATTTTTAGATTATTTTGATGGGTGATTTCCTTCGTTCATGTATACGCCTAGATACTAATATTGGTTGACTACGGGTATGGCTTGCTGTTGAATCGACACCAAATATTACCTTCATTGAAGACCATAATTGCCGATTTCTCCGTGTCAAATTTAAGGCCCAGAACTGCCGTTGCGCTGCCACACATATTAGCCAGTGTCTGCAAATCTCTTGCATTACCCGCTAGCAGCACTATGCCGTCCGCGTACATCAGTGCAGGCACCTTCTGTTGCACCATTTGTCCATTACGCTTGTATGATAAATCAAATCATTATTGAGTATTTTCCAGTTGTCTTTCTAAGCCCTTTACATAAAGCGTGAAATACAATGGAGGTAGACGGCATGCTTGCACTAGTACTTGGTGAATATCCACCATTCCAAAATGATGGACAGGTGGGGTAGTCGGTCATGCATTCCAATAAAAAATTAGAGCTCTAAAAACATAGAGGACGTAGAAGAAGAAACACACACCATACGTGCTCTTCCCTAAGCGCATCGTGAGTGTTTGTTCTTGAACGGCCTTTGTGTTTTTAGAGCTCTAATGTTTATTATAATTCCACCACTCCGTTACAAGTTCGGCCTTCGCATACAATTTTCCCACGGCTTTCTTTATATATCTCTCTGAGCAGTTCCACGAAATCGTCCTCTATGCCTTCATCAGAATCAGGATCAACTTTATTTCCAACACACTAGTTGGGGGCCCCCAGGCAGAAAGCTGTCGCAGACAGCTTGACGGGACCTGGGGACCTACAGAGAGCAACAGGCACTGGATTTCAGAAATTCCAACAATTGTAGATACATAAAGACATTATGACGAAGAAATGAACTTGTTTGATACACATGCAGCATACATGGTGGACACTATCACAGAATGCATCAAAAGTGCAGGAAATGTACAGCCAGGAGAAAAGAGAAAAAGTTCATTGCTTCATCAGGTAATCACGCACCTCCGATTTAAAGGTGCCGAGGGGGGCACTGAAATTAATGTGTACTTTTAAGAGGTTGTATAGTGTTGGTATGTAGTAATCCAGCCTAGATCTACCGTAATTTGTACGTGTACGCGGCACTGGTATTAGCCTGTTACGTATGCTGTAGTCATACGGGGAATGTTCTGTATCGTTTGGGAGTTTATTTTTATACATACAAAGAGATAGTTTATAGTCATATAACTTAGACGCATTAAACATATTATATTTAATGAATAGGGGACCAGTGGGTAATAGGCTCGGGTGTCCATTAAAGTTCTCAAAGTAATACCTTCTTTTGGAGCTGTTCCAGTTTGTTATATTTGGTGGTCGTTGTAGTGGCCCAAACTAAATTGCAATATGAAAGACGTGAGTAAAAATTAGCATAATATATAGCACTCTTTAGTCTAATTGGAATTAATTTCCTCAATCTGTCGACGCAACCAACTGCATTGCCTAATTCAATCGTGAGCTTATTAACGTGCATATTCCAAGACATTGTTTCTTCGAACCAAACCCCCCAAAATTTTTCAGATGCAACGCGCTTCAGGGCCATTCCTTGAAAGGGTAGGGCGAGATCGAAGTCAATTTGTTTGTTGAGTGGTTTAAAAATAATACATTTAGTTTTTTTTAATATTTAAGGGTAATCTGTTTGAGTTCAGCCACTGTTCAAGGTTAGGTAATTGTTTATCGCTGTGTCTAGGTGGGCTAAAGTAGGTGCGGAAAAGAAAATATTATTATCATCAGCATACATGACCAGTTTGGGAGAATTAGGCAAATCACATAAGTCATTGATGCAAAGTATAAACACTAGAATCGACCCCTGGGGTACTCCATATTACACCGCAGTAGTCGGAGATGACAAGCCATCAACTTTCACACACTGCTTTCTGTTGTAAAGATAGTTCTTTATGAGATCATGGGCGACGCCACGTATGCCGTAGTCATGCAGTTTTGACAGCCAGAATGTTATGATTTACACAATCAAATGCTTTTCTTAAATCAATGAACAATCCCACAGTAAAAAGTATATTTTAAATGTTGCTTAGAATTTCATTGTTGATTAGTAATAACGCCATTTCAGTTGATTTCTCTTTCTGGAAGCCGTATTGTGAATCATTCACAACGCGGAATAGAGTGAGAAAATTTTTTAGCCGTGTATCAATGACATTTTCAAAACTTTGGACGAAATGGGCAGAACAGATATCGGTCGGTAGTTTGCTATATCACTGACGGCTCCACCTTTGTGAATAGGGGTTATACGTGCCAGCTTAAGGTCAGAGGGAAATATACCAGTCTCTAACATTTGATTAATTATGAATGTCAGCGGTAAGGCTGACATTCATAGACATAGACGCCACATGCTTAATAGGGACAGCGCTCAGGCCATCCAATCCGGTGGCGACGTTGTTTCTAATTCTGAAAATGAAATTTGTGACTTCTCGCGCAGTAACCGGAGAAAGAATAATTGAATTAGCCAGTTTTCTACGTGCAAACTGTGGCGTTTTAGTAAAATCACTATGGCTATACGGAGACACGTAGTCGCCAACGTTGGAAAAAAATTTTTCATTTCTGTTAGGGCATCTTCATCCGTCTTGCCTTGAGCAAAAGCTGCAATATTAATTGAGCACTGAACCTTAGAGTTATTAGACAAATTATTGATTTCCTTGTATAATTTTCTTGGACTCTTGTATATTTTAGCAAATAGGGACTGTTAGTAGGAGATCTTTGCCTTTTTTAAATCAGCGTTTGATTTTTTACGATATGATTTGAATTCTGTGAGGAATGCAGCATCACGTGATTGAAGGAATCTATGGTACATGTTGTTTTTGACTTTTATTCTCTTGTGCAAGCTGCTTGTAATCCAAGGTTTGCGTATTCTTTCGCTTTGTTTGGTGTTATGTATCAAAGGGAAATGTCTTTCATAGCAGGCCATGATTTTCTTGAGAAAGATACGGTAGGCCTGATCGGGATCACTTTCGGCGTAAACATTGTCCCATGCTATCAGTTCAGTATCAGAATAAAAATTATTGAGCGAAGCGGAGTTAATGTCGCGATAACTTGGGTTTTTGTTTTTGTGCTTTTTGGGAGTTACTGGCATAAACGTGAAAATTGGGAGATGATCACTGGTATCAAGGGAAAAGACACCTGGTAAGTACTGGTCGCAAGGAAGGCTGGCGATACAGATATCAAGAAGTGTGGCGCTAGTTCCAGTAATACGCGTAGGTAACGTAATCAGATTTGTGCAGGCGAAATTACGAAGGATGATTTGAAAATGTTCACTGGATGCGTCACCACTGAGCATATTGATGTTCACATTGCCCATTACTAAAAAGGATGTGCGCATTGAGTGTAGACTAGGTAGCAATGTTTCCATGAACTCAAAGAATTCGGACTTAAGTCCTAATGGTGGCCTATAAAATGCTGCAATAACAACATTGGTAAGTCTTACTACTAGACAATCTACATTGGCTGTAATACAAGTTAGTTCATCAACATCACAAGGAATATAATTTTTCATGTATAGGGATATACCTCCACCACGGTTAGTGGACCGCGTAATTCCGTGATAATTATATCCTGGTATTCTAGGTGGGTTACCAATTGTAGAAAGCCAGGATTCTGTGAACGATATGACATCAAATTTTATCAATAGGCTATCGAAAAACATGCGTAGGCTGTTCATTTTATTTTAATGGTGCGAGCGTTTAAATGGAATGCACTGAAGTAAGTAGACGACACCTCAGTGTTGAAGTTTGCAATGTCATAGTATTTACTTTCTGCCGGGTAGCCATCGCTGTTAGGTTATACTAAAAAAAAAACAAATGTTATATCAACGCCAACCTTAACGTTGCAGTTTATCCAGATCTTCTCGGCAGGCAATCTTTAACATGTCTGATGATTCCGATTTCCTTGCGAAGATTTTTCCGTCATGCGTCCAAACGCATTTCCATCCTACTTCTCGTTTTTTTTTGCATTTGCGGCTCTCAGTAGCTGCTTGCCCTGCCTTGTTAGATGCTCGTTGACATAGATAGGACCAGTTGTCCTGAAGCCAAGTACTGTCGTAGACAGTCGTGCCTTCTTCGCCTTGGCCAGCACAGCCTTTCGCTTGTCCCGCCGCACAAAACGTACCACACTGTTCTTTACGCCAGCCTTATTTGTTCCAACTCCGTGGCAAATGTCAACGTCATCACGTACCAACGGCTCACCCACGGCTACACAAATCTTTTGGACAGTGTCAAAAGGCTCTCCCTCATCAGGCACACCTTTAATTTCAAGGTTGTTCGCCCGTGAGTACTGCTCCAATTCTTCAATTTTCGTCTGTAGTTGTTTATTTTCAGCAGCAAGTCTTTCGTTGCTGTTTCGCGTTGCGACAAGTTCCTCACGTAAAGTCTTCATTTCCAAGGTGAGCGCATTGACACTGTCATAGCTTTCACTGCAATGCTCCGCACTCTGTTTGAAGGAGCGAAGTTCAGCACAGATTTCACGTTTGAAATCCTAGAATGCTTTACCCAGATCCCTCCCGCTTGCCATGACAAGAAATTCAAGAGAAACAATGTTACTCCTGTTTGGCAGCAGTGCATGCAGCAACAATGGCAGGATTTGAAAAGGTAATATGGTCTTACCTGTACAGAAAATGACTGACGGGTGTTGTAGAAACGACACGCACTGCTACCAAACTGAAGGAAATACACAGAGCAGTCAGTATATATAGGCAGCGTCCAGTAGCTTGGTGGGTCACAGCGCAGGCGCAGGGACGTCGACGTACACTAGCTGGTCCTGGGGGATAACAGTGCAGAGATAGCCGACAAAAACGGCGCCTGTCCTCGTCAGGTAACGGCCTTCCTTGCGCATCCCTGTTTACAAACTTTATACCACAGTTCCTTGTGCAGTGTCACCCACGCAAAAGCCGATGGATCGCGCCGAGCAAGAGTGTACCTGTACAGAAAATGACCGATGAGTGTTATTGAAACCACACGCACTGCTGCCAAGCTCAGAATATGCTTGAGAATATCCCAAAACAACTCGACGTCTGTGTGTCGTAGGCTCCCTTAACATCTAGAAATGCTATCCATAAATATCTATTCTGAGCTACTGAAATATCCGTGCATTGAGTTAGAAAAAGAATGTTATCATCTAAGCGTCTGCATGTTCTCAACCCATTCCTTACTTCCCCCAGTGCATCATTTCACTACAGCCATTTCGCGAGCTATAATTTTAGAGCTTGCATTGCCATTCTACATAGCACCGACGTTACTGTAACCCGCTTGTACGAGCTTGTCCTATCCGTATCAAGTTTGCCTTCGTAGATGAGGTTCATCGTGCTTTCACGCTATCCAACAGGAATTTTCGTTTTAATCGCTTGTTAAGTGGCATTAGTCAGCAGTGCCTTGCTATGTGGACAGAGATTTTTCATTAGCTGTATAGGGATTTCATCGGACCCTGCTGCCGTGTTATTCGGGACATTCTTCTGCTTCCTTCCAATAAAAGGTTTCTATGTTAAATTTTAATCACCCAGGCATCGTTGTTGCTGCTGGATCTCTTTGAGTCTGAACTACGCTTTCTGCCTATGCTTTCGTGAACTATGCTTTCGTGCCCAAGTTAGCCCTAGCAGTGTCTGTGATGTACCGCGGCGCATCGTCTCCTTCGAAGATGTTACCGTCTTCATCCCCTATAATAATAATAATATTTGGGGTTTTACGTGCCAAAACCACTTTCTGATTATGAGGCACGCCGTAGTGGAGGACTCCGGAAATTTTGACCACCTGGGGTTCTTTAACGTGCACCTAAATCTAAGCACACGGGTGTTTTCGCATTTCGCCCCCATCGAAATGCGGCCGCCGTGGCCGGGATTCGATCCCGCGACCTAGTGCTCAGCAGCCCAGTTCATCCCCTATAAACGTCGGCAAATCTTTAGTTGGAGCTCCGAGTGCTCTTACATGGTTCCAGAATCTTTTTGGTTCGCCTTTGTCTCCTTTGTAAATGTTATGGACCCATCGTTCACTTGCGCATCGCTGCACCGGCATTGCGGCATACGAACGTGATATGCAAAGCAAGTCAACCCGTGCGCCTTCTGCAAAAACAAGTAAAACCTGGATCGTCTGTAATTATATGTATCTCCCCTCCAGAGGCCCATTATAAGGTGCCCTAACAGAGGTATTTTCATCAGGCGCGAAAGGGCTGCATGCAACAAGTGTTGATTGTGCTCGTATATAGGGTACAGGCTGAGTTAGTCCGTAGCAAAGTCGTTCGGTGTGTGCTTGAGGCACGTGACATTGCTCACAGTCTGGAAACGAATGAGGCCATGTGCCAGCAGAACGAAAGCCGCAAATGTCTGTCTGTTTGTAGTGCAGCAACATGTCACATCTCTTCCTCATTCCGAGCTCGTGTCCTCTCCCGTCAGTGCAAGCGGTCGCGGTTCTCAACTCTGGGTGCTCAGCGCGAGAAAGTACACAATATGTTTAAGGTAGTGCTAACTTGGCGAAAACCAAGGAGCGCACTTTTTTGAGTGAATGAAGCAGGGTATACGCGTCAACCAATGGTAAAGTCATTGCATGACTTAACCATTGTCATGTGACCACTGAGCTCGTCCAGCAGGTTATGCTAAAAACAATTTTTTTCCACAGGTATTCCGACTTTAGGTCAAACCAGCTGTAAGTGGCAAAATACGTTACCGATTTCTTTCATTCTTCTATTCTGACAAAACAGCGCCGGTATTTCAGCGTACGAACGCGATGTATGGCTGGTTTGTGTTTGTACGGTAACGTTCTAAAAAGGTAACTGTGAGTCCGCTTTCCAGACGACGCTCACTACTGCAAAGTTTGTGTAACACTTATCTACTGCCACGTATAGCGCTTAGCGGGGAGATCAATGGCATCTCTACTGTGAAGGAATATCGAACCCCAAAAAGTGCACGTGGGTCAGTCGCCCTTGCGGGTCTGCGAACATTACCTTTTGTATAACGAATGGATCAAAGCAGCAGTGACGCAATCTTAAGGCGACAGTGGTAAGGGCCCCATGTCACAGAAAATCCGGGGGCGGCGTTGACGGAGTTGTCCGTGAGCGAAACTTTCTCTATATATTGAGGTATATGTATGCGACATGCATTGCCATACGACATGCGGTATTTGCGGCTTATATTGCCACACTATTCTATCACTAAACTTGCTCATACCTTGTCTTACATTCTTCAAAGTTATTCGTCGAAATTTCGAGAATGACATCCCACATACAAATGTCATGAAATAAAACACCAACAGCGCATGCCTTTTATGGTAAATCTTCTCTGACCTAAATATTAAAAGTGTGAAACAATAACATAAACCTGAAAGTAATGTATTTTTGGAGACCACTGCCTCCGGTATCGGCCCACGCAAGAGGCAGCGTTACTAATTCAATTCAATTCAATTCAATTCTTTATTCAACATCGTCATGAGGATGTTGGGTGCATCGACAAAAAGCCAGAAGAAAGGCTTGACAGAGGTCGACGCACCCTACAATGACTTGGCAACAGTATCGCAGTGTATCATACAGCATGTGTAAAGCATACGCAATAACAACATTGACACAAATGAAACGGTATTTGAACATTACAGGCAAAAACAAAAGCAAGCACAAAGCACTATGACATAAGTGTCAGCAGTACATGAATTAACATCAATTCACAGCGCGTTATTTAACGTCTGTGGAAGAATGTATCTAAGCATTTGGCGACCATAATTCGTTCGCGTTTTAGGCACAAACCACGTGAAGCCAGTGCGGGTAGCATACTTAAGTTCCTTGCATTTCAACATTGCCAAGTCTAACATGAATGTATTATTCTGTCTCATACTTGTTTTATACCGCCTTAACAGTAAATTTTCATGCAGTTGGGGAAGGGGGGCGATGCCAAGTGACGCAAAGATCGGTGCGGTATGTTCAAATCTCGAAGCATTAACAATATTTCGAACAATTCTCTTCTGAAGCATGTGCAGCCGTCTGATATTGGTAAATGACGTGGTGCCCCAGACCAAGATACAGTAATTAACGACTGAAGAAAACAGTGCATTGTACAGCATTTGCTTAACACGCTTCGGTAGGAAATATCGCAGTCGGGACACGATACCAACAACGTTTGACAACTTGCCCCTGACCATTTCAACGTGAACGTCCCACGATAAATTTTCGTTAAAGAAAACACCCAGACTTTTGACCACGGGAACTATTTGAATGGACGACGAACCCATTTCTAAGCAGATCTGTGGAGTAGAAGCAATCTTGTTACGAGGCCTAAATAATACAGCTTTACTTTTTTCTGTGTTTATGATTAGCGAGTTCGATTCAGACCACTCATGAAGTCGGCGCAGACACCCTGTAGCTTGCTGTTCAAGATCTCGTACATGTGCTGCTCGAAAGAACAGAGTGGTATCATCTGCGTAGATCACAAATGTTGGGATCTTACTTAAACAGACTATGTCGTTGACATAAAGGAGGAAGAGCAGAGGTCCCAGAACACTTCCCTGGGGAACGCCAGAAGAAATATGTTTAACATCTGATAGTGCGTTGTTTACTGTTACTTGTTGGACGCGAGAACTGAGGTAGGATCTAATTATGTCGAGACATTTTCCGCGAAAACCATAGTGTTCCAGTTTGGCTAACATTGTTTGGTGATTGATGCGGTCAAACGCTTTCGAGAAATCGATGAAAATACCAAGAGTGAAAAGCTTTTGCTCAAAGGATTCCAAGATTAGTTCTTTTTGGGTTAGAAGTGCAGTCTCTGTCGAAAAGTTCTTCCTGAAACCGTGCTGGCTTGGCGTTAGTATATTAAATTTCCCACAGAAACTAGACATTCGGGTATACAGTATCTTTTCAAAACACTTTGAGAAAATTGGAAGAATAGAAATTGGGCGATAGTTTGATAGGTCGTTTTTGTCTCCACCTTTATAAACAACGGTTACTTTAGCAATCTGCATTCGTTTAGGGAACACTGCATGTTCGAGGCAACAATTAAAAATATGTTCTAGGACTGGGCTTACTATATCGGCTACATATTTTACTGGCTGAATCTTAAGGTCATCTATGTCCCGTGAGCTACTGTTGCGGAGGGTCAAGAGGCAAGCTTCGATTTCGCTGGTGTCCGTTGGCATCAAGAATGCAGTGAAGACAAAGTTCGCCTTCGGGCATAGCGTTCGCCGCCTGCGTTTGGTAGTAAACATTACGGTTACACAAGCTGCAGTTGCTGGGAAGCAAGCGAAGCGGTCAGTGATCTCCGAATGCTATCGCGTCCCACTGTCAAAGGCCAAGCTTAAGCCTGCTCCAAGCTCTTTCTTATCATTGGCCACACGTTGTCAAATGAAAGTCTGTTGCGAGGAATAATTGTCGTTTCCTGTGTGGCTCTATTAAATATTCATGTTTAACATACCTACACGACTGTACTTACTGATGCGCACTTGCTTGTTCACATAAAGCAGCTTGCAGGAGAGCTATGCAGGTAAAGAAAAGAAAATTTCATTTACAGAGACGACAAAATTTTCGCGATGTTGCTTCAACAGCATATTGTTGCGTCTAAACACCACAAATGCGTTAATTGGACTACTGACACGAGTCACACCACCACCAATCCATCAGTGCCTATCCACGTCCCCGAAGCGTGGACACCAACTCTTGACGGGTCCCACAAAAGGCCCTTACCCTACCCTCTTAGCTGGCAGCCTGAGACAAGGATGAAAAGGAGGGGAACAACGTCGACAACCTGAGATGAGCAAGTTGCTTTCTTGCCGCATATTCCGAACCAGTCTCTTCAGAGGCGGAGTTACTACGGGTTATTGCGAGCCTAGGCATGGTATTTGCTGCTGTACAATCTTTAGATTACCTAGTCAACTCGCCTAGGCAAGACGAAGGGATTAATAGTGGAGACTTTTGAAGAATGAGGAAAGAGGGCACTGATGTCAACTGAGAGGTTTAACTTGCTTCTGCATGGAGTGGGCTTCCGTACAGCAGCCGTATAACTAAGCTAATGAACCCCTTTACAATAATTTTCTACAACCTGACATAACAGTCGATGGGCTTGATGGATTATTTGCCCTAACGCCACCCGTGGCCGCAACAATTACAAAGTTCATATCAACTATTCTAACAGACTCGCAAACAGCATGCCGGAATTACATGAATGGCAGGATCAGCCGCAAAGCGCTGAACATTCTCCGCTCTAACGGCCGACCCACAGACAAGCAAAGCAAACACGCGATAGTTTGGATACCGGGACACACGAGTGTCGAGGGAAATCTGGAGGCAGATAGGATAGCTCGAGGGTACGCAACAAACCGGGCGTCCAAGAACACTGCCGCCATAGAGGACCCAGAACCGGTAGGCCAAACATACGCTGACACGCTAAACTACTTCAGGGGCGCCAGAATGAGATACCCGGCACCAGACAAATAACTCAACAGAGAAGAAGCCGTAATCTGGCGGCAACTACAAACGGGCACATACCCGAACTTATACATTCTAAACAAAATTTACCCTACCCAATATGAGAACACATGCCCCTGGTGCGGGGACAAGCCCACGCTATATCATATCACGTGGGCCTGCCAAAAAGCAAAAGAAATAACCGTAATAGAAAACCCGAGTGCGGAACAGTGGGAGAGGATGCTTTCCAGCGACATCCTGAAAGTCCAGCAAGGGCTAGTAAGGCGTGCTCGCACGGCAGCTACCCTCAGTGGGGCCCTGGACTAGGGGCACCAACCCTGCAAATCAAGATGGAAGAAGCCATCTGACGCACCGCTAACTCCATATGTAAATAGAGCAAATAAACGTTTTTCACCACCACCACCACTGCACCTTCAAATGCACGTTACAATACGTACGGTATAGCCATCAGTTCTTCCTTACCAAATATGAGGTCTGCTGGAGAAAATGTTCACCTAAATAAAATGTGATGGGACAAGTTGCTATACAATTGCTGGTAGAATGCTTTAGCTTTCTGTTATGCTGATGCTGTTTCTCCATGCAAGTTAAACTAGGCACTCTCCCACTTCATGTACTACTGCCATAGTTATAGCTGCAGAACGGCATTTGGAGACGCCGGCATATTAAAGAGAGACAAGCGCCAGATTAACAGACAAATCATAGCGGCGTTTCACAATAAAAAGTGGTGCCACCGTTGTGTCCGTCAACCATATATTTTGCTGACGGAAAAAGAATTTGAGTATCTGCGTAGCACATATGCCAGCCGGTGTATGTTCGCATTATTTAAATATTCTTTTGTTTGCCATGGGGTTGGTTTCACTAAAAGGTCGCGCTTTTAGGGTTGTATAAATGCCAAGGCAGGGACATACGATCCCTCCAATGCTATTCACAGCCTGGTTACACGAGGTATTTAGACCTAGATAGGGAAGAAGTGGGGATAAGAGTTAATTAATGGAGAATACCTTAGTAACTTTCGATTCGCTGATAATATTGCTTTGCTTAGTAACTCAGGGGCCAATTGCAATGCATGCTCACTGACCTGGAGAGGCAAATCAGAAGGGTGTGTCTAAAGATTAGTATTCAGAAAACTAAAGTATTGTTTAACAGACTCGAAAGAGAACAGCTGTTTACGACAGGTAGCCAGGCACTGGGAGTGGTAAGTGAATACATCTACTTAGGGCAGGTAGTGACCGCGGATTCGGAACATGAGACTGAAGTAATTAGAATAAGAATGCTGTGGGGTGCGTTTGGCAGGCATTCTCAGATCATGAAAAGCAGGTTGCCATTATCCCTCAAAAGAAAAGTGGAAACAGCTGTGTCTTTCCAGTACTCACCTACGGGGCAAAAACCTCGAGGCTTATGAACAGGGTTCTAATTATATTGAGGACGACGCAACGAGCTATGGAAAGAAGAATGATGGGTGTAACGTTAAGAAGAGAGGAGACTGGGTGAGGGAACAAACTCGAGGTAATGACATCTTAGTTGAAATCAAGAAAAGAAAATGGGGGGCATGGGCAGGACATGTAATGAGGAGGGAAGATAACCGATGGTCATTAAGGGTTACGGACTGGAGTCCAAGAGATGGGAAGCGTAGCAGGAGCGGCAGAAAGTTGGGTGGGCGGATGAGATCAAGAAGTTTGCAAGGACAACATGGCCACAATTAGCACGTGACAATTGGTTGGACAATTGACACGTGACAATTGACAGTTGGAGAAGTATGGGAGAGGCTGATGATGATGATGATGATGAAATGCCAAGATGTTCATCCAACAAGACCTGTAGGTTACGGCCACCTTCCAGAAGCACTTTGATTCAAAGTGCATGTAAGAATTAACTGCTAAGCAGTGGAGCTAATCAAGATACATAACGAGTATTGGTAGAAAGGAAAGCAGAAAATACATTGATAGAGCCGGACACGTTGCTGGCATAGGTAACTGTGCTAGGTAGATATCGATGCTTTAAGGAACAGAGAAAATACTAAGGCGTGATGGACGAAATGCTAGACTGCGATATATGTAATAAACGTGATTAGATGAAGCAGGCTAGTTCACTTTTGTAACCGCTTGGCTTCGGACTAGTTGACAAGAAAAAAATCATCATCACAAATTAAAGCTCCTTCAATATAAAGCAGTTGACAGTTTGCAGTTGTGTCACGCATCCTTCTCGTCCGTGTATTTTGTGCACAACCCACGGTTTGAAGTTCAACAACTTTTGTTGCAGAAAATGTGGAGCAGTTTGACAAGCTCGAGCCGTGGGAGAACAGGCTGCTGACACCATTCGACAGAGACTCAGTCATGCTGTACGGCTCGGAGTCATTTGCCCGCGAGCCAGGCCTGGCAACCATGCTGGCCAAGGATGGCAGCAGGCTTAAAGAAGTTTACGACAAGCGAGGTCTCAGCGCTAGCGATGCGCGAAGGATAAATATGCTGTACCGCTGCAAAAATAAAAAGACTTAGCACCTACACTGTACCTTCTATAGCCATCTTGTTGCCATGGTGGCACGGCCAATTCAGGCCGTGTCTCTACTTTAGCCTTGTTGTGTACTGTAGTGGAACAGAAGGAACCTAAGGAAAGAAGAAAGGACACACTGTGGCGTGACTTGAGAAGCCTCACTTCATCAAGGTGGTAGTGTGAGAAAGTTGCTACTGAATTTTTGAATGTACGTCTGCACAAACGGAATTGGACAAGACGCAAACGCCTTGTCTTGCCCCTTTCTTTTAGCGGGGATATTAAAAAAAGCCTAACCATATGCAAGAAATGAGTGAATCATTCAACTAAGTTTTAAAATGTATATAAATGTCACTACAGGGTTC
Organism: Dermacentor variabilis; assembly: GCF_050947875.1. Lineage (NCBI taxonomy): Eukaryota > Metazoa > Arthropoda > Arachnida > Ixodida > Ixodidae > Dermacentor > Dermacentor variabilis. The sequence continues at coordinate 33,046,127 of NC_134576.1, forward strand.
GGACAGGCCGCCATTGGAATCTGAACCTGGGCAACGTTTAACGTTAGAACGCTATCTAGCGAGGCGAGTCTAGCAGTGTTATTGGAGGAATTAGAGGGTAGTAAATGGGATATAATAGGGCTCAGTGAGGTTAGGAGGACAAAAGAAGCATATAGAGTGCTAAAAAGCGGGCATGTACTGTGTTACCGGGGCTTAGCAGAGAGACGAGAACTAGGAGTCGGATTCCTGATTAATAAGGAAATAGCTGGTAACATACAGGAATTCTATAGCATTAACGAGAGGGTGGCAGGTCTTGTTGTGAAGCTTAATAAGAGGTGCAAATTGAAGGTGGTACAAGTCTATGCCCCTACATGCAGTCATGATGACCAGGAAGTCGAAAGCTTTTATGAAGACGTGGAATCGGCGATGGGTAAAGTCAAAACAAAATACACTATACTGATGGGCGACTTCAATGCCAGGGTAGGCAAGAAGCAGGCTGGAGACAAGTCAGTGGGGGAATATGGCATAGGCTCTAGGAATAGCAGAGGAGAATTATTAGTAGAGTTTGCAGAACAGAATAACATGCGGATAATGAACACCTTTTTCCGCAAGCGGGTTAGTCGAAAGTGGACGTGGAGGAGCCAGAATGGTGAGACTAGAAATGAAATCGACTTCATACTCTGCGCGAACCCTGGCATTATACAAGATGTAGACGTGCTCGGCAAGGTACGCTGCAGTGACCATAGAATGGTAAGAACTCGAATTAGCCTAGACTTGAGGAGGGAACGGAAGAAACTGGTACACAAGAAGCCAATCAATGAGTTAGCGGTAAGAGGGAAACTAGAGGAATTCCGGATCAAGCTACAGAACAGGCACTCGGCTTTAACTCAGGAAGAGGACCTTAGTGTTGCAGCAATGAACGACAATCTCATGGGCATCATTAAGGAGTGCGCAATAGAAGTCGGTGGTAACGCCATTATACAGGAAACCAGTAAGCTATCGCAGGAGACGAAAGATCTGCTCAAGAAACGCCAATGTATGAAAGCCTCTAACCCTACAGCCAGAACAGAACTGGCAGAACTTTCTAAGTTAATCAACAAGCGTAAGACAGCGGACATCAGAAACTATAATATGGATAGAATTGAACAGGCTATCAGGAACGGAGGAAGCCTAAAAGCAGTGAAGAAGAAACTAGGAATAGGCAAGAATCAGACGTGTGCGTTAAGAGACAAAGCCGGCAATATCGTTACTAATATGGATGAGATAGTTCAAGTGGCTGAGGAGTTCTATAGAGATTTATACAGTACCAGTGGTACCCACGACGATAGTAGAAGAGAGAATAGCCTAGAGGAATTCGAAATCCCACAGGTAACGCCAGAAGAAGTAAAGAAAGCCTTAGGAGCTATGCAAAGGGGGAAGGCAGCTGGGGAGGATCAGGTAACAGCAGATTTGTTGAAGGATGGTGGTCAGATTGTTCTAGAGAAACTGGCCACCCTGTATACGCAATGCCTCATAACCTCGAGCGTACCGGAATCTTGGAAGAACGCTAACATAATCCTAATCTATAAGAAAGGGGACGCCAAAGACTTGAAAAATTATGGACCGATCAGCTTACTGTCCGTTGCCTACAAAGTATTTACTAAGGTAATCGCAAATAGAATCAGGAACACCTTAGACTTCTGTCAATCAAAGGACCAGGCAGGATTCCGTAAAGGCTACTCAACGATAGACCATATTCACACTGTCAATCAAGTGATAGAGAAATGTGCAGAATATAACCAACCCTTATATATAGCTTTCATAGATTACGAGAAAGCGTTTGATTCAGTCGAAACCTCAGCAGTCATGGAGGCATTACGGAATCAGGGTGTAGATGAGCCATATGTAAAAATACACGAAGATATCTATAGCGGCTCCACAGCCACCGTAGTCCGCCACAAAGAAAGTAACAAAATCCCTATAAAGAAAGGCGTCAGACAGGGAGATACGATATCTCCAATGCTATTCACAGCATGTTTACAGGAGGTATTCAGAGGCCTGGAGTGGGAAGAATTGGGGATAAAAGTTGATGGAGAATACCTTACCAACTTGCGATTCGCTGATGATATTGCCTTGCTTAGTAACTCAGGAGACCAATTGCAATGCATGCTCACTGACCTGGAGAGGCAAAGCAGAAGGGTGGGTCTGAAAATTAATTTGCAGAAAACTAAAGTATTGTTTAACAGTCTCGGAAGAGAACAGCAGTTTACGATAGGTAGCGAAGCACTGGAAGTGGTAAGGGAATACATCTACTTAGGGCAGGCAGTGACCACGGATCCGGATCATGAGACTGAAATAACCAGAAGAATAAGAATGGGCTGGGGTGCGTTTGGCAGGCATTCTCAAATCATGAACAGCAGGTTGCCACTATCCCTCAAAAGGAAAGTGTATAACAGCTGTGTGTTACCAGTACTCACATATGGGGCAGAAACCTGGAGGCTTACGAAAAGGGTTCTGCTGAAATTGAGGACGACGCAACGAGCTATGGAAAGAAGAATGATGGGTGTAACGTTAAGGGATAAGAAAAGAGCAGATTGGGTGAGGCAACAAACGCGGGTAAACGACATCTTAGTTGAAATCAAGAAAAAGAAATGGGCATGGGCAGGACATGTAATGAGGAGGGAAGATAACCGATGGTCATTAAGGGTTACGGACTGGATCCCAAGGGAAGGGAAGCGTAGCAGGGGGCGGCAGAAAGTTAGGTGGGCGGATGAAATTAAGACGTTTGCAGGGACAACATGGCCACAATTAGTACATGACCGGGGTAGTTGGAGAAGTATGGGAGAGGCCTTTGCCCTGCAGTGGGCGTAACTAGGCTGATGGTGATGATGATGATGATGATGATGACAGGGTTACTCAATTATGCATTATTCTTTCGTTAAAACTATTTTTTTCTAAACTATTAATTTTCACATTTATTACACACTTTGTTGCGTTCTTTCCCACATCTCGATTCTTCACCGATGCAGTGTAGCGGGTACGTGTCATGTTAGAGGACCAGCTCCCACCAGAGAACGCTGAAATCGGGCCGCTAGGATGGCAAAGAAGCAACGCTTTCATGGTAACTGTATACTTCTTCATACGTTCAGTTGAGAAATAAGACACTTGCGTATGGCTGATACTGGCACATCTCACAATTCTGGTTTGATTTTTTTGTGTGTGTCGCATACTTGGTCCTCTCAGCCCAAAGTCTAAACCGGAGGCCCCAATGCAGTCATCGACCATGGGACCTCCTTTTGTATTTCTTGTATGTCAAAACTTGGAAGTACGATGTTAAGAAATTATTTGAAATAAGTTGAAGCAATGTAGTGAGATATTGCCGCTTAATCTGCCGTTAACTTCTTGCATTAAATGAATAGGGAAATGTGATATCGCAGGCAATAACTTGACGCTTCTTAAAAATTTAGAAAAATAAAGACTCCTTCAATCACTTAACTACGTGATCCATGTAACACATGTAACAGAAAGGAGGCTCCTATATGTGATGTATGAAAACTGGCGCTGGATGGCTGCGCCAAAGAATTCCTGCTCCTAGAGAAACCTTTTTTGTTGCTCTTCCAATATACCGTCTATATTAGCTGATGAAAAAAAAAACTGAAAAGCTGCTATTTTCAGCTAAATTTATTTGTTGTATATCTTTTTAAATCATTATTCAAGACACTGAGCAGAAGGAAGTTTATTGTAAAGTTAATAAGGTAAAAGCGTATGAGAGCTGCTTCAAACCGTAGGGCTGTCGTCATGTAGAAAACGCACCTATACGCCTAGACAAGCAAAAAGGACGCAAAAAGAACCACATGTCCAACTTGGGCCCAATGCACCTTTAGAAGTCGCGTGTACGCAACAAAGATTAGCAAGCGGTGCTGTTTATATAAAAGCGCGCCTGCTTTAACGGCTGCCAGAAAAACACAAATAAATGATGTCTTCGACGGTCGCGCAATACAAGAAGTGAAATATACACGACTGCATTAAGGTGCAAGACGAAGGCGATCAAGGCAGGTTGCACCGTTTGTCCGGGTTCATTGGTGTCCCTGACTCGCAATCGAAGGCTCTAGCAAATTCCCTCGATTGCCTCATCGCCTCATCGCAGACGGCACCCTCGTTCACAGTGCCTCTACCGGTGCACGTGAAGAAGCACAGCACCATTAAGAGGAGCCGAGTTCCGCTGTACTCGCCAACACGAGTGTCGTGAGTCGCCGCTTCGTACTCGTAGGCATCCACGAGGGCGCCCGCAGTGAAAGCTCGGCTGAGAGCACTGTCTAGCTGGAGGGCGCGAGAGGAGCCCGTTTTGACGCATGCGCTTAGATTCCAAACGACGTCGGCAGTCCTCACGTCGGCTGCATAGGCTGTAAGGAGAAGCCAAGAAAGGGCGAAGCCCATCTGACCTCCGAGACCAGCGTAGTTGGCGGCAGAGGGCAGCCGCTCGTCGAATATGGGAAACGACAAAGACAGCGGGAGCAGCCGCATTGTCTTCGACCTAGAAGATGGCACTGACAGCTCGAGGGAGTTGATGGCACCGACGACTTCGTAGACGTGGTCCGGTACGTTCATGATCAGCCTGGACGACGAACGCCAGTTGAGCAGCAGGGAGTCGGTCAGGTCGGACACCTCGCCCTCACTGCCGTAGCAACCGTCATCGGTGGCGATGGCCTGTGCTTCGTAGAAGGCTACGGATGGCGTCGCCGACCAGTTGGCAACGACCGTGATGTCTTCCTTAAATGGCGACCATTCCGATAGGCGACGACGGAGCGCGTTGCCGACCGAACGTATGATGCCATCCGCGCTCGCTCGTGCATCCTTGTGGACCGCTTCGCTCATGTGGTTTTCAAGCAGAGCACCACGGGAGAGGAGGTAAGCCGTAGTGAAGCAGAAGGCATTGTAGCGAACGGAGGCCGCCTCAGCCTTGCCACCATAGTAGTTGAGAATCAGGTCCTTGTTCGCGTACAGGGCAGCTACCTGCACTGTGCTCCATGACGTCAAAAGGTGGGTGTTGTTGCTGCCGATTCTGCGCCAGACGTCGAGGAAGGCGCCGACGAAGCTCGGGCTCGTCGTAACCAGTTCCACTTCGGTGGTGCCGTTGTATCCGAAGTCAACGACAGTAGCCAGCCAGTCGACATTGGAGATGCCAATATCCCGCGGCACAGTCAAGGGCACCGGATACTGCGTGTGGAGGTTGTAATTGGGAACGAGCGCGAGGGCTGTGATTTTCTCGAGCGCGGCAGTGTCCACTAAGCTAGCCTCTATCTCATCGCTGCCTTCGGTGCCGAAGGCCCTCCGTAACGTGTTGAAGTAAACCGTGAATTCGCTTTCCGACATCGAGTTCATCGCCATTTCCACGATGAGGTGGAAGAGACGGCCAGGGTTCACCGCCAGCACAGTTATGTTGCCGGAACACCTGGGCACAACGCGCACGATCACGTCCCACGCGAGCTTCAGAGAAGTGAACAGCAGGGTGTGCAGGATGTCCACCCGGTCGGGAATTCGTGGCCACGTGATGCCAGCCTCTAACAGCGCGCCCTTGACCGCCGCAAGGTGGTCTACCCGACCGCTCAGCACGTTTTCGCAGCTGCGGAAAGCGGCAGCCGCTCGCTGTACGTCGTTCTGGCCCGAGTCTGGCACCTGGACGTTGCGAATGTGGTTCGTCATTCGGTCCAGTGCCTTCTGGTAGAACGCCTCGCGCACGCTCAGTGAATTGTTTCGCTCCCAGCCGCCGCACACGAAGCGCGCGAAGCTATGGCAAGGGCTGACAGAGGCGTCTGCGGAGGACGCAAGCAGCTTGGCGAACAGTTGGCACTCGGTGCTGGCGCACGCTGCGGGTTTCTGGGGGAACAGCGCGATGGTCAGCACGACCAGGGTGATGACGATAGCGATGTACATGAGCAGGACGATGATTCCGAGAGGCCGCACTCTCTTCACCGAGGCCACCTGGGCAAGAAAGAATTGTTTTCGCTATAATCTAGTGCACGCTTGTTTTGGGATTACAGCTAAGCGCCTAATCATGTTAGTTAGGAGCGTTAGACACCTAGGCCGGTGGTTGTCCACACGGTGGAGCGTAACTGAATGGGAATCGGAGTTCAGAAACCTAAATATCTCCTAGAAAACGTATTTACAGGAGTTAGGATTAAATGACGCATGCGCTACTCTTGCTGATCACGTCGCTTCGCGCGGTTAGAAGGCGCTGACCGGCCGGCCAGTCGACGCTCGCGCGGTGCTGTTAAAGAATCGGTCAACTGCACATTGTACATGCGCTCTCTGCTCGACAGGCGTTGTGCCTTTAGTTGGCGGTCTCCCTAGTTTTGAGCATATCGGCGGATTCCTTCTGCATGAACAACGGCGTGGCACGGCTACGATATTGCTTATGTCCGTGTGGGAATTCCGTTTCAACTTCTTAGACAATAAGCTAGTCTAAATACAGCGGTTAAAGCACACGAAGAGCGAGAGCGCAACGTAAGCTGCACTTTGCGAACGTGTTATATGCGCTAATACTGCGATTTCACTATGCAAGCTTTATGGTTGTGTTAGCGACGCTGTCTCTGAGACTGCACCATTTCGGTAGCCGCGGTACCGAATGGGCTGTGTAGGGGCTATCTCGAGTAGCTAAGAGCAGACGACGGCAGCCAGAAGTGCGACTTCAAGTCACGATGCTTTCGAATGAAACCTCGGACCGTCTCCGACAGCTGGATCACGTGACCATAGTGGTATAGTGTTTCCCACTGAGGGACCTCATGTTAACTGCTTAATCATGTTGTGGTCTAGCTTGGCTAGATGGCGCACCCGTTTCGGTCACGTGTTTGGCATCGACCAATGAAGTGGTGACATCTGGCAGGGAAATCTTCGTGCATTAAACGGCCGCTTGTCGGTCCAGTCAGGCCCCGAACACTCTCAAGTTCAATAAAGGGCCACAGAGGGCGAAAAGATCGCCGCTGCTAAAAAAAAACAGGCACAGCCTACCTATTAAGAAGGTTCCCCCGTGGGCGTATTACTTCCCGCAAGAGGAGCCGTAGTAAGTGGAATTTTAACCTACAAGCTTTCTTCAGCAATAAACGAAGCGTTTTTATTATATGACAAAGAGTACAAAATTATCATTCCGACTTTTAAATTGAAATTTTTATTACTAACTTCGTTGTTTTTTTGCCATTATGAACGCAAAACTGCGTTCAGCATCATCGACCTCCCACGTTACTTCTGGCCTCGATTTAAAATTTTTACCGGTACGTTCGCGTGCACGGCAGGTACGGATTCATTGGTTCGTACATCGCTTGCTGATTTTTTGCTAAAACGTCTTTATTGCGCTTCGATAGCTCGCGTTATTTAACTTGGGGTGTAAGCCCGAAAGCTAGGTTTCAATCGTGAGCCATGTGGTACACGCCTGCATCGAAATGGGAGCCGGATCCTGCTGCGACTTGGGACGGCAATATCAGTCAGTCGTTTAACATCGCTGCTTCAATCGCCATGGGATATATTTGCCTCGTTAACTTACAGACGGAGAGAAGTTAACGAACTAGATGCTGCATTACGTATGGGCAATCAGGACCCTCCGTTGCTGTTTCCGAAATAAACTTTTAGTTGCGAGGCCATCCTTATACACACATTCACGAAAGAGAAAGCGATATTGGACCGCGCCCCCCATTTTTCATCTCGTTGTATGGGTGACTGAGTAGCCTTATCAATATATATTTTTTCGAGTCCGCCGGCAATGTCTTCTGTCCACAGGACCGAATAACCCTTTGATAAACTAAAGCTAAAGTACTGAATTTATTGTATGAAACAGTTACACGCATGATAATTCGCCCATATTCCGTACCTATTGGTTCCAAATGTTCTTGCTGTTCAGTTTGGTTTACCTGAAGACATTTACTTTTGCACTAGTGAAGTGGTGCATCACGTTCATGCAGAAAAAGAACGCATAATTTCTAATAGCTTCATGTCTTTCATGTATTTGCTTGTGAAGCCAGCAGTGTGATCTCTTCTAGTGTATAAATGAGCGCACAAATGTTCTCATTTTTATCTTAATAATACTTCAGCTGTTGATATACATTGTAGTTAGACAGACATCAATTTTATGGAGGGTAGCAATTTTTATTTACCATGCTGCTTAAGCAGCCTAAAACAAAGTGTACATTTGCATGCGTTCTGTAGTTACGAACTATTACAATGTATATGTCACACCTTTTTGCATTTATTATTGCAAAATTATGCTAATTCAATTTCTGATGCAGTCAAAATTTCGGTTCCAGACATGCAGTAATGAGGATGGCACCAGTAAGCAACACATTTCACGCACTGAAGTGAAGCTGCTGCTTGCTACAGCAAGGTCATTGTGTGGACTTTGGCTTCTACTGCAAGGTAAACAACATCTGGTTCAGAAATGAATATGCTTCATGTATGCTGTATTGGCTTGCTAGTCTTGAGATACATGTAATTTGCTTGTAGCAGACGATATGAACGTTTGTTCACATTTACAGGTCAGCATAATTGGTTTGAACATTTAAAAAATGCTACATTAGTTTGGATAATCTCTGCTGTCCCTCATGTGTCACTGTTCTGCCCCAACAGAGTCTGTGCCAAGCACATCTTGGTCATCACAGAAGCCCCCATCTACACCAACACGAAGGGGCTAGAGCCAAATTCGCAAGGCTTTACACCAGGAATAACGAAGCCGTTCCAGAAGTATATGGATGAGCTATCAAGTCCACGGACGACTGCGTCAAGAGTGAAAGGAGCCTCCGCCATCATTTCAGCAGAATGGATACTGGCCGAGTCATCTAGGTACCTCAAGAACAAAACTTCTGTGTCTTCAGATGTACCTGCAACCTCTGCACAAGCACAGATGACACTGGCCAAAAGAGTTCCGTCAGCTTGCCTTTCTTTAATGAGCTTCCTGGCCTTGTCAAATGGCATTTGTGCCAAGTATAATTTCTTTTCAATGAATGCAAGCATTTTTCATTCCAAATTCTTGTTAGAGAACATTCCTCTTCCTCATGCAAACATTAAAGGTCAACCGATTCTTTGCTCATACTTAATACCAGTCACTGCCTAGTAGCATAACATATCTTCTGTGGCAGTTTTCTAGCGTACATTGCCATGTGCAATTCCTTTCCTGAAATAGCTGATGCGGCATTGGCATGTTTCTTGCATTGAGATTGGCACTGTGTGCTATGTAGCATTTAACTTTTCTTAATGTTTTTGGCTTTAAAAGCTTGCAAACTAGAGTGGATCCTTTCTTGAATGCAAGCTTTTTCATTCCCATATTTAATTCCTAGTCTCGTGCAGGATTGCTATTCTTGCTCAACAGCCTGTGTTTTTGCGCAATCTACATTGAACTGATCGATTGCAGAATCTGGTTCCGCTGCTGTGCGACTTGGTACTCCTCACCATGTTACGTTTCTCGTATGTGGAAGCCTGGTCATTTGCATTGGGACACAGCCTGACGAGGTAAGCACCTGCTCCTGCAGTCCGCACAGCGACATAGACTCCCTGTTTACATGTGCCGTGATTGGTGCTCCCTGTTCGTCTTTTCGTGCTGCAGCTCTCGGTAAAGTGTGCTTGTAGCCTTCTTCGGCCACGATTTGGCGTGAACGGAGACTAGCATAGGTGCTTACATTGTCTGAAGCGTATAAAGTTGATATCGACATGGGTGGAAAAGCCTGCAAAAGTGGCTGCAAAATGGTGATGCCCACAAAACTGACCATACCCATATTTAGAGAATGTGGGGAATCAGGTGTGAGTTACACATTAGCGGCCCCCTAAGGAACAAAAAAATGTGCAGGTTGAAAAGCAGGTAACGGTAAAATGCCGAGTAGTCCTTGTCACCGTATTTGCTGCGGCAGCAGATGCCTGCACCACCCGATTGCTTCGCAATGCAAGTTGCTCATCTTCAATAGAGACTGTCGGTGCAAACAAGTGGGACACACTAATTTGCTTGCGCTGCTGGTTGTCGCTTGTTACCAGACCACCATGTGCGACGAAGGCAAGCACTATGCCTGCAGTCGGACGGTTGAATGGGCCGTAAGCGACCCGTGTGCGTGTATGCTCACTGTTGTTGTGTGAATCATAGTCAATGTATAGTGTATAGTGCCAATGTATAGATACAGCGTTATGTTAGAGGTATGCTGAAGTTATCTGATTGCAGAATCTTGTTTCAATGCTGCCCCACTTGGTCATGGTTGTCATGTTACATTTCTAGGATGCGGCGGCCTGGTAAGTTGCATTGGGAAACAGCCTGACGAGGTAAGCACCTGTTCCTGCAGTCCGCACAGTGACATAGACTCCCTGCTTACATGTACCGTGATTAGTGCTCCCTGTTCGTCTTTTCCTGCTGCAGACGTCGGTAAAGTGTGCTTGTAGCCTTCTCCGGCCACGATTTGGCGTGAACGGAGACTAGCATAGGTGCTTACATTGTCTGAAGCGTATAAAGTTGATATCGACATGGGTGGAAAGGCCCACAAAAGAGGCTGCAAAATGCTGATGCCCACAAAACCGACCATGCCCATATTGAGAGCAAGATAGGCACCAAGTGTGGGTGACACGTTAGCGGCCACCAAAAGAACAAAAAGAAGCGTACAGGTTGGAGAGGAAGTGACGCTAAGATGCCGGGCAGTTCATGTCGCTGTGTTGGCCATGGCAGCATATGCTTGCGTCATCGGATTGATTCGCAATGCAAGTTACGGCGTCTATCGATGCAAACAGGTGGGACGATATCCAACCTGCGTGCGCTGCTGGTTGTCACTCGTTACTAGACCGCCGTGTGCGATGAAGGCAAGCACTGTGCCTAAAGTTGGATGTCTGAATGGGCTGTAAGTGACCCGTAGTGCGTGGATGCTCACTATTGTCATGTGGATCTTAGCCAATGTACAGTGCATTGTCTGAACCTTATTCGGTGATTCATTGCCGAGTCTCATTTGATCATGGTCGCCGTGTTACGTTCCTTGGATGTGGCGACCTGGTCCGCTGCATTTTGCAACAGCATCTCGAGGTAACCATCTGCTCCTGCGGTCCACACAGCGACAAAGACTCCCAATTTACACGCATCGTAATTGGTGCTTCCCGTTTGTCCTTTCCTGCTGTATCCGTGGGCAAATTATACTTGTGGACCTTCATCGGCCATGATGTGGCGTGAACGGAGACTACCAGCATACATGATTACATAGTCCGAAGTGTATGAATTTGATAGCCACATGGGTGGAAAGGCCTGCAAAAGTGGCTGCAAAATTGTGATGCCCACAAAACCGGCCATGCCCATATTGAGAATGTGGGACACCAAGTGTGAGTTACACATTAGTGGCAAGCGAAAAAACGAAAAGTAACCTGCAGGTTGATAAGGAGGTAACGCTAAAATGCCGAGTAGACCATGTCGCTGTGTTAGCTGTGGCAGCAGATGCCTGCGTCACTCGATTGCTTCGCAATGCAAGTTACGGCGATTGTCGAAGCAAACAGTGGGGGCACTGTCCGATTTGCTTGCGTTACTGATTGTCGCTCGTTACCAGACCACCATGTGCGACGACGAAAGTGAGCAGTTTATGAGCTCGCATTAATGGTTTTGCCGCATCTCCACATGCAAATTTTATTTCTGCTTTTGTACGAGAAGGTGCACTGTTTTCTTCTGCCAATAAAGTCACACGTCATGTTCATTCACTTGTGGCTCGTTCGTATGGGCGTCAGTAGAGGCTAGTTAGTCTCCTGGCAATTAAAACACGGCAGCTGACGCATGCCGCAAAGCCAGCAAGGCGAGCATGGCGCGTACCCAGCGTACGCCACCAATAAAAAGCGGCCATATTGAATATTGCACGATAAGAAAATTGCATTTCCGCTTCCTGTTTAGGTAGCGCCATCTATCGGGCCCCCCGGTAAGTTCCATGCGCTGCCGCTTCTTATTTTCGTACCACTGTGGAAGGCACAGTTTCCCTCTCTAAGGTTGGTTCTTTATTCTATGGTCCAGTCCTTTGTGTGGTTTGCTCAAGAGCAGTAGTCTCTCCGCCCCCTTTTCTCGTGTCGGCGTTGCCGGCGCTTGCCGCGCGCTCTCCGGACGGCGGGCCCCCTTCGCCTGCCGCTGCCGACACACAACCATGACGCACTCTTCTGCCAGGGCTATTCAGACCGGAAGTCACAGACGGTTTGCGGACAGCCCAGGATTGCCTAATCAAAGAGGCCCAGCTTTTGGTCCTCGTTAATGGAACAATACTCATTCCTTCTGCGGTGCTCCTCGCCCCAGTCGTTATGCCCGTTCCGTAAGCATGCCCCTCGGCCGGCGTCGTGTCGACGCCATTCCACCACATCACTACAAGAACGACGTTGAGATAGTCAACCAGCTGACCGCTCTTGAGCTCACCTTCGCGGCCTAAAGAAACGGCCCCCTTCAGCCTTAAGGATGATGGTCTCCTTCGCGCGTGACAGAGTGGTGGAGATCCTGGGTAAGCGCTCACAACAACGGAACAATCACTGCTGCAGCTTCGTCGAAGCCGTGGACTTACCAGCCTCCGGCCATCTGCCGTGACCGTTTTCGATATGATTGAAGGAAGAACCGCTCCGAGGGCAGAGCCCAGTAGTGCACTGCAGTAGTACCGAGTCCCACCCGCCTTCGTGGGAAAAGCGAGAGAAAATGCCGACGAGTGGCTCGTCCACTACATACTAGTGAGAAAGTCCAACGCTTGGGATGCAACCGCTCAGCCCACCAATGTGGTGTTCTCCCGGACCGACACCTCACTCATCTGGTACGAGAGCCACGAGCAAGCGCTTACGACGTGGGAACTTTTTGTTGATGAGTTTAAGGCCGGTTTTGTGGAGGCGGTCGCCAAAAAGAAGCGTGCCGAATAAACATCGAACAAGCGTTAAGCTGTACAGGGTGCCCAGTGCTCGTATATCGGAAGAATGAAACCCTTATTTATAAACTAAGTTTCTTAAAGAGGTCCGTGCTCTTTGAACCCCGATGTTCATTTATATACGCAGCGCCGAGCAGACGGCCATCGACATTACATTTATACATTCGTTCTTACATTTTCGCAAATAATTGTCTAATATTGAATACTTGAATATTTAACTAGTAAAAGTGTGCTGTGAGCTAATGTTTTACATCTGACGCGTACACTGAGACAGAAGTTCACCGGAATGCAGAGTTTGGAAGTGACGAACCATGGTGGGAGCGCGCGTTCTTGAGGCCGCAGACAACGTTTCAGCAAGGGGACTAGCTCGAGACAAATTGCTTTGTCAAAACGTTGGCTCCAGCTTCAAGCATTCCTTGTTGAAACCCTATCGATACGTACACTACACTGAATACATAAGTTAATAAACAAGCAGCGGCTGTTGATTTATGCACGGGCAAGGGCAGCAGGATGTACTGTCATACTGGCAATATCTACCCGCCATTAATTAGAAAGAAAGTACATAAAAAATTTTGAAGCGTTTCTACATTGTTCGCAAGGTACCTCGTTACATTTTGACGGAAGTTCGCATGCTGTCGTGCCAACGGGGCTAAGAAGTGCGTAAAATCTTAAAACCCCATGGAGTCCCACCTTGATTAGAATTTGTCTATCATGTAGGTGAAACAAGTAGCAATAACAATATATCAGCGGTTGTCAAATAAGAGAAAGTGTACCTTTCAGGTGTTCACTTTCTTTCCCAAGTTTTGAAGGCATTCTGTGCATCACAAGGTCTGCATTCCGCCAGCCCCTCTAGGGCGATTACTCTACACGACATTCTTGGTGCTCCACTAGCATGCCTAGTGCTACTAGCGACCTGGAGCTGTTGGGCTTCACTGACGCTGCTAATAGAGGGGGAGAAAACAATTAGTATTCTTGTATTTTTTTGTTTTGCCGAGCGGTGAAGAAAACGGGGAAGAAACAAACCCGTGTAGGTTTGCTATATACGCGCCTTTATCGGCACAATAATGGTAGTGTTCGTGTGCGGGAGGCTTTGCGGCGAAGCCGAAACTCGATGCCTATTTCAACAGAAGTGGCAGAAAACTCGAATTTTTTTTCCGGCTGAAAACAAAAAGCACTTTGATTAAACTTTTGAGCTTAAAAATTATAGAATGCGTCATAAGCGGCACTGCGTAGAGTATTTTTACTAGCAATATCTTATACTTAAATTGGCGCCTAAACATAGGCAAATAATGAATTTCTTAATCAAAAAGTGGTTTTGGCACGTAAAACCCTATGATTTCATTTTTAATGAATTTCTTTTATATTTATCGTCCGCTCTGTGCGCTGGCGCACAACATGTATGTATAAAAATATTTTTTCACGCTGAATAAATCTGTTGCGCATTGACGTAATAAAAGATTTACGTTCTTGAATGGAGCCATTAAATAGGTCAAATATGGGCCACATTGCCCATCTTTAGAGGCTTGTAAATAAGTAGAAATGGCTAATAACCGATTTATGGAGTCTTAGGCGTAAGCCATAGTTTTATCGTCTAGAGAACTATATGTTTTAATTTCATCATCAGTGGGGAAAAGAAGAAGAAACAGAAGACAGCGGACGTGCCCCGCATCGGCTCCGTCTTTTTGAATGATTCTGCAGGCACTTTTGGCAGGACCACGCATTGAAGCTCATCATCGGATTCGTGAGGTTAACCCGAATCGGTCGATACCTTTGGACAAGGTGGGCCAGCATTTTTAGGACTTCTATAGCCTCTTTTCTGTGCATCGCACGTGGGCGCCACGATGGGCCTAACGCCACGTAAGTCTAGCGAGCCCGCCAAGCCGGCATGGCCGATATACGCATGGACGACGAACTCTCCTCGGAGACGGAAGACGGCGAGGAAAGAATGGGTTGGCAGGTGGTCACCAACCGAAGATCGCGATCTGCGAAAAAGACCTGGGGAGCTGGTGGAGCCGCCAATTCGATCCAAGAATCACAAGGGAAGGAGATCGCCAACAAAGGTGCTGCTGGGGCCGACAAGCTCAAGCGCCGGATTGTGAAGGCGTCAAGAATGCCGCAACTGCCGGAGGAGCACAGGAAAATCATCGTTAGGCCTCAGGGAGGCCTCAAACTGGACAAGGTCAACGCAGCTTTTGGAGAAGCGACCGTCGAGGCAGCCGGACTTACAGCAGACCAAGCGAAGGAAGACATCGTCTGCCCCAACTTCACAGAGAATATTGTGGTGGTTAGTACACCGAACTGCTCTCATGCTGAAAGGTATGTGAGCATCAAGTCCATTACGATCATGGAGGCAGAATATGATGTGAGCGCTTATGAAACAGCCCCCCAGTCTACGTGCAAGAGGGTTATTAGAAGAGTGAACCTCAATGACAGTCAGAGTGGGATCACGAAAAAGATTGTGCATGAATACAACCCAACGGCGTTGGCTGCACAACGCATCAAAGCTACGGGATCGGTTATTGTGCTTTTCGATGGATTCAGGGCGCCCAACTTCATCAAATATGGGTCAACCCTCGTGAGGTGCTATCCCTACAGGAAGCAATTTGACGTATGTTACGCATGTGGAAGAATCGAACACAGATCAGACGTTTGCCCAACACCTGATGTTGTGCAGTGCAGGGGATGTGGTATGCAAGACCCAGGGGAGGCTCATATCTTCTCTCCCAAATGCAAGTTCTGCGGTGAAGATCACCCCACAGGTGACAGGGCTTGCAAGCAGCGGTACCAAATACCATATGTAGTAAGAGTAAGAAGAAGACAACGCTCCAAAGTGGAGACCGAGATGGAATCGGCCCAACCGACAAAGGAAACCCCTCCAGGCGCCGGAAGGCGCTCACGCTCGAGAAGCACATCAAGATCAAAAGAGCGCTCAACATCGAGGGGAAGAAACCGTTCCAAGTCTCGGGAGGCGCAGGTGTGCCTCGAGGAGCAGGAGCTGAAGACAAACAAGAAAAAGGAGCCAGGAGCGACCTGGGCCGAGAAAGTCAAAGGTACTGTGAAAGTCACAGGTGCGCTAGCCTCGCAGGAACAAAGTAATGATGCCAGAGTAGAACAGCTGATCAGAGAGGTTATATCACTAACGAAAGCAAATGATGTAACAGCCAGGAAGAAGACACACCGGCGCCCAAAAAGAGAGCTGTAGTTCCGGAGGCAGAATCGATGTGCTCGGTTCTGGAGGAGATCAGGAATGCTATTAGGGACCTAAAGGACACGGTAGACAGCGTTAACCTTAAGGTGGATAAAACATGGAAGTGGAAGTTAATAGCCGAGAAAAGGTTGAAAAAGCTAGAGGCCCAAGGAGAGGATGAAGAATATATGCCCTTGGAAGCCGAAAGCGCTAGAACACCCCCAGGAGCGGTAGGTGGTACAGTCAAGCGAACAGTGACAAGGTGTAGCAAGTCAGGGCGCAACGACAATAATAATGGATAACAGAAATAGACTTAGTGTGTGGCAGTGGAACTGCAGCGGATTTAAGCAAAAAAGAGCGTCACTAGCACAGATAATCAAAACGGTTGAAAATAGGCCGAAATGAATAATGTTGCAGGAAACTCTAGCGGAGGAGATCGGGCTGTCCGGCTTCAACTCGGTCTGCAAAGGCAAAGAACCAGGCAGAGGAATTGCCACCCTAATTGACAAGAAAATTCCCTACATAGAGCGCGATCTAAAATTAGGGGCGAGTAAAACTGAATACATATTGATAGAAATGGTACTAAAAAGGCGCAGATGTAAAGCGCAAAGCTTGTTCTGCCTCAACATATATAGCATTCCCAGAGAGATGAGACAGAGCTTCCGAGCAATTTTTAATAAGGCCATGAGGGTAGCCAAAACTGCGCCACTCATAATAGGAGTGGACTTCAACGCCCCACACCAATCTTGGGGCTACCGCTGGAGTAGTAAGAAAGGGGAAGGAATCTGGCATCGCGCCACGGATTTAGGCCTTTCTCTTATCATGGACCCAGCCTTTCCTACCAGGTGTGGCAGTTCCACGTGTAGGGACACTACCCCGGACTTATCCTTCACTTATATCTTACCCAGGGCAGACTGGATCAACTCTGGTACGGACCTAGGAAGCGACCATTATATACTACACATAATGGTGGAAACGACAGGGGGGGGGAGGTAAAGCATTTCTCTTACATAGACTGGGATCACTTTAGAAAAATCAGAAAAGACAGAGCAGACACAGATAGAAAGGGTCGCATCAGACTACAAGAGTGGCTGGCTCAGCTTAGGGACGACTCGAATGCAGCAACTAAGGCTATAGAGACAGAGGAAGATGTCGAACAAATTGATAGTAGATTTGATCGCATTTGATCGAAGCCAAGCAATCGATTTTACAAAGATGGAAATCACAACGCTTAAACAGGAGACTTAGAAAACGAATTGCTCAGCTCAATAAGAATATAGAGGAACACACACGATATTTGCAGAAACAAAAATGGGATGAGGTGTGTAAATGTGTGGACGGAAGGATAAAACGTGGAGGCAATTGGAGTCTGCTCAGGCATCTGCTCAACGAAAAAGGCACTAAATCGAATAGACGTACGGCAGTGACGAAACTGGGACACCAGGAAAGTCAGATTGCAAGCGCAGAGAGCATAATGGAGCGATTGGCTACAAAATACTTGCCTCTCAGGAAAGAAGATCAGGATGTGAGTTATCCCGATTACTTAGGGGTAGAATGCAAAGATATGGATCAGGAATTCACCGAAAGTGAGGTACGCACGGCACTGTATGATCTGAATAGTAGGTCAGCAGCTGGCCCGGATGGCATCTCTAACAGATTGCTTAAGAATTTGGACGACGAATCAATAAAATATCTGACCACATACATTAATGACCTATGGAAAGATGGGGTATATCCAGAAGAATGCAGGACGGCCAGTACTATCTCAATATCAAAGCCGGGCAAGCAACTCAACTTGGATAATCTGAGGCCAATTTCGTTGACATCATGTGTAGGGAAGACAATGGAGCATGTCATATTGAACAGGTTAACTAAATGTGTGGAGGACAATGACATCCTACCGTACAGTCTGATTGGTTTCAGATCAGGCTTGTCCACATGCTATGTTGTTAATCAAACATGAACTGCTATTAGCTAAACCAAAAAACACTCGAGCTCTCTTGGGGATGGATGTCGAAAAAGCTTTTGACAGAATTAAGCATAGAGCAATACTTGAAGTGATTTTCGAACTGGGATTGGGGAGAAAACTCTATGAAGTGGTCAAAACCTTTCTTGGCAATCGTTCAGCTCACCTTAGATTCGGGGATATTAAAACAAAGAACATGGATCTCGGTGACAGAGGGACGCCACAAGTGTCGGTCTTGTCACCTATGCTTTTCAACCTGGCCATGTCAAAAGTGGCAAAGGGACTAAAAGGGATAGAGGGCATTCACTTTACCATATATGCAGACGATGTGACTATATGGACCGCTGAAGGAAGTATGGGACATGCGGAAAGCAGACTTCAGAAGAGCATTTATGAGGTATAGTCTATTTTAGAAGACATGGGACTCAAATGCTCTGCTAATAAGTCTGAACTCCTTGTACTCAAGAACAGAAGGGGTAGAAAACCAAGGGGATACGTTCCCGAGGAAGAACCCAGGTTAGTACTAACCAAGAAGGCAGGCGAGTCTATTAAGCAAGTAGAATCCATTATAGTCTTAGGATTGTTCCTGGAGGCAAACGGGGCAAATGGAAGAACAATACGACACATCACAAGCAAGACTGTGAAGGTAATAAGACTACTAAGGAGAATCACCAACAGACACAAAGGGCTGGGAGAGGAGAGCGCCATGAGACTGGTCCATGCTTTCGCCTTGTGTCACTTCTCATATGTAGCTGGGATGCTCACTTGGACACAGACAGTGATAAACAAGTGGAACAGATTAATTAAAAGGCTAGTCAAAACAACAGTGGGGTTACCGATTAACACTCCGGATAACAAATTAATGAAACTGGGACTCCACAACACAACAGCCGAGATAATTGAAGCTCAGCAAATTGCCCACAGAGAGAGGCTCTATGGAACAAGGCCAGGTAGAGCAATACTAGAAGAGGTAGGATGGTGCCCAACCGAATCCAAAATTTCAGGTGAAGGCACAATAGAACTAAAAGATAGCATAAGAGAGATAATCAAGACGACTCCTTTCCCCAGAAATGTGCACCCGGTGCACAACCTGGAAAGACGAAAGGCAAGAGCCAAAGCTCTCCTGCAAGCGATAGAACACGACAGAGAACATGCGGCATTTGTAGATGCTGCGTGGGTAAGAGGAAAGAAAGCCTTTACGGCAGTAGTAGTAGATGCAGATGGTCTCCCTCGGGAAGCTATTACAATCATGACTAAAGACACGGCAGTCGCGGAACAAGTAGCGATAGCATTGGCTTTAAGGAATAACAAGTGGACGAAGATTTACAGTGACTGTAAGATGGCTATTAGACATTTTACAAATTTCTTTGTAACCAAGAGGCTGCCCAGCTGATCGGTGAGTTGGGCAGCCAAGAGATCGAAATCCGCTGGTTTCCTGCGCACATAGTGTCTGTCGATCCATCTCGGAAGAATTTAAACGAGATGGCTAACGCAGCTGCACGAGGGCTTACTATCCGTGCACTACGCGACCAGGACCTTAATAATATACAGGAGGAGAACAGGGACCAATTACTTACATATAATGAAATCACGAGACATTACCACATGAACAGAAGGGAATTCCCAGTGCCACACGCTAAGCTCAATAGAGCTCAAGCGGTGACTCTGAGATTGTTGCAAACAAGAACTTATCCAAGTCCAAACTTTATTAACAAGATATATCCTGAAAGAGAGATACCAATCAATTGCGAGAAGTGTAATGGCATCATTACTCAGGATCACATGCCTTGGCAGTGTCCTGTGACTTTCACAGACTGTGACAAGGAGAGAGACTGGTGGCGGCGAGTCCCACACAGTGGAGTTCTTTTCGATCAAGTAAAGGCTGTCGAGAAGGCCTATGATACGGCGGTAAGGTTAAACCTTACTGTCCCGACGTGGGAGCCGCCTGCGTCAACCTAAGGGTTGATCTTCAGGACATTAAATAAAGTCCATCATACCATACCATCCTCAGTAGTTTTCCGTAAAGTCTTTTATGACGTACAATTTTGTACCTGATGAGAAAGTTCCAGTGGGGCTGGAACCGCTGAGAATTTTCGGGGAAATTATTTCATTAAATTTATTTTGATGTTGCACTGAAGCGGCTGATGTATTCAGAAGAAATCGCGAATAGTCGAGGGCCAACACTGGTAAGGTTGGCGTGAAATTACCCCTCTCTCTACTGTTAAGGTCTTTGAGCGACGAAAGTTCCATGGGAGTTTAGTAGGTGATTAGAAGGTATCTATGGCCTGGTCAGGTGCGCAGTAAATTCAGAGCGTTTGAAAAACGCTGTGCTTTGAAAGGACAAGTCGACTTGTATGCGTGAAGTGAAATTAAAGCCAATCCTTTGATACGCCGACAGGTATTTCGCTCGCGATCAAAGCCATAATTGAGGGGAAATTAGGAGCATGGCTCTTTCGGCGTGCGACCACAAATGGATCACAATGTCGTGTCCTGTCAAGGAATATGCTGTTTAAAATGTGGAACTTTTTTGTTGACTGGTTCTTCTTGTTGAAGAGTTAATGCAAAAATTGAGCTTTTCTGACTGACCGGAGTGACTAGTATTGGCAGTGTCTGACGAATAGGGAAGAGGGAACCAGGCATTCGTACGTTATTTTCAGGAGGTGCCCATATGGGGCCGTGAACTGATCGTCACTCAGCTGTTTGTAACTGTAATAGTGGGCTGCGAAAAGGTTGCTTCGCTCCCAGCCTTCCTTCCAAGACAAAAGAGCCGTCCTTTGTTCCCTCATCCACCTGCGTCTTAGAAGGTCATGCGGGCTGCCCTTGCAGTAAGGTTTAGGAGACCGAGCTAATTGGTGTTTCATTTTGTTGAAGAACTTGAAAGCAGACAATCGACGCAACAAGATGAAAAGAAAACGAGGACAGGTTGCGTTTTGCAGGTATATTAGCTGATTATCTCAAGTTGTCGAGCGATGGCACCGGAAACGCGTTGATCCAGGACCAAATGTCCTGGATCCCACAAGGGCTTTCCTTTTATTGCGATAATAATTATATGGGCACTACAGGCACATTTTTGCTGTCGCCATGATGTTACGTATAAAGACCTAGGGCGATAACACCGTCGCCGTCGCCGTGACGTTTCATATAAAATCCAAGTGCGATAACGCCGTCGCCGCGGGTCGTATGATGTATGTGCTAGTCAAAGCACGCGAGGGAAGCCGGCGATGGCTGCTCAATCAGGCGCACGCTAGCGGATAATGTAGGTACCTGTTGAGGTCAGATGGCTGATAACTTTAACGTGACCGCGTTAAGGGCCCCCTGTGGCAGAAAACACATTTTCGGCATCGGCGCCGCCGTTTGCGTCCTGTGAGCAAATATTCCCGTATATATTTATGTACATGTATATACCATGTCTTAGTAAATGACATGTGGAATATTCGCGTTACTTACCAAGACGTGGCATACACATATACCTATATATACACCATTCTATTGCTAAAATTGCACATACCTTGTCTTACATTCTTGCCAAACTTATTCCTCGGAAGTTTGAGAATGGCAGCTCACAAACAAATGCCATGAAACAAAACGCCCACAGCGCATGTCTTTTACGTTAAATCTTCCCAGACATGAATATTAAAAGTGTAAAACAATAACAGAAACCAGGAAATGATGTAATTTTTTTTGGCGCGGCTTTGCACTACCTCTGTAATCGGCCCACGAAAGAGGCTGCATTTCTACCAGAAAGCTCGGTTTGGGGAAAACGTACGCCGCCAGCGCTTCCCAGTGAGCATACGGCTACATAAGCTGCAGTTTCCCGGAAGTGTTAGAAACAGTCGGGGACCTTTGAATGCTATCGCGTTCCACTGTTAAAAGCGAAGCTTAAGCGTCCTCCAAACTTTCTCAAGCGAAGCTTGTATTGGCTCACAAGTGGCGTTGTCGTGGTCACGCGAAAAAATCCAGCAGCGGGAAAGGGCGGTTTGATGAGCTGACAGCTGCGGCGGCACCTGAGCGTGAGTCATTAGCAAGGATTCCAGCTGCATAGATGCGCAGTCACGCCACGCGCGCAACCAATCAGAGCTGTTTCGCTTCCTCCGGGGAATGAAAAGGCAGGAAAGGGTTTCGCGCGCTGCACTGGCTTCGTTTCTGCGCAGTTAATTCTCGGAAAACGGATGTGACGGTCACGCGGTTTGCGTTCCCCCGAGCAACGGGTAGCGCTCGATGAGCGAAGGTAAGAACTCGCTCGTGAAAGGGCTCGCCGTCAGCGTGCCGATCCAGCCATAGTGCCGACCGAGCCCAGGCAATACGACAGCAACGAAAAGAAGATCCCGAGATCAAATCAAATCAAATCAAATCAAATCAAGTTTATTCATTACACACAAAGAAACGGTTACATTTTCGAGATGAAAGTGCAGGAGGCCGAATCAATCCTCTACCGGTACCTGTGGGTTACTTAACCGTGACGAAGGTCAGGTGCACGCACGACAAGCTTTCGCTTGCCCCCATTTTTCGTAGTGAAAGGGTTGGTCTTTCTTTTTTTCCTTTCAGGCGCCTTTCTCTATCTTGCGGGCTTCCTGATAACCAATTTGCCACATCGTAGTTTGATATTCATAAAGTTGGGTAAACATTCGTTGTTTTGCCAAACTTGATATAAACCAGAGAACTACGGTAGGCTGCCTGTGATTTGTGGGTGGGCCATTTGCCAGGGTATTACGTTACTCACTCTTTCAGCGGGCAGAAGGCGCTCTTTAGCAGGGTCTTTAGCGCCTGGCTGTGGGCGTCTCTCTGTTTCCATGGGTTCTGACGCTGCAGGATAGGATCCCGCTTTATCCTCAGCGTCAGTGCCACGTTGCTGTGCGTCGCCATCCTCCTCCAATTCGGAGACTCTGCTTGAAGGCTTCGGGTCCTCACCCCTCGCCCCTGTCCTGTCACCCGCCACGGTTGCACCTGGGCGCACTGTCAAACATCAGACATCATGAGAACCAGGTTTGTGAACTGGCTGTATCTCGAATGATGCCGGCAGTAGACTACAGTGAAGTCGGCGTGAGAAGTTTTACGGACCGGGGATTTAAGAAAACGTTAAATTGTCTACACGTGAGAACAATAGGGATATCCGAGGAGTCACATACACACGAAGTAAAGGACAATATAGCTAGACAAACCATATAAGACGTTAACTGTTACGCTCAGTTGAAATCTAGAGATAAGCTAAAGGGTAATGACAGCGGACAAAAGCACCGGCGCCGCGCCTCCAGTCAATTTCTTGGGTACTTGTGTACAAGGTTAGCCCTGGAAGCGTTAGCCAGCGTCGCTCAGGCCAGTACAACAGAATATCAACGCCATTCTAGCTCCAGCTACACGTGAGCTTAGGAACAGACAGCTGGCCAAAAAGCCTCGATATACTACCTCATGGCACAAAGACTCCGAAATTTGACGCGGTCGCTATGGAATCTGTGAGAAGAATGTCCTAGTAGTTGGTTGCCGTAGGCAGTGAACTCGTACAAAACTAAGATGTTAGCTTGTGCTAGTACAAGCTGGAAATATGTCGTGCTACATGCCCAAGCAGCGGAAATACTTATCTTTTCCTCGAGTCCCAGGGTCAGTAAGCTTTCGAAGCCTACTGAACAAAAGCTACTCTGAAAGGAAAAGAGCCCCTACATGAAAAAAAAAATTCTGAGAAAGCCTATCTCACGATGAAGGTTGACGTTTATGCGACTAGCATTGAGGCAATGTAGCGACACGCCGTATTGCCACCGCCGAGACGGTGGATGATTGACGTGTGTACGTAGCCGGGCTCCTTTCTCGCGCACCCCGCTGGACACGCGCCCCATCCAGCGGCGCCGCCCCAAAGTGCTCGCATGACGTGTCTTTGAATGTATACGCGCACAATATTAGGCCAATGTATGCGGTCGGATGGAATCCGCCCAGGATCGGAGGAATTTTAAGTGTTTTTCTCATTGAAGAGGCGATATATACCTATAGCGGCGCTTACCTAGGGATCACTGTTGGCGTCAAATATAGGTTCACCGAACGGCAGCGCATGCGCAGCACCGCAAACTCAGTGACCCTAGTTCGCGTCGGAGGTACTTATTGAAGAACGGCACCTACAAAGTGGCACAAACCCAGTGGTCTTAGTTGGCACCAACGATGTTCATCGAAGAGCGGCACATTGAGGAATGGCTCAAGCAGGGTTAAAAACTCATTTTAAGTGGTGCATTCGTTTGCACTGTAATTCGTGCGTCTGTTCTGACCGGTGCTGCTCAATTCCTTACAACTGCTTCTTTTTCAGTGAAATAGTGCATTTTCGTTTTTTTTACAGACAAAACAGCCAAGCAGAAGTAAGTGTGTCAGTCATGAACAACGTGGACCGAAAAGATCAATCTTATAAAAAGGCATAAGTGTCAGCAGTATGCTAAAGCAACTAAGATTCCTCTGCATAGGCTGTTGGTTTAAAAGCTGTATTGCACAAAAGCAGGAAATACGTGGACACTCCAGTAAAGTATTTAAAAAAGTTTCCTTCTTCCAAAACTTTTCCAAAATTTCTCTGCTTTCTAGCTATTTTGGATGACGTGAACTGGAACGACAAACCATCAGTTAGAGGATTTTGAGGACAGATATCTCGAACAGAAGCAAAAGACGTATAAAGCACCTTTGACTTTTCTCCAATTTCTTGTGTATGTATGCAAGAATAAATATAACAATTGTAATATACTAGAATGGGATCTTTTCTTCCATGCTTTTGGCTACACAGACAAATTCACGACAGCTGGTCTTCAATTTTGCACTGCAACGTGCTCCTTGAAGGTCACAATCAAGCAGTTAATAAATCTTGGTAGTTTATTGCTATGTTGAAGACATTTCGCCGTGCAAGGTGATCGCAACTCTCCAGGTATAGTCCACCTAAAGATGTCGAATTCTAGTTACATAGACCATGTGATTAAATTATCTCTCTCTCTCTCTCTCCCACACACACTGACAGACACAGATACCCGCACCGCGCAGTACTCTACGGTATTTTGCTGCTGCGTTGCTGGTTGAGTTCATCTGTTGGCCATGTGCGTCATATTTTTTCTTGGTCGTAGCGGGGATCTCGAATTTAGCAGTCATTACAATACTAAAACAGCAGTGCACCGAGTCGAAGCGGAACGCATACACTGTATGAAATGTCCAAAATTTCTATTATTTATGTGACAAGAACAATAATAACAATTTTGAAATAATTTTGATATGGAACAATTCATCAGAACCGATGAACCTCTACTAAATCTGCGGGGTGTTTCAGCGAACACTTTCAATTTTTTTTTCTAATTTATTTTGGCAGGTAGCACAATTCTAGCCCATGAACTGGTCTATTTGAAGAGGCGGACATCACTTGGAGAAAAAATTTAAATGCATGAGCGACTAATTGCCATAAATTCGATAATTAAGTTTTTAACTCACTAATTTATGGCATATATTGCATATAACAATTTTTAGCAAGGAAGTTCGAAAGGCGGATCCACTTAGGAAGAATTCTCAGGATGACACTAGTTCAGAGATATCAAGTGCCGAACTTTGCGGAGAAAAACATTGACGTTCCAGTAGTTTTCTGCTTCAATGCATAAAACCACGTTTGGTTAAGGTAAGTGGAGGGAGAGTGTATTTTTACAGCAACTTTCACGGCGCATATCTCCCACATGGTGCGAGCCACACAATTGTTTTCTAGTGTATATGCCTTTCACTCACTCCCGCTAGAATTTGGAAACTGTAATATGTGTCATACAAGGCAATTGGCCAAAAACATAATTAGCGAATTTTTGCTATTTAGTCGATTTTGCATTTGAAGTTTTTGTGTAATTAGTGTCCGCCTCTTCGAGTAGACCACCTCATGTGCTAGAATTGTGATACCTGCCAGAGGCAATTAAAAAATGAAGTTAAAGTGTTCGCTGAAACACCCTCTATTAGGCGGCGATTTCGTTCTGATGGTAGTGGTGCACACTATAGTATACGCACTAGCGGTTCATATCTCCAAAGTTCGCAAATTAACTCCGTGAGCAGCTTACCAGCATGAGTGCGCGAAGTGCAGCCTTATGCAGACATAAAGAAACCTAAACTTTCAGAATGTCACCGATGACCTACACTCATCAAAAATGCTGTCATCGAGCCCACTGGTTGTACATTGCAGCTCTGTAATCACGGTGTTGTAGAAGACGAAACTTCTTTTTAAAGCAGGACGCTGGCAGTACCGTAAAATAACGAATGTTTCTTGCGGGAACCTGGAGCTCGCATTAGCGTGCGCACGCGAATCATAAAGGAGCCTTTCCGAATAAATCCTGTCAGCGCGGGTGGGCATTTACAAGACACGCAATGAAGCTCAACGCTTTTATGATATACAACCACTTTTATTGAAGACCACTGGGAGGAGATAACGTTATTTTGGCAATGCAATATCGGCGAGAACGGACAGTTACCTAATTACTAAATGAAAAAATTAATGGTCGCCATCATCCCCATCCCCCTAGACACTTCTCCTCAAGTCAATGATATTAATAATGATGATGATGATTATGATGTTATAATACTGATTGGCGTCCAATTTGAAACGCGTTTTCAAGAAACAGTCGCCTAAAGTGCTCGGTGTAATCAAACTTTGCTGCATTTGTCGCATTCTAGGCTTTTCCATATACCTCCTTTACTTTTTCTTTATTCATTAAAACCTCTATCTCTATACTGTACGCTTGGCTATGCCAGTCATAACCTTGCTTCTGCTGACGTGTTCCTTGATTTTTGTCCGCCACTGCGATTTAGTATAGAATGTTTCCAGAAGAGGGTTATAGCGCCGAAAAAACACAACACACAGCAAGCGAGACGGGTCAGCTGTGTGCTGTCCTGCTTGCTGTGTGTTGTGTTTTTTCGGCGCTATAACCCTCTTCTGGAAACATGCACCAACTAGCCCCCCCAACAAGTATTACTTAGTATAGAATGACAGCGCGGCTCTTCGACAGTGGTGGTCACTGCACTACACGGACACGCCTCGGCAATCCTTGATAAGCGTAGCGTTTTCTTCAGTCGATGGGCGGCCCTGTGCTCAACGTAGAGCTCAAATCATAGGTAGGTCATCAAGCAAAATAATAACGAGACCTTCAGGGCGCAACTCACCACCCCTTTCAAAGGGACGCTCATTGCATCCATCCATCCATCATTCCATCCATTCATGGTAGTGTCCATCGAGTCGGACGCTCCAGTGCCACAACTCAGTGGAGCGGCGGAGGAACTTAGAATCGAGGATGATTTGAGAATGCGGGGCGATTATTGAACAAGAGCTTTCGAACTTACTTGCAGCGTGCATCGGGTCGGGGCTGACGGCGTCCTTAACGTGGCTCGAAACGGAGGCAGCAGCTTCGTTGTCATCCATGCGACTGGCGCGCGGAGTTCTGAACCCCCTGGAGACGCTGTCCTCGTTCGCAGCTGGGTCTCGCTCTACGGAGCGCGGAGGAGACGCGTCGGAGACCTTTTCTGCAGCCTGACCCTTCGTATAAAGATGACAAAGATTGTTCAAGCGACGCTGTGAAAAATAACTGTAAATCACTGTGGCTTAAGGTGTGTTCACGACGCTGCCTAAAGGTATTCATGCTTTTCTAGCGGTTGGAGAAAGAGAGAGGGAGAAAAAAAGAAAGCATAGAAGGGCAGGGAGGTTGACCAGAGGTAATTCCGATTGATTATCCTGCACGGGGAAGGAGTAGGTGATTGGAAACTACTTTAACACTTCTGGACGCTTCTGCAAAGAACTTTGCAGAAGGCCGGTCGTAAAACCGCTGCTGTTCAGCAGTAGTATCACTCGGCAGTTTCCACTTGCACACTTCCTAACCCTATACACTTCGAACATTTGTTATATCGTATAATAGCCGAGGAGAAACGAATATTCGACAATTTCAATGAGTGAATTCACGAATCAAATACGAATCTAACAAAACAATATTTTCCCCCAAATTTCGAATACAGTGCAACCGTATTATACCAGCAGGCTTATGCGCCAAAATTGGCTTATATATCAGTTTTACATACCCGAACTCGCCTATACGAACCGTGAACAAATTTTCATTTTGCCTTCGTTATACTACATGGACGTGTTGTCTTCTCTTGAGAAAAGAAACCAGGAAAAAATCCATTTATTGAAGACCAAGATACCCACAGCAGGCTGCAACTTTTGATACTGCATTAAATTGTTTCTCAGAGTCACGAATGCGCGAGATTGTGCGGACCTGCTCAATACGTCTTGCATTTGTGTCGGCAGAGTACCAGCGCAGCACATCAACTGAATATGTCCATCATGAAGCGTGGGATGATTCGACTTCGGTATATCCAGCTACAGTTCGTTATGTGAAAATTATTTTGCAGAAGCATCGGTAAATAAGTTTCGCGCTACCCGTCGTCGGGTTGTTGTAGCTTCGGCGCTACTATTCTAAGCCCGTGGTCGCGTGATGAAACCCCGGCCATGGGGACCGCATTGTGATGGTGGGCGAAATGCAAAAACGTTGTGTATACCGTGCATTGAAGTCACGTCAAAGATTACATGGTGGTAAAAATTAATGCCGAGCCCCCCCCCCCCCCCCCCCCCCCCGCATTACGGCCTACCTCAATCACATCGTGGTTTTGGCACCAAAACAACATAATTTTAAGTCACATGTTCGATTAGAGACTTATTCTCCTTGTCCGGGCTTGTTACAGCCAAATTTAACAGTATTCGTACACACGCATCTACGTATAAAAGCACTTAATCTCAACAACACCCTACTTAATGCCAGCGGCCCTGGAGTGGCTCTTGCTCGGCATTGAATTTCCTGCCGTCAGTGCCAAAGGCCGCCCGTACGAGTGGCCTGTGTCCTAGCCGAGCCACAGACGGTGCGAGCGCAGTCCGTCATAGCTTCCTCTCTTGAGCGAACGAGGTCAGGGCGTGTGCCCTGACGCTCGGCTGATTTTGCTCACGTGGCCTAAAGCAATTGTACACGGTAAACCAAAATTATTGGCTACAAACTCATTTATTCATTTTCGTTTTATTTACTACATACCCAGAGCGACAAATTAGGTAACTCGGTTAGGTGGGAGAATGCGACAAGTAGCACAGATGAAGTAGGGTTGAGGTATGAGTTTTGCAAGGGGGAGCAGAAGAAAAGAAAAAACCAAGGAAGGTTGCTTGTTGGAGAACAAGGCCGACGTCCGGAGTGGAAGAAGCGAGGCTGTCGGGCTGATACAAATTAACAAAAAAAAAAAACGCCTAACACACATCTCAAAGAGCGAAAAAAGGAAAAAAAAAAAGTTCCAACGCCAATCACGCAAGTACACGCCGCATGGCACATTGCAATAGAGAACCAGCGCTGGAGTTTTCGCGACGCCTGCAGCGCCGCCCTGGCGGTCAGAACGTGCACAATGCAGCTGCTCCAGCGGACGAAAATTGCTACTGGTAGTGGCGTTGCGTGGCCTTAAAGTCTAAGGAAAACAAAAGGACGCCGACGATACTGCTGCGTGTACAAGTGCTACAACTACGTCGGGATCAGGCAGGATGTATCCGTCTGTGTCTTTCCATCTAAACCCTACGAACAAGAACGGAGGCGGCGTTGGATCCAAGCAGTCAGGCGAGCTCAGTAAATTCCCGTCTTGTCGCCCTGTCAAGTGGTGTCGGGCTGGTTTCTAAATCGAATTTCGTGTGTGTGCTTGGTTTATTCGATAGTGAAGGCGGTCAGCCGTGGCATACCGTACCAAACAGCAGAATCTGCAGTCGGCATTTCGTCGGAAACAAAACGAACAATACACCATCCGGCATATGTACCAACCATTTTTTCTTCGCAATACCACCGCCAAGCCCCTTCCAATGCCACCGCACCAAGCGAACGATGCGAAAGGTAAATATTATCCATTCATTGCCAAGAATTATGTGGGAGGGAAGCTGCCTTGTAATACGAGTTGTGTGCGCATACTGCCCGCGCACGCGCGACTAAGCCGCCTATGTGTTTTTAAATATGCGCATGCGTATGAGGACTCGGCGCTGAGATGCATCCGGTAAAATAATGTAATTAGTGCTAAATGTAGCCAGGGTTGTTACTGATCAAGCAGCGGAGCACTCAAACATTTGCTTGCGCCAGTCAGTTGATGCGATAAAGCTTTCTTCTCGATTGAGTGCTGTGGCGCAGTAACACCAAATTTTTTATGTCTAGCAAGAGAAAATGGAATGTCTTCAGGCCAAATAATACTACCGAAACTATGGGGCTCTTGTATTGCCCAGGGGGTGCTTGGAAAATGGTGCTAAAAAGCGCCCTCTGTCCTGAAATTGGTTGTACCAAGCTCGGTCGTCTGCTTCGGAAAGCGCGTTTACAATATGGACCCGCCACTTTTGGTTTTGTTGTACCACGGCTTGCAGTGAAATCGGGTGCCGAAGATTTTTTCAGGGGTGGCACGATGCGTAAAGGCAATAAATTATGCAACGCCGAATACGTTTACGCCCTTCAAGAAATAAGCGGCGAAGTTTTAGCGCGGTGTCAATCGCAAGTGAAGCTAGTCGCGTACGAAGTTGAACTTCAGGTAAGGTTTGCACGCTGCTAGATTCTGGCACACAAGCACGAGGAAATGCTTGCTATAAATGAATTCACAGTAGCGATAAACAGGCATCATGTGTACGGAACTGCTCGAGCGCACGATGGTACTCGCCGAGACGGCAGCGGTCTTTCAGCATGCCGGGAAACGGCGGGCCTCCTGCAATCTTTGTTGACTGCATGCCGCTGGACAAGTAGTTATGCCTGCACTGTAGTAGCAGCCATCTGTCCCTTTAGCAACTGATAAATAACTGGTGCAATGCATATTTGAGCTCGCAGTAACGTACGTGCGAATCGTGCTGCAGCGCGAGCGCGTGCGCTGCTCGCTTGACGTGGCTTTTAATGACAACGCTCGAACATCGATGTGCTGCAATCAATTCTACCTTGCTGCGCTGCCTCAACGTGCTGGATTGAGGTCAAGGATGAGCACATTTAACTTTCTAACCTGTGCTGCTGGTAGGGGGGTAGTGAATTGTCACCGAATCAGCCAGCTGGACCATCTGTGCTCATTTGCACACACCTGGTCACTTCACCCCTTCGCACCGGTCGAATTGTTAATTGTCACTGTGGCCGCGTCTCGAATCGTGAATCACCAGCCATGCTTGCTGCTACGTCGGTCTGCCGTCGGGACTGTAGGTGCAAAACACCAAGTTTTAGAACGCAGATAATCAAGCAAGCTTCAAGACAGGCGAAGCCGTCAGCACGGCGCGAAGTTTTGTTTACCCAGTGCGACGAACTGCAGCTATCCAGCGCGCCCGACGCTTCGCTTCGTGAGGCCTTGAAGGAAAACGGTAGAATCTGATGTTGGGATTCAGGCCTTCTTGGCAGCGCACGACGCAGAAGTAAAGACGGTGACGCATTTTCGAGGTTGAGCTAGGTCTCTCCGGATCGGCGTCGCCGATTCCTTCTGCTTCCAGCATTACGTCTCACGGAGAGTCCGTTTTCGTTAAACTATATAGGCTGCGGCTAGCTCGCAGCGTGGTCGGCGTGGTCTGTGAGAAGTGACGAGCATTTCCGCATTCGCAACAGGGCAGAAAAAAAGTGCGAATCGATGCAAAACTCGGGCTAGAAACGTGCTTCGCCACAGCCAGGGCCAAGCTGGTGCTACCCAGATAACGTTTCGCCTGCTGCCACCAGGCGCCGCTACTATACCTCGAACTACAGCGCAAGACGCCCATAGCGCAGCACGACCGGCGCCATAGCTGCTAGATTTGCGAGGCAGGCTGCCACACAAGCATGGCAACGGCACACGGCGCAACCGTTAAAGAAACCACGTGGTCACCGCGACAGACTGTGAAAAATATATGAAGCTTAAAAAGCTTCTTTCGTCATTTGTTCACTTGCTGGCGCTAGCTTCTATACAAAAACTGTCCACTTGAAGCGGCGCGAAAACGGAAACATACGAACTATAAAACGGCTGCGGACGTGTCTTCTGGTCGAGCGGCTGGACTATGCCGCGTTTCATCGCCAGGGCGGCGTGCAACGCACTCATTTCGGCGTGCCGCCTATCCAGCGCTGGTTCCCCATACCGATAGAAAGGTATTATTTGACGGGTATTATTTCACGTAACTGTAACAATTCTTTGAAGAACCCTTTACACTCTCTTATAGATGGGGGTGGGATAAAAGACAAACTGAGAATTGCACTTTATTTCTCTCTCTTCATTAGTACTGCCTAAGCGAGCAGGTGTACAAGATCCAACTAAAAGTCATGGGGTTGTATTTATTCCGACTTTTGATAAAATAATCGGAAAGTTATTTGATGAAGTCGCCCCGCCCTACTAAAAAAATGATGCTGAATGCAGATTTTTCTATCAATGTGGACTAAAGCTTTAGTAAAGCGGTTAATTAACCGCTACAAAACTTCATATTATAAAGCGCCTTTTGAAACAGAGATTGCGTGCCTGCTCGGCCGTTCAGCTTGACGCTGAAACTCTCAGGACAAGAAATACGTGAGGCAAGTGACTGTATATTGCGCTGGTGATCGAGATGACCCACGTGACCGTAAATTAGTCGGGACCGGCTCACTTATCATCCCACCATCTCCAAAATTACTATCCCTGATTAGTATCGCGCTATCTGCAGGACAAGCCGACCTTATTCTGCAAGAAGCCGATCGAGCATACGCACCAATCCCCGGGAAAGAACAAACAGAATGCTTCACTTTATTAATTTTTTTATGTGCTTGACGCCGTATACTTGCTGCGCGGAGGATTTTTAGTAACCATTGGTTGCTTCATTGTGCAGTTCCGTAGATAACAGAGCTGGCTAACTGCACATCTGAAGGGGTTGTACAGATGGCACTACATAGGATATAAGCCGATTCGTAATGCGAGCGGTGCTTTGTGCACGCGCCATTTGGCAAGACAGCAGCAGCAGTAGAAGCAGCAGAAAAGGCAGCGAGGTCTTCTAGATCTCGCCCAGAATGCTTAGTTGCTCGATTTTCAACAAATCGAATACTGAACATTTGGTAACAGCCACGTACCAGTCGGACCACTTCGCTGCTGCCAGGGCTCGGCGCCGCGACTTGAGGACCGCTCTCCAAGTTCTTCCCACCGGAGTCACCTTCCGCAAGCTCGGGCTCGCTGTCACTGACGCTCGGCGGCGCCCCGTACGGCACGCTGATCGGAGAGGTTGTGAGAAATGTCCTCGGAATCTGCACTTTATCCCGTGCAATCGTGTCGGTCTCGGGAAGTCGCGGCGGGGAATCCATGGGAAAGGCTTTCTTCGCAGAATCAACGCCGAACCAATCGAGATTCTTCTTCTTCTTCTTCGAAGCTTTTTTGGGATTGCGCGTGTCCGGGATGCTATCCAGTTTTTCATTGGTGCTCTATTTGGCAATCGCCGAGAATGAGCTATTAGCATTAAAATGCGAATAGCGTTCTTTCCGTAATTCAGCCGTTTTGCGCCAATTCATCTATCTATCACAGTGGCCTAAGTTGTGTAGCTGCTTGGGCTACTAGGTATGTGCTCCTGGTTGTGATGTCGTCGTGGTTGTTCCACTGTCGTCTTTCCAGCTTCGTCATCTTACTCTCTTCATGCAGTCGTCGTCACGCTATGTACCCCAACCTAGTGGTCCAAGTTGTCTAATAGCTTCGGCCACTAGGTAAGGGTTTCGGGTCGTGTTGCCGCCATGGCAGTTGCATCGTCATCATCCTAGCTTTGTCATCCGACGCTCGTCATGCCGTCGTCGTCGCATCAACGTTCTCATACAGTCGTCGGGCATTCATTGTCACACCGCCAAAATGGGGATGTCGTCTTGTTTGATCAATCGTCGTTATTTCAGCTGGGCTTTCAGACTCTCCTCATACTGTCATCGTCACGCTTTCTACTTCGACACTGTGGTCCTAGTTGTTTGATAGCTTGGGACATTGGGTATGTGTACGGGATCGCGCAGTCGTCGCGTTCGCTGAATCACCGTCATTTCAGCTTTTTCATCCGACTCTCGCCATGCCATTGTCATAGCGCCGTTCCAGTCACACAGTCATGGTCATTCTGCCGCCGTCACGCTGCCGTTTTACTATAGTTATCCGTTCAATGACCTCATCCCATTGTCGCCATGCTATTTTTGTCATAACACCTTTGCCTTTCGATCAACGTCAATCTTTTTTCATTATATTGTAATCATAGTGTCGTCATCAAATAGGGATTCGGCTGTCCTTGTCATGCAGTCATCGTCACACAGTCTTTACCAAGCCTCTGTTGTAATACCGCCTTCGTAATGCCATCGTGGTCGTGTCATCATCGTCGCTCCAACTTCGTCATCTGACTCTCGTCATGCCGTCATCGTCATGCCATCACCGTCGTACAAGTTTCGCGATATTTTGATTATGTCATTTTCATCACACACAATTGTCTTTATTCCATTGTACTCATACCATTATCATGTTATTGTCGTAGTAGTATCGTCGTACAGTAGTCGCAGTAGTCGCCATGCATTCGTTGTCCTACCGTCGTCGGAATGCCGTCCCATTAATTCCAGCGTCATCATCATAGCTTTGACATTTGGTTCACGTCATGCCGTCCTTGTCATAATGTTGTAGTTGTCATGCATAAACACTAATGCGCGCCTTTCTGGTGTGGCAGACGGCCAGTGACTCTAAAGAAGAGAAAGAATAGTGGGATACGGCGCGAGCTCGCAGGACGTGGCACCTCGACCAACAGCCAATCATGAAAAGGCACGGGTTCTGGAAGGCAGAGCCGAACAATGGGAGGAAGGTTCTTTTCTTTCTTGGAGAAGAAAGCCGGGGTGCGGAGTGGAAGGAGCGAGGCTGTCGGGCTGCGGGTCCGACGATCCCGCCTAGGTTGTACCTCCTGCCTGTGAGGAGGAGGAATAGATTTTAATGAATAGAAAGGAGGAGACGCCGGCCTGGAGAGGATGTTTCTAGCCTGCTATTGTTCACTGGGGCAAGGGGAAGTGAGACATACCGGGAAAGGTAGGTGGCGGGTGAAAATGCTATGGTACAACGAGATACTATATATGTTATCCTATGCGCGGATGCACGCTTCAGACACACTACACGCAGGAGTAATCTTGTCAACACAAAACTTCATCGCTCAAACAAATTTGCAGTTGCCTTCACGTCTCACAGGTCCCAGCGACGACGGTCTAAGCCTACCTCAATGTGAAATGCTTTTCCAATATTTGGACGTATCTACTTCATGGGGCTTGAAACATGTTATTATTATTTTCATAAGTGTTTTGCGAACAAAAACGATTTTTCAACTATTAAACAGCGTTTTCACCACTACCATTACTATCACCATCATATTTATGTCCTCTGGAGGTCAGAAGCCTCTTCGAGTGATTTGTAATGACCTCGGCTTTGGATCAAATGACCTTACATTATGCCTGAAGATTTCATAATTGCATTGTACCACCTAGTTCCCTGCCATTCTCAACTGCGTTTCTCTTGGCACCCATTCTGTGCCTCGAATGAACCACCGGTTATCTGCGCTACGGATTCTACATTCTGCACGTGACTCCATTTCTTCCTCCTAACGTCAACTAGAATATCAGCTACCTCCGCTTGCTCACTAACCCTCAACCTGTCTTCCTGTTTCCTAGAATTTCTTTTTAAATCTCTGGCTGCGCCGTCCTTAGCTTTCTGAAGCGTTTTTCCTACCCTCCGACTTCCTGCCCAGACGCTTTTATCGGTATAATGAAATGACGCTACATTTTTTCTTTTCGTGGACCGGTAAACTGCCCGGTTAAGATGTGGCACTGCCTGCCACATGCACTTCAGCCAATGTTTATTCTCTAAACTTTCTTCTCATGATCATCATTTATTCTCGTGCAGATCAATTGGTTAATATAAACTTACCCCGGAACAGATTATAGGGGCTGACTTCCAGTCACAAATTCTTGTTTTCTTGCTATACCATTAGATGTTATCTTAGTGATCTGCATATAATCTTCAAACCTACTTTGAAACTTTATCGGCTTAATCAATAGGCTCAGTGTGCTCAGTAATTCGTTGCAAGTCATCGCCATCGTTGTTGAGCGGTAGAATATCTGTTGCAAACGCAAGTCGCAGAGATGCTACCCGTGGTCCTCACGCCTACTCCTTCCCAGTCTAACAACATGAATACTTCTTCTCATCCAGCTTCCTTGATCACCACTTTTGCATTTTTTCCGTGAAAAGTAAAGGTAGCTGTAGAAGCGTTATTGATATTTGCTAAGATATTTCCGTACATTTTCTGTAGTGCTTGACCACGCACTGTTTTCACGACTGGTGGTATCTCTACTGAATCAAACGCCTTTCAGTGATCAATGAAAAACATGCAGAGATATTGGTTTTTGCGGGTTTCTTGATTGTATGATTAAAGACATGGATGGGATCAATTGTTTCATACCTCTTTCTGAAGCCCACCCTAGTGATTGCCTGTTTCTGAGATTGTACTGAAAAACAGGTCTTCAAAGAAAATGCCAGTGAGTTTAAGGGAACGAATATTTGTATTCCACGCGTGTAAAGCTCGTGCTTCAACTTTGCGAAATCGCTTCAACTCACCGAGAGGAAAAGTCATTTTATTATTTTTGCATGACAATAAAAGATGATGCCCCACAGTTCGCAACGGATGACCCGAAAGATGAATGAGTAGCATTTTCTAAACGAAGGGGCGCCCCAAAGTGATCTATCACATGTAATGAGCCAAAAGAATTACAGTAGTAAATTTGAATGCGCAGATCCTTGGAAATAAGGTTGAAAAGTGCGAAATTTTGCTTCTTAAACGCGATCCACCCATAACAATCATTGCTGAAACCTTGTTACATGGTGAAGTTAGCGATTTGGTTCTAATTTCTTCCAGCTAAAGCATATTTCGTTGAATACGGTGGGTTAGAAATACTCTTAAAACATCTGTAGTATGGTGTGGTTTTAAGGCAAATGAATAGCTGCGAAAGCTTGTTCTTGCCATTAAAATACTCGGAATGTCAATATATGTGTTCTGTAGAAAAGTCCCTAATTTCCTCGTGAATGAATTGTCTAGCCTTGCGATCACATGACTATGTTAACTGAAAGCAAGCTTATTTTCATAGGTGATTTTAATGTTTTGTTGTATTGATTGGCGCAAGCCTTTTACGGTCTTCGATGTTCACTGGAATGATTTGGTAGGTTAGCTTTTGTCTGATTTCGAACGAATGTTACAGAATATATTAGAGAAATGCAAAATGCCACCTCAACAGTACGTTTATTTTTCTCTAGCAATGAGACATTGTAGGTGCGCTGTAGGTGTCGCTCTGTAGGTGTCGCTGATGGCGTCTCATACCACAGTTCAGTGGGCGTGTTCTTTCCGCATGGTGACGCAAGGTCACGTTAAATATCCGTATAATATTATTAAAAATTATGATTCACAACCATGCAATAATAAAAATTTTGTGGGACTTTTGCGATCACCTGAGAGGCAGCGTCAAGTTAATTACAATTATTCATTAGTGTATTGCAAAGCTTGTTGCCAACAAATGTGCTCACAACAACAAAAGAAACCGAAGATGTAGAACACCTTCCTTTACGTAGCCGCCGAAGGCTATCGTGAGAACTGGACATTCATGATACGAAACCATTGTGGTTCGAGAAACTCTTGGGTGCGTGGCCAACAGAAGCACTACAAATATGGACATTATATGCATTTGCAGAATTCATTGAAAAAAGCGAAAACTTAAAAAAATTATTAGTCTTTAAAACTATTTGGACGATGCTAGTCTTCCTGGACAGTGACATTTACTGACATTGACATTTATTCTGGCGTATGCATGGACGGTCGCTACACTTGTGACGACACATAGCTAATAATTCGAGAGATGTTCTTGTACGTTCATTGTTCACTATATAAAATATATTGTGGTGTATGGCGCATTGTTCTGCAGTCACTACGTTTTTATTCTTTTTCTTATTGCTTTACTTTCTTTTACACAGGTTACATTGGGCCTATGTTCTGGCTTGCGAACTTGGGTTATGAACTTGTGGCTTGTATGTCACGACTTGTGATTCGTTCGCGGGAACTGGTCCTTGTGAATTTTGTATCGCTACTGCTTTGTTTTTTCGGTGTTACTCCGGAAATTTTTAGACGCATACATTTTTATTGCATATTGTATACTATAGCCGGTGCCTCTGCGCAGCATCATCTTTTTTCTTAGACTTAAAAAATCTCCACTGACTTATTCATTTCAACATCTCAACATCTCGTTAGAATTTGGCAATCAGCAGCTACTGATCCAATGGCATCTCAAGATCTCCTTGCATACCTTGCAGAGTCACAAAGGGCTGAATTAATTGGAACAATCAACGTCTGCTGGCTTACATTCCAGAGTAAGTAGTGACTGATTCATTGCAAGATTTCATCTCGGTACGTACATTTCAGAATCAACAGCGACTGGTTCATTTCCACTTCATAGGTACATCTAAGAGTCCCCATTCAACAGCATTTCGAAGTCTCCTTACATACATTTCAGGATCAGCAACGATTGTTCACCAATATACAATTTATTATTAGCAAGATATTTTAGCTTTCCATTTTGGCAATAAAATAAGCGAATGACAGTTCGCGCGAACGCACCGACATTAAATTCACTGAGGCCCTGCACTCGACAGGCAGCCATACATCGCATATGTACACCACCGCTGTATTTACTTCGCAAGCACAAAATCACTGGCACACGAAGCCTACCAATATTTTTCATTCTGAAGAAGTACGTTTAGTTCGCCGAGCAGTAGGCTAATCTTTACCGTTAACTATGTCGAGTCTCGAAAGTCTTTCAGTAAATATTCCATGTCTTGACGACGCAGTGGGAGTAGTTGCTGACGCTGGGGTGGGAATGGTTTACGAGGGCGGACGAACACATGAGCACACACCTGACCACACGAGCCAGTGAAACGGGAACATAGCTGCCAAAACAACAGCAGCCAATTTCGATTCTAGCATTAGCCAAAGCGGCAGCGATAGTGCCACTTCTTGATGCAGCGACGTATCGGCCAAAATAGAAAGAAATGAAGACAGAAAAAGACAGAATTTAGGGTAAACAAATTAAGTAAGCTATCTACGATTGCCAGGCAGTCGAAATATTCGAAAATGAAACTAGCGGCAAATCGCGGTGGAGCTTTTTAAAGTTGACAGTAAAACGCCTAAATGCACAGCGTGACGAACCTGCAAATAATGTGAGTGGGACAAAATAAACATTCGCCGTCATATCTCTGATCGCTCTTCGCGTGACAAGAGTGTCCGAGATCGGAAAATGTTCAAGCGCTCCTGCTCCGCATGACTCGGCGTACGGAAATTAGAAGTGGAAATCTGCTCAATACCAGTCATACCAGCGGCCGAGCATAGCTCCGTGTTATTTTGGACGTCGTCTAATTTTCTGCGCATCCCTGGCGTTCAGTGTGAGTAACACTGCCGCGATAAGTTAGGGCTTCGTAGAGGCCTCTGGCAGGTGCAAGTTGCCACTGGCCTTACTGTGTACCGGCTCACTCCAGCGCGCCAAGAGGCCTGGCGTGCTTGAGACAATAATATATCAAGGACACTACAACAGAACACAAGTGGCCGAAAATAAAAGTAAAGCTTACAAAAACAACGGGCCGAATCACGCATAAGTGGATACCGGTACCCGTTCGCGTGCGTTGAGCGCATTGCGGGCGTCACGGCAAGAGAGGTGCTGAGTGTCTATGTCGCATCGGAATGTCTTTCTGAAGGCGGCGCTCTGGATTTTCTTCTGTTTTGCTTTTCACCACAGGACCCAGAAGCTAACTACAAAAAAAAAAAGAAATTCGTGTTCAAGATTCAATTCATGTATACATAAGATATTCATCAGAAGCCGTGTCAATAGCTACTTAATCACCGCCCTAGGTTGCGGTGGGTCGTGTGCACTGAGAGCGGACATGAGAGCGACGTCTGCCTAGGCGACGACGTACTAGGCACAACACCTTCACCGATAAGTTGAAACCTCCACCTGTGAAATATTGGTGTGTGGGATGTGTCATTAGTTGCCTTAATCTGATTTGTACTTACGTGAGTTGCACTTTCAAGCCAGTAAATGTGCAGAGGGAATAACTTATTCAAAGAAGCTGACGTATTTTTGCAATAAAAAAATGAAGCTAGAAGAATAGGCGCTTGAGGAGTTCGTCAGCCAGAATCTCATGTGCAACAAAAATAGCACACACACACACACAAACACGCTCACACACCTTAGCCCATTCATACCCAGAAGTCAATTACGTGTACTCAAGTAACATTTTGATAGAAGGCCATTTTCAAATGGTTTTCTCCCAATTGACAAACGATTTCCCATGACTAAACACGCTGCCTTCACTGTGGAGCGTTACCAGCACAGGAGAAACGACGACCCTTATGTCCGTCTCTGTTTAATTTCCTTAGACAAGCCAAAAGATCCATTCGGGCATATGTATGGATGGATGAATGAATGCTATGAGCGTCCCCTTCAAAACGGGGTAGGGGATTTCGCCGCTAAGGTCTTGTTCTTATTTTGCATAATGTCCTTCCTGTCTTAAAAAATAGCTACTATTACCACTACTAGGAACATCGTTCTCGTACGCTTCAGATGTTCGTGGTCTCTCTTCTTTTCCACCACCAAACCTCCGATCGCCCCTTATTTATCTCTATTGCGGCCATGTTTACTTTCTCCCTGCTATCCCTGAAACCAAGTCTCCAAGGAGGCCAGGGGAGCCTAAACCGACAGCGCAGTGGATAACTTCACATTCTAATAAAACATGTTCCATCGTTTCTCTAGCAAGCACACACTTCTTCCTCCTTGCTGTACCTCGCTTTATATCTACGCGTTCTAAGGCATCCTGATCTCTCTTTAAAAAAATGCGCTTGCCTTTGAGTTATCATATATTGATCCGTTGCTGATTTCATTTTGTTGTCATAGGTAATTACTCATAGCAGTTTCTTTGCTATTGCCGCCGCCCATGCGATTGTCTTAGCCTCTCTGACTTTACGCTTGGTGTCCTTTGTTACCATGTTGCTTACTATACCGGTCGCGTACTTGCGGTAAGCTTCCTAGTTCTTTTTCTCCACTGTGTCATTGCTTCCTGCTCAAATACCTGAACAACCTCGCGACCCATTTACTTTCCTCACTAGCTCTTCCTAATCAATTTTACTGTGAGCTTTCATCACTTCAAAGCTTGTCCAGCCCATATCACCTTGCTTAGCTTCCTAAGTAGTCTTCCCGTGAGCGCCCACTCCCTCGTCCTTTCTTTCCGATTTATTCTAGTGCACTCTTCCCAAACATAACTTTCAAACATTGGTGGCTCTTCTAAGTCTCTAAGGTATGTTCCTGTGACTGTATACATACCTGTTTTTTTTCTCTATTTAACTGCTCCTCATTATCTAACCACTTTTTCTTCTGCAGCCCTGCAAGTTTGTGTAGCCTATTGCATGGCAAACTCTTTCCTTTTTTCCCTTGTTTTTCTGCTGTGACAATGTAAGGTGTTATTGGCTCATTGCAACAGCCGTTTCGGCTCGCGATGTTGTCGGCCACTTCCGGTGTCCATCGCAGCTATATAGCCAGGCTCCTGAGAACTATGGGAAATTAGCAAAGAAATGGTCTGATTGTCTTGAAGAAGAAAAACAAGATTAAAGAGACGTATAAAATATGCTAGAGTGAAAAACATGCTGGAGTACCTGATTAAATCAAGCAGCCTAGGTGACTGTTCATCATCGCCCGTTTCAAAAGGGATGCTTGCAATTTGGCATCATGATAACAGTCATCGCCATAAGCATCATATCCTGCCACCTGTCACGCGATGCGACATGCGCGCCACGAAGCGTCCATACGTGCAAACTTTGCATTGTAGTTGCGTTGTGTTCTAATAGGTGTCCCGACATGTAGGAGTTGCACAGGTAGGGACGCGTTTTGCCAGTGCTCCATGGCGGTGACGGAAACAAACATTGGAGTGAAACATAGGACTGGAGTCGGCCAAAAAGATTTTTTTCTGCATGCTTTCACCTTGCTTCTGTTATTGATTTGCTAAATTTTAGCATTTAAATAGTAATTGGCTAGTTTTCTTTTCTTTATTTTATTCGTGTGCGCTGGTGTGTTTCGTGTACATCTGGTTTTGCAGGATAGAGCGTCCTTTCTCGCCGCGTGTTTCAATACGTGCAACCATGTGGGACATTTAAGTGTTTATAGCCTTTCAAAGGAAGTTTGGAAGTGGCAAGACTAATAGCTATTAGTGATTTTGTTATGTACTGGGAATTACTTTATTCCTCACATAGTACACATAAAGAACGTAGCCGTGTCGGAGAGATGGCGACCACACTACATCACTTAGCGCGAACACACCGTCCACGTGATTGTCCCACAACAGGGCTTGCCAGGGATGTGGCTCCACCCATCGGCACAGTGGGGAATGTTCACACATAGTTCCGGACACTCCCACTACGCGGCTGCACCCGTCCGCATCCGAGGACCGAAACCCGAACTAATCA
This sequence comes from Dermacentor variabilis, assembly GCF_050947875.1. Classification (NCBI taxonomy): domain Eukaryota; kingdom Metazoa; phylum Arthropoda; class Arachnida; order Ixodida; family Ixodidae; genus Dermacentor; species Dermacentor variabilis. Next base: position 33,088,618 of record NC_134576.1, read on the forward strand.
CGGACACAACACTTTTCCCCCTTAGAAGGATGCCTTGTACCACGTAGGCTGCCGTCTGATCCGTGCTGGTCGTTTTGGTATGCTCGATTCGGATTCGAGTGGACGTGAAGGTGGCATAGCTGGTGTGCTTAATGTACACCAGCTATGAGCGTGAGCGTGGGACAGTAATGCCCCACGCTCACGTGGGGCATTACTGTCCATGCCCCACGTGAGCGTTGCTAAGGCTTGTCTGTCCAGCTTAACTTCGCCGGTGCGCTTCCTGAGCTGGTTTAGATGGCGTCTAACAATTCTTCCTGCGCATTTCACAAGCCAGGATCTGTGGCCCATCCTTTTAACCAGAGTTCCTTCTGCCCAGTCTGGCCCCTTGCCGAATTGTTTTACCCATACGGCTTCTCCTTGCATGAGTTGACGACTCTTGGGTAGGTCAGGTTGTGCAGCCTCCTGTCCTTCCGATACAATGATGAGGTCCAACTGGTTTGGCAGCTCCCGCCCGAACATGGCTTTAGCCGGTGTTAGCCCGGTTGACTGATATACAGTGGTATGCTGCCGAAACAGGAAACGTGACAAGCGAACACTGAGCGAACCGGACGGTTCTCTGGCCAGTGCCCTCTTCAGTTCTCCAACATAACGTTCTGCTTGCCCGTTTGTAGCAGGATGGTAAGGGGCTGACGTTACGCTTCGAATGCCATTTCTCTGGTAGAAGTCTTGTATCTCGGAAGACACAAATGCAGCCCATTTGTCCGACACAACCTTGATGCCCTCGGGGCTTCCCTGCCACAGGTGATCCGCCTCGTCGCCAATGTTATGTACTGGGAATTACTTTATTCCTCACATAGTACACATAAAGAACGTAGCCTTGTCGGAGAGATGGCGACCACACTACATCACAGAACACCTATACAAACTTAGAGAAGGGAAACTGTGCCTTCCACAGTGCTACGGAAATAAGCGTAGCGGTGGCGTCGTGAACTAAAGTATGCGACCACAGGTGGCGCTGTACAACAGAAAACGGAAACGGGGTTTTGCACAGTATGGCCGTTGGCTTTACCAGGTGTTCTGTGGCTTTACTGGGTTTCTGGCTGCTGCGCCTCGACGTGCACCCGCCAGTTTATATATATGTAGGCGCTACGTTTGCCACACAGCAACCAAACTGCCGGTAGCACGATCGAGGCGCAGCAGAATACATGTAGCGCTGAGTCATATCGAGTTGAGGCACACTGAACTGACTTTTAAGGGCATCCCGAGCGGGTTTTCGTTTATTACGCGGCCGTTACCCCGAGTTGTGCCGCCGCGCTCCAGCTGTCGCATTTCGTGTACGGCTACTGACAGAATGCGGTTTCCAGGTGGCACGATGGCCTCGACTGGAATAAACGCACACGACACCAAAGATTGAGTAAGCCTGAAAATATTTTATTTGCATTTTACAAGTACAACAAAGAGCACACGTCTACGCATCCACACAAACGCGGTTACATAGTCAAGAACATAGTCAAGAAATGGCTCATTAATAAGGGTAGCACAAGCGCACAAGAAAGAAGACCTAAGCTACAAAACGTACGGTCGGCTGCTAAGTATAATAATTTCCCTGTCACCGCGTGTCACTTTTGTACAGCATCTTTACAGCACTACCAGGCCGGGTAGTTTGGCGGAAAGAACGCAACAGCTTACGGCCGTCAGCTGCCTCTTCCTTACGGGTGGCATAATTATCCTAATCTCCGCATCAACGTCGAGCAAGTCCGCAAACAGGCATCTGTATCTGAACCATATGTGCCAGCTTAATACATGTGTAGTAAAATTATGATAACCACTGCGTCTTATCAAACGTATTGGTTTTGCAAATGCGCATTACAGCTGACGGAACGACATACTGTAAGTGAAGCACAAGAGAACAAGGACAAAAGGAGGGTACAACACTTGAAGAAGAAATGAAGAATTAGTAGGCGTACAGCAAACAAGCGATGACGGAGAACACACAATGATGCATCGGGTGTTCTGCGACATCGGTTTGCGTACTTACGGTGTTATGGAGATCAACGGCATAAAAACGTACCTTCAAGCGTACTCCCTCAACCACCGCCGCATTCATTATGATAATCAACGCCCAAAACAAAACGACGCACTATTTTTTGCCAAGAGTAGACCTCTTTACAGCAAGTCTATGTAATGACTCGCAGACGAAACCAGCATGCTTTCGAAAATGTTTTACCGCCGTAGTATTCGAACGCCAACGGCCAGGAAACACATTGATACCAATAGGCTGTCGGCTGTCGGCATAGAGTTTCTCACTACATTACCTAGAGGGAAATCTGGCGCTGCTGCGCTGTGGTATGCATGGGAATGCCGGTATATTGTGACTTCGGATTGGCATCGTTCTTGGAGAGACAGGACACCTTGGAGACGCGCTTGGCTAGCACCGTTCCGTCTGTCACAACGATTCATTTTCTACTAAAACAGCACGTGAAAGGCTGTTTTGGTTTTATTATTACGCAAAAACATGTTTTGTTTAACTATAAGAACTTGTTATTGCTCGTACGATTATATGATACGTAAAAAGTATCAGCGGGCCGCTAAAGTTGGAGGACAGACGACAAGGTTCGCGCTCACTTTGAAACAGTTTGTCGTCTGTTCTTGCTTTTCTTCCCGTCGTCATGCATTGTAGGTGAGTAAAGATGTAATATGCGTGAATGGAAACATTTTATGAAGATTTTACTTTGAGAACGCGTTATTTGTGTAGCCATATCCACGTTTTAGACGAAGCCTCTTACAACACTAGCCAACACGAGCCTCGCAGACACATATACCGTCATTCCCATGACGGCACGGTGCCCCCTTAAGAAACCCCCATAGACGGTGGCGCCAGATTTCCCTCTAGGTGTTATAGTGAGAAACTCTATGGCTGTCGGTGGTTAATCAAGTACAAAAACCTTGACGCTATGACTAAAAAGCAGCTTCAACAATCGAAGTTTACAAAAAATCAATTGCCTATTTGTCTGAGGTAACAAAACATCCTTAGACACCTCGATTGTTTATGTCAATGGTTTGGGTAAAGTAAAAAATCCGGCATGTTCAGCGCCCCTAGCAGAGAAAGCACAAATTAAAGTCTTCGACCAAATTACAGTAGCTACACTTGCGCGCTTACGCTGAAACGCGCCTCGATTGACTTTTCGCCCTCTGTGGCCATTTGTTGAACTTGAGAGTGTGCGGGGCCTGACTACATCACTTGGCGCGAACACACCGTCCACGTGATTGTCCCACAACAGGGCTTGCCAGGGATGTGGCTCCACCCATCGGCACAGTGGGGAATGTTCACACATAGTTCCGGACACTCCCACTACGCGGCTGCACCCGTCCGCATCCGAGGACCGAAACCCGAACTAATCACGGACACAACAGATTTTACTGTGTGTGCATGGGTATCGGGAAAATTGCTTTGGTAGAAAAGTGAGAGCGCGGCCGTGTGGTTGAACACGTACAAACACCTGTCATACCTGAAGACTGTGCGGCATTCATTGCTTTTAAAACATGGTGAGAATTACTTTGCGACATTTTAAGGATTTAGATCCTGTGCGTATCGGTTTTTGCTAGAGGATACGTGCTCTGAAAGCTTCGATGTTTGCCTTAGGGAAAGCTAAGTGCAACACAAGGCAAGAAAGACGGTAAATTGTGCAGTGTGCGGGGGTTGCTCAATGTAACGAGGGGACAGGTTAAAATGGAAAGGAAATCGAGTCAATCGGTAGACACTGTCATGTTGATGCTAGGCTAAAGAAAACGGAGGATTTGCAGGATGAGCTTGTGAAACAGGTCGAAGAGCTCAAAAATGAGATAAATACGAAGTGTAATGCACGGAAGGCGGTGGAAAAAGATTTCAAGCAGCCGAGGTAAAGCTGAATACGGCCGCCATCGTGAACCAGTATGGTCGCGACAATGGAACCCTGGCTGTCGACGTGACAGGACAGGGAGTGTCAGCGAAGCACGTGGAATGCGTGCAACATGGGGAAGGGGTAGCTGTAAAGATTTTCACCTACCTTGGGGCGGCCACAAAGGCAAAGCAGGAACGTAGGGGTCGATGTCCCTTGTCAAGTTCGAATCACGCGGAAACGACTAGCAAAGGGAAGCGGGCAGATGCCTCGGCATTTGGAGAGAATGAAAGGGTGATTATCTACAGCGACTCAAACCTCGCTGGATGCACAAGAGCAATGGTGGAGAGGGTGAAAGGCGATAAAAGAGTGGTGGTAGGAACATTTGCAAGGCAGGCATTAGGCGCTGTCTTAGAGCGAGCAAAAGCAAACGGAAAAATGCCCACGGACACAACTTTGTCATAGTAGCAGGCAGGCTAAATGACGTCCTAAGCAGAAAAGGGACCGTACATGCCTAGCGCTTGGCGACGATGGTATGCGACTTGCGCGATCTGTCCTCTCAGGTGCAGATCGTGGTGTGCATGGTGCCGGAGGTGCCTGTACAAGAAAGTAACATACAACGAGCCGTATTGGCTGCTAATGAGGCTATATGGAAATCAGCCGAGAGAAATGTTTCGAGGTTGTAGAAGTAAGCACGGAAGTGAGAAGCTATGGTGGTTTTCAACAATACGGGATCCACTTCAATCACAGGGCTGGACGAGAAGGGAGCTGGCGACTTGCAGGTCGCGCTGTTGCTTCTTTAGGGGGCCCACGTGCGCTCAGGAGGCCAGAGTAGGTAGTAATGAGGAGGGTCCCCTAAGGGAATCTCAGTATAGGATTGCCGTAAATAACAGAAAAAGGAGGAAAGCAAGAAAGAAAGCTCGCCATGCAATAGGCTACATAAACATGCAGGGTGCAAGAAGAAAGGAAAAGTGGGCAGAGGTTGAGGAGCAGTTAAATAGAGAACAAGTAGGGGTCTGCGTGGTTACAGAAACGCACCTTAGAGACTCGGAAGAGCCGTCAGTGATTGAGAATTATGTCTGGGAAGGGTGCAACAGAGCTAGGTACGAAAGAAAGGGAGGGCCAGTAGGAATGGTCATCCATCAGGGAGCCAAATGGAAAGGAGTAAATACAGAAAAAACAGAGAAAGATAGAAGGTGGAATTGAACGTTGGTTGTCAGAAATATGTGAGAAACCAAAGGCCGCACCTAGAATATTTTGGAACCACATAAACGTATTAGGCAGGAAGTCTGGCACAATACAACATATCCCAGACGAAGATGGAAACAAACTGGGAGGAGGCGCGGTATTAAAATGCATCATCAAAATAACAGCCGAATCTTTCCTAGGCAATGACGAGGTTGTAGTTGAGAAAAAAAGACCATGAAAGAGAACCAGATCGAAAAGGAGCTGGTGCGGAAAAATTTTAATGGGAAGAAATCTGCAGAGAAAATTCCCGAGGGCACAGGCACAGGACTAGACGAGGTTCCCGTTAGGCTGATTGAGGAACTAAGGCTATGAACTAGGCCAAAAAAAAAAAAGCTAAGGAAGCTCTGTTGCAAACAGTAGAAAAGCCTTTGAGAGATAGACGAATACCGGGCAGTTGGCGAGAAATTAGAATCAGTTTAATTTATAAAAGTAAAGAGGGAAAAGATAGAATTCACTCATCTAGACGTTGACCATTACATCGGTAATATACAGGATAGCAGTGTAGGCAATTAAATTATTGCTGAAACCATTGGCAGAGAATAATGGCATTTGGGAGAACTTTAGTATGACTTCAGAATAAGCGGGCATCTGGATGATGAATCATCTGTCCTTACTCAGTGTATTGAAATATCAAGAATAGAAAGCAGACCGTTATATGTGGCCCTCTGAGATTACAGGAGCGTATGACAACGTAGATCGCAACTTTTTGGGGGTACCCTGGAAGGGGAAGACTTACGCGACGATTGCATACAGATTTTAAGAGAAATTTACCTAGAAAATGCCGTTTGCATTGAATAGGAAGGGATTAGGAGCGAGGAGAAAGTTGATATGAACTTTCATCCCCACCGTTATTTATGATGTACATTACGAGGATGGCAAGGGCGCAAGAGGGAAGTAATCTAGGCTGTAACCTCTTATAGAAATAAGCGTGTACACTAGTAGAGCAGCAGCTTCCAGGTTTGTTTTATGCGGGCGATATTGTGCTGCTAGCAACAAGCAAAGGGATATGCAATGTCTGGCTAATACCTGTGGACCGGAAAGCAAGAATTTAGGTCTGAAATTTAATGTTAAAGAATTAGGTATTATGATATTCAATGAAAGCGGTGAAGAGGCCGCGTCAATACAGGGCCAGGAAATACCTCTTGTGAACGAATATAAATACCTTGGTATGTGGATAAACAAAGGCCATAGATATATGGAAACAGGAAAAACAATAATAGTTAAGCGGAAGAGAAATACGGCGATAATGAAACACAGAGCGCTATGGGGATACAATAGGTAGGAGGTGCTCCGGGGTATGTGGAAAGGTGTAATCGTTCCAGGACTTACATTTGGAAATGCGGTTGTTTGCTTTAAATCAGGGGTACAATCAGGACTCGATGGGAACCAAAGGTCAGTGGGTCGCCTCGCATTGGGCGCTCATGGGAAGACTACAAATGAAGCTGTGCAGGGTGATATGGGCTGGACTAGTTTTGAAGTGAGGGAAGCTCGCAGTAAAATTGAGTATGAAGAACGGCTGAGGAATATGGAAGAAACTAAATGGGCTGGGAGAGTGTTCAGGTATCTGCACAGGAAAAACATTGATTCACAGTTGAGGAAAAGAACTAGTAATCTTATCAGCAAGCATACGACCTGTATGGTGAGCAACATGACAATAAAGAACGTCAAGCGGAAAATCGCCGAGGCTGAAATAACCTATGGGTGACGGTAGTGGAAAAGAAACCTGCCATGAGTAACTACTTAAGAGTAGAAGACGAAATCAGGAAAGAAACAATTTGTGAGAAACCGCTCTTTGTACGTTAGTATCCCAGAAACGTACCTCCGACACCGTCTACACACAGTCTGCCCCCGAGGGGACATCTCGCGCAAGTCGTCTACACCTTTCGCCAAACGCTGAGCTAGTAGTGTTCCTTTCGTGTTTAGCACGTTATTTAGGCTGACCTTCAAGGTAGCGTCCCTGTGGTTTCTCCGCGAGTTTTTCTTAAGCTCGCTCCAAACCAGAGCCCAATGTTTGCCCTGGAAATGTTCCAACCGCCACTCTTTTGCCGCCTTTCACCCTCTCCGCTATCGCGTTTGTGCACCTAGTCTGATTTGAGTCACCGGCAATGATAATCTTCTCCTCCTCTCCTACTGTCGAGGCCTCTTCCTGCCTCCCTCGGTCATCCTTTTTCGCGTGATTCGGTTTTGACACGGGGCATGGACCCCTTCATTTTCGCTTTCCCTTTGTGGTAGTTTCAACGTAGGTGAACCTCTTTCCAGCAGCCCTAACCCCACCTCCCACGTGTTCCACGCGCTTTGTTGGCACTTGTGGTGTTGTCACACGTGTAGACGGCGTTCTCTCGTTACTGTCATTTTCATTCGTGATGGCGGCGCGGTTCAGTTTTACCTCGGCTTCTCGAAGTCTTTCTTCCACCACCTTCCATTCATCACGCTCCATATTGAGCTCATTTTTGAGCTATTCGACCAGTTTCACATGGGCATCCTGCGCACCGTCCATTTGCTTCAGTCTAGCATCGACATGACAGTTTCTGCCGATCGACTCGATTTCTTCTCCATTCCCATCCTTCCCCTTGTCTATCTTGAAGGATCCCTCCCACGCCGCGGGCCTTACCGCCTTCCTTGCCATGTGTTGCGCTTAGCTTTCTCTAATGCTACCACCGAACCTTTCAGAGCGCGTACCCACCGCAAGGACCGATTCGCGCGGAACCTCAATCCTTAACATGCTCCAAAGTACTTATATGCAATGTTTTAAAATGCAACACAATGTGTTGCACATCCGTAGTGCACTCTCGACGACCTTTATGCCGATTACGCTGAAGGAACTTATCGCCACAGGCATCACATTTGTTGGGCAACCATTTACTTTGGACACGCGGGGTCAACAAACAGGACGCTCCGAACAATTGCAGCGATAGCCGCCCCGAATCGCCGTTGCTGTACTGGCCTGCGACAATAAGGGGCGTGTGTCTTCGCTTGAGCCGATAAGCTTATCTCTCCAAAACGGCTTTCAAGTCGTCCACAATCATCGGTATCCACTAGCGGCATTGACGTCCTTGGGCAGGAGAGCATGACGTCACACTACTACATCGGAAGCCTTGTCCGCCGATCAATGCATAACGGCAGAGGCGTCGCGACTGCCGTACTTCCCAAAACATTCAAGCTCACTTCGCGCGCTCGCTCAAGGATCTGGAGACCCGGAACCAGTGCACTGTTTCGAGGCCTTCGCAAACACGTGTCTATCTAATCGCGGCGCTCAAAGTTCAGTAAGCGCGACACGAGAAAGAAGCCCACCACGGCGAACGCCCAAGGACGAGGCTGTGCCGTGACACTAGGTACACTGGCAGCATGGGATTCGCACCGACGACCTACATTGCTGCACTGTTGCTGACGTCAGCGGTGCAAACCGCTCTGGCAGCACCTGCATGGCCACACCCAGGTACGTTCATTATGCAAGTATACGGCCTATTATGCAAATCAAGGGATCTATACCCGTCGGTGTGGACCTAGAATAGAGAATAGAACAGTAGTTTCACGGCCCCTAGCTGCAACTCAAGCTTTAGCAGCGGTCCGTGTTTCTTAGTCCGTTCTCATTTTGTAGTGCTACTGCACCTAATTACACCACGAATACCCAGTTACTGGGTAACCTTAAAACTAAAATTAAGTTAGGAGGTTTTAGGCGCCAAAACCACGAGCTTATTGTGAGGAACGCCGTAGTGAGGGACTCCGGAAATTTGGACCACCTAGGATTCCTTAACGTGCACCGAAATCTAAGTACACTGGTGCTTTCGCATTTTGCCCCCCTCGAAATACGGCAGCCATGGTTAGGATTAAATGCCGCGACTTCGTGCTTAGCAGCCCAACACTATAGACACTGAGCTAGTGTATAATTTGACGTACAACATTTGCGTACAGCACGTGCCAGTCCCACACAACGTAGCGTGACGAGACTTAAGATTTTCTTATTATATAAATGCCATATTTTTGGTGGCCATTATCGGCGGTATTATTTACACTTCTGTAGTCTTTGTATGACGAAACGTCAAGAGCGAATGACCACTACAGCGGCTGACATCCTGCCTCGACGTTCTCGATAACTGCTGCACGTGAAAATAAGTTAAAATAGCATTCACTACAAGTGACTTCAAGCATGCAACATGCATTCACAGAAGTGTTTCTTTAAAGTGGTCAACTAAGAATACCAACCCGGGTACTTTACGTCCTGATGACATGGCGGGACTCATCGCCGTTCCTGATTCATCAGTCGTGACAACGCAGGCTTCACGCCGGCTGAAATGCTGCACTTCACTGCACATATTACCTAACCACATACCACACATATTACCTCACCGACCATTCGACGCTGCGATATTGTAAGTCTTTAGCGTACGGCATTCGCACAGCATTTTGCGCATCAAGACACATCCATAATGGTGTGCAATGAGAAATTATAGACGCAGGGTTTGTCCAGAGAATTACACTGTTACACAGGTTTGCGTCTCGTCAAAACTGTTCTGGAAGGAATGAGCCACTCAAATGCTGGCAACGGAAAATAAAGCCAGGAAGGCTGCAACCAGTTCGCGTAAAACGCATAAAGAGCATTATGCCACAAGACACAACGTCTAAAGCCATGAGATTCAGTCGTACCCATAATATGTTAGTATTCTAAGCCTCAAAACATTATGTATCCCCGCCAACGTCTTGATAAGGATACCTAATACAAATCTTTGCTTAAAAGCGCAAGAGAACTGTGTTTTGCGTCGTTCTTCTAAATATTAGGTTCTCAATCTATAGATGGCCACTCTCGTATTATTTCAGTCTGTGATCAAATATGTTTCCGTAGGTCAAATACAATAGTGATGGTTGATGACACGCTGCACCTTGAGGTCCCAGTCTTCGCTTCGTCGTGAGCTTTTACCTGGGAATGCGCAAGCACACACACATTCTGGTCGCCGTGCCCGAGCGACACGCCCAACCGACACTACGATTCCCACATCGCTTTGCAAAGTTTTGCCCCTCTCCCTGTCTCCCTCTCTTTCTTTATCGTGGTCAGCCCTAGGCAAGATACAAATTAGTTACTTATCTTAACAACATTGGTATTTATACGTGACGAACATGGTTAAAACAATAGCTGGCCTTCCCGCAATTGAAAGTAGATGTAAGCATGAAATGGCGACTGGCAAAGCAGATTGGTAGGAGATGATACTGGCCGCAATCTTAAGATGGGTGTAAGGCACATTGGCACTGACACACTCCACCACACGAAACCGCACCACGTCATACTGCGCGCTAGTCCCTATGGACGCAATTGTTTTCTGTCACAAAATTGCGCCCACATCGCGTCTTTTGCTGCCTGTGGTCGCCTTCAAGCGCTTTTCGTCTTCCAACAGTGTAGCGCGCTCAGCGTCCGACGCTACTTCTTGACGCGTCGAAGTGGTCGGGTGCAAATGTGCGGTGCGAGGCAGTGTTGTCATTTTCGCGAACGACCGCATAATCCTGGCATTGTCGGCACAGTCGAGGAGTCTTCTGCTCGGGCATGTAACTCGCTAAGCGATCGGTTTCCTGAAAGCGCTTCCTAACTCTCCTTTTATTGCGCCGCATTGCTCGGCTTGAGCGCTTGCGACGGCGATCTCACTGAAGTAAAGAATGATGCAGGAGCGTATGCGGCCACGACGCGACGAAGTCGTGCAAGCTTGCTGAGCCGAAATAAACCTGTTTTGAACTGGATCGTTACAAGTCTCGTCTAGCATAAACAACCATCCGCGGCGCGCCGGAAGCTGCGGGCATTGCCGGGTTGGTCACGGAGAGTAACGCCATTTCTCGAGGCGGCGCAAAACGCGCGCCGCGGAACTCACGGACCGGTGGCCTTGAGAAGCCTAGAGGCGAACCCTGTCTCAGCGCCAAAAAAAAAAAAAATGACAGTCAAGTCTATGGTGCACTCTATGTGCCTTTTGAACATCGCTATTGGAAATGACAAACTAAACTCCAGCGTACTAGCAGTTACAGCTTGAGTGACATTGTGAACAAACATTAGGAAGAAATAGGAAGCAATATTTTTTTGTAACCTGTTTGAGCAGTAATTAGCGTTTGCAATGCGGTCCATTACAAAAAGTTGGGGGTTAGAGACCACATTTTCTTAAGGTTTAACTGGTTGCCTGGATGATCTCGTTTAGTTCTCGCAACGATGCCCGGATGTTCTTGTTTCGTTCTTTCTGTGTTCTCGTCTTGAGTTCCCGGATAACGCCTCTGCCTTTTGGATCCAGATCTAGAGGTAATAAAGGCGCATATCCGATAACCAGTTGTTTAGTACATCACATGTCATTAGAAGGATTACGTTTCCTAAGGAATTAGGTTCGCGAACACCTAGCACACTGCTTTGAGACAAATAAGGAAACAACGTAGTTGCTTTAAGTGGAATATAGTATGATGCAATGATAAATTACGATGCAGCAGTGCACTTCTTTATTGTATAATGTAAGTTTTCGGCAGCATCAAATGAGTGTAGTGATACGTCACATGACATTTTAGTGTCTTTCAGAAATTTGTCATTGATGTTATGCCGGTAGAACAGACAAAGTGGTCGCGAAACTCATGCCTGTAAAGTAGCGGTTATAATTGGAGGAGAATTCATGCTATTGTGCATGTAATACACATTTCTCGTACATGCACTCTAAAGAAAGTTCAATGTATTTTGTCCCCAAGCAATATTCGTCATCTGTCGTGGCCGCATTTCCTTTCTTTAGCGCTGCGAGCCAGGTACTTCCTAGTCACGATCCGCTTGCGCGTTATCAGCTTGACGCATCATTCGCGACAGGAAAGCAGCGAGCGCCGAGTTTTCAAGAGAGGATACGCAAGCAAGGCAGATGACGATTATTGTTTGGGGACAAGAAAAGCCCCAAAAGGTGTAAACTTTTTGTAGAGTGTAGACACACAGTCGTGTTCGGTGTAATTAAGCAGGTACTTTTATGAGCTGAATAGGCATTTCGGTATTTTTCTAGTACTCACCAACCAAATATTCCTGCATGAACACAGAGTAAGAAGAATGGAACTAAGACAGCAAGCGTGTGTTGCTCTTATTTCTGCCACCTCTGTCAATGTCTAGCTATTATTATTATTATTATTATTATTATTATTATTATTATTCATCTTGTCTTGCTCAACGAGCTCGTAAATCTCTGCCCAACTGTCTGCTGCGGACTCGACAGCATTGTCCGATAATGACGAAACGCGAAACCTACGCGTCGTTTCACGCCGAGGTATTCGTCTCGGTGGCCAATGTATTTCAAGCCCTTTTTTGTAAGCTCTACGACAGCATGACCCTGTCCGAGGGGCAGCAAGGAGAGGAGGCGGCGAAAGACAGGACAAAGGGAAAGTGACGTATCAGTGACGCAGCAGACGTGTGCATGTTCTATTGAAATGTTCGAGGCCTAGGCACCAGAGTGAATAAACTTATAAATAAATAGTTTCATCCACTCATTCTATAATAGGTTCAAGTGAAACGTGACGTTTGCCTAAAATACCATCTATTCTGCATTTTCTTGCGTATTGTAACGTCTTTCTTAAGCCTCAACCAGACGTACGCGCTGGTACGTGGCCGCACGCGCAGCACCGCGTCTGAACGCGTACGGCGTCAGACGTGGAGGCTGCGTCGCATGTCGACGCGCGGCGGCGTGAACACTTTGCACTGCTAGGTTTTTTGCGTCCGCGCCGGAAGCTGCAGCTCGCGTCACCCATAGAGTTTCCTACAAAATTACTAGAGGGAACTCTGGCGCTAGTGTCTACGTGAGCTACAATGGGAGCGGTTGTCCCAGCATGGGAATTATGGGAAGTACATGGATTTGCCTAAACTTCGTCCTTTTTGGCTTCAAACTGCTTTGTGACTTAGTAAACTCGTCATTTTCAACAGTTTATTGCGTAATAAATAATTAAATAAACATCATTAAAATTGCCCGACTGCAGGATTCGAACACAGGGACTCTAGTACAGAAGCCTGATATTGAAACCATTAAGCCACGGATGCATGTATCGACAAGCGAATGAAACGCACTTATGAATTTATCGCGGGCATGCCAGTGCTTTGAGACGCTTGGTGCGTTTCGATTTGGGCACATAAACAAGCTCAATCATTGCAATTAATAGCAATTGTATGCGTTCCCCGGCGTCTTCTACACTTCGAAGAATATAGATTGCGCTGAAATATACAATAAGATTTATATAGCGTAATATACAAAGCCACAAGAACGTCTGAATCCACAAGCACGAAGATCAGACAAATCCATGTACTTCCCATCATTCCCATGGTAGGACAACGACTGCAGCGCCAGAGTTCCCTCTAGTAATTTTGTAGGAAACTCTATGGCGTCACCCGCCCGACGCGCGTCATGTGACTACGGCGAACTAACGCGTCTTCCGGAACAAATTGCGCAGCGCGCAGGCAAGCCCGGTCAATCTGCGTGCGTTGGGATAGCAGTTGCGCGTGGGTTTTGCTATTTTATGATGGCAGCCGCTGAAGTCTGCAGCCGTAACGGGTGCATTATTAACGAAATGTTCATCGCCGAAGTTTGGAACCTGACACAACGTGCAGCACGCATAAGGCACAGAGCATGCGAGTGGCGCTATGCCGGCGCTGCTTCAGGTTTCACGGAGTTCACAATACTCGGTATTGAGTCGCAGTTGAGCTGACTGAACCACTAGGAATCCTGCAATATTTCTTTTAAACATAAAAACACATTTTAGGTTAAAATTTATTGTGTTTTATTGCGATATTTAGCATATTGCTTAGCGTGACCGTTAAGCGAAGGTTGGGCTACTTTGAACACAGGCACCTAGCAACACTGCGCCACCGCGACAAAACGCGCGGCGACGCGCGCGGCAACTCGTGCATCGTTTGAGCGCGCCCTCTCCTTCCGCCGAGTGCGACGCGACGTCGAGTGAGCGCGGCGCGCGCGGACGCGTCCCAACGCATACGTCTGGTTGGGGCTTTAGGGATCCACATTATTCCTCCTGAAAGCAGAAAGGTGGTGGCGTCCTTACCCTTGCTGATAGTACAATATAATGTGTCCGTCGCTTGGATCTAGAGGGCGATCATAAGGCTGGTTTGATAGACATGCGGTGTTCAGGCAGTGAATGGCTGTTGCTCGGTAAATTGTAGGTAGCACCTGAAGTAACTCCTACAGCGGTTGGTCTTATACAGGCTTCAATTGAAAATGGTATAATTACGTATAATTTAGGAAGCCTAAAAACAGTGCAGAAGAAACTAGGAATAGGCAAGAATCAGATGTATGCGTTAAGAGACAAATCCGGCAATATCGTTACTAATATGAATAAGATAGTTCAAGTGGCTAATGAGTTCTATAGACATTTATGCAGTAACAGTGGCACCCACGAACCTAATGGAAGAGGGCATAGTCTAGAGGAATTTGACATACCGTAAGTAACGCCGGAAGAAGCAAAGGAGGCATTGGGGGTTATGGAAATGGGGAAGGCAGCTGGGGATGATCAGGTTAGAGCAGACTTGTTTAAGGACGGTGTTCACATTGTTCTAAAAAAACTGGCCACCCTGTTTACACAATGCCTCATGGCCAGAATTTTGGAAAAACGTCAGCATGATCTTAATCCATAAGAAAGGGGACGCCAAAGACTTGAAAAGTTATAGACCGATCAGCTTACTGCCACTTGCCTACAAAGTATTTACTAAGGTAATCGCAAAGAAAATCAGGAACACCTTAGACTTCTGTCAAGCAAAGGACCAGGCAGGATTTCGTAAAGGCTGTTCAACAATAGACCATATTCACACTATCAATCAGGTTATAGAGAAATGCGTGGAGTACAAGCAACCCTTATATATAGCTTTCATTGATTCGAGAAAGCGTTTGATTCAGTCGAAACCTCAGCAATCATGGAGGCATTACGGAATCAGAGTGTACACGAGGCGTATGTAAAAATACTGAAAGATATCTATCTATAGCGGCTTAACAGCCACCGTAGTCGTCCATAAAGAAAGCAACAAAATCCCTAATAAAGAAGGGCGTCAGGCAGGGAGATACGATCTCTCCAATGCTATTCACAGCGTGTTTACAGGAGGTATTCAGAGACCTGGGAAGGGAAGAATTGGGGATAACAGTTAATGGATAATACTTTAGTAACTTGCGATTCGCTCATGATATTGCCTTGCTTAGTGACTCAGGGGACCAAGTGCAATGCATGGTGACTGCTCTGGCCAGGCAAAGCAGAAGGGTGGGTCTAAAAATCCATCTGCAGAAAACTAAAGTAATGTTTAACAGTATCGGAAGAGAACAGCAATTTACAATAGGTAGCGAGGCACTGGAAGTGGTGAGGGAATACATCTACTTAGGGCAGGTAGTGACGGCGGATCGGGATCGGGAGACGGAAATAATCAGAAGAAGAAGAATGGGCTGGGCTGCGTTTGGCAGGCATTCTCAGACAATGAACAGCAGGTTAACATTATCCCTCAAGAGAAAAGTGTATAATAGCTGTGTCTTACCAGTACTCACCTACGGGGCAGAAACCTGGAGGCCTACGAAAAGGGTTCTACTTAAATTGAGGACGACGCAACGAGCTATGGAAAGAATGATGGGTGTAACGTTAAGGGATAAGAAAAGAGCAGATTGGGTGAGGGAACAAACGCGAGTTGATGACATCTTAGTAGAAATCAAGAAAAACAACTGGGGGCATGGACAGGACATGTAATGAGGAGGGAAGATAACCGATGGTCATTAAGCGATATGGACTAGATTCTAAGGGAAGGGAAGCGCCGCAGGGGGCGGCAGAAAGTTAGGTGGGCGGATGAGATTAAGAAGTTTGCAGGGACGACATGGCCACAATTAAATGTACATGACCGGGGTTGTTGGAGAAGTATGGAAGAGGCCTCTGCCTTGCAGTGGGCGTAACCAGGCTGATGATGATGATGATGATCCATGCGGCAGCTGAACTTCACTGAGAACTGCTGTGGCAACCTTGTAGGTCTCTGTCTTACGAATCTTGAAACTGTTTCCACCCAACATAGCAACGTTTACCTGGCTGCGCCAAACAAGTTCCACCTTCCTTTAGTGGCTTCTTTAACTCTGAAAGCACGGGAACGCGGCATCTGTTCCGTTGACACGAAGCGCAGCTTCAACTTTTCCCCAGGAGACTACGTTGGTTTGTGCCATTACCCTGAAAAACCTGATTGGCCGTCCGTAAATGGGACAGCTGGTATTGATGAACAGGTTAATTTGTGCACCGAGGTCATTGTAGATGGCATGATCATATTGAACAAAACCGCTCGAAACGTCAAAGTTCCCTCATTGGTTTTCTGAAGAATTTAAAACGAGAATAAAACTGAAAGTGCACAGTGCAAAATGGGGCAAACAGGCCTAGATAAGTGCAGTCTTGAATTTAGGCGCTATCCTGGTCTTTGCAAATTTTATTATAACAATGGTGACTATAGTCTCCTTGAGCGTGTTGAAGCTAGCATGACACGTAATTCAAGATTTTTCTGCAGCTACGTGCTCTCTCACTCTTCTAAAAGGAGCGCCGAAGATGTACGTCTTGCTGATGAAAATGGCAATGTTGTCTCGAACATCGCTCAGGCTTTGCAGATAATTTTTGTTCTGTATTTGGTGTCATAAGTGCTTTTACTTGAAGTTACCATCCCCTTTAGCATGGTGCATTGTGCACGGTGTGTACGCTATCACTCAATGAAGACCTTGTTTTCAAGTGTATGAAGAACCTCAAATTATCCCTTTTTTGTGACGCTGATGGTATCCCTCCCGCACTGTCTAAGATGTACGGAAGCATACTTGCATTTGTTCTCAAAAGCACCTTCAACAGTTCCTTAAAATCTAGTGTTTCCTATCGCTTGCAAGGTAGTATGGTAGCGTTCGTACACAAATCAGATGTCAGAAGTAGAGCCCTACTAACTACTGGCCTATATCTATCCTCAGCGCTTCGTCAAAAATGTTTCAATCTGTGTTGCATTATCTGCTTTTTGTTAGTGCTCAGAACTTTTTAATAGAGGGACAGTGTGGCTTTGTAACGGGGCGCTCCACAACAACGAACTTAGTCACATTTATAACCCATGCTTCCAGTGTGGTAAATGGTAGGGGCCAATTAGACGCGCTTTACTTTGACCTAAGTAAAGCATTTGATGTAGTTTGCCATGAGCGCCTTCTTACAAAGCTTATGCAAATGGACCCACCGTCTTCCATCACTGCCCTGGTATCAAACTAGCTGAGCAACAGATCGTGCTTCGTTGGCTTTAATAGCCAGGGTGATATTAGCTATGAAGTTGCCGGCGGAGTTCCTCAAGGATCTGTTCTGTGCCCTCATGTCTTCCCGCTCTTCATACATGACACTTCGTCAACAATTCGTTACTCTTCGTTGCTTCTATATGCTGATGATGTAAAGTTGTTTGAGACTGTCAACAGTGGTCACGACTGCGTTGACCTCCAAAAAGGCGTCTTTTCAATCTCGAACTGGTTCATAAACAATAAATCAAACTGAAATGCCTCCGAAACTATGGTAATAAATTATATGCGGAAAATACACAATGTGCAATTTTCATACACCCTCCTGGATGATCTACTGACCGTGAGGGTGGACGAAATGAAAAATCTTGCTGTGTACTTCGACTATACGCTAAGCTTCTCTTCACAGGCTAAGTGAGCGATACGACGTGTCCTTCGCGCTCCTGGTATTGTTTGTCGCATATCGCATGGCTTCCACTCCCGTGTTGCCTTTCTGAAATTGTATTATACTCTATGCCTTGCACTATACTAGAGCATACCTCGGTAGTATGGAACTGAGCGTGCAAATCTAATTGTGACCTCACTGAACACGTGCGGAATAAATTAATATATATTTTCAAGCAACGCTTCTGCCTTTCTGGTTACCATAGTCCCGTCTTCTCAAGTATACCTCAGCTCACACCTCTGAAGCCAACACCTATTATATCAGACCTTCCGAGAGCTTCAGTTCCTCTATAATGTGGTACATGGCATTATACGATGTCCAAAGCTTCTTAGTTCATGTTCAATTTCCGTGCCGCAAAAATATACCGGGACACATTCAGCGTTTCCAGCGCGGCCTTTTCGCATTAGTGACTAAGCCATCACTCGACTCCAAAAAAAACGTGTAATTTGTATATACTGCCTTTACTGAAGTATTTCAGGGTTCGTTGCCTGTGTTTTGTATATATGTAGATAATCACGTTGTATTAATGACTCCCTTTTAAGCCGCCTCCCGGTTTCTCTTTCCCTGTTTATTTTTCGATCTCACATTGTTTTGTGTATCAAATTTGTCGTCTCAATATATATCGCCTAGCGTGTTACTCTTTAAGTGCCCCAGTACGAATGCTCCGTAGCTGTTGCCGGGGGGTGTAACCAGCATTTGATTAATTGCTTGATTGATCGGTTTACCATTACCGATTCACTTACATATCATCATATTGATTTTTGTCTAATTCTGAAAAGATGAACCTTTCGAGTTTAGCGAGAGAGATGACTTTAAATGTGTAAAAGCGCATTCGTTGAGCTCGTACGCTCTAACTTGCTACTCTGCGCTGGCGAAAGGAAATAGGGAAAAATATTGCAGGGCGGTTCTTTCACATGCATCAAAATCTAGGCAGACGAGCGTTTTCTGCGTCTCGCCAGCCTAGCAATGCGGTCGTCGCGTCGGGGAACCGAGCCCGCCGCCTCGTGCGCCTTGGCTGAACGTTATAGCAACGGAGTCACCGTGATATGCGGGCCCTATGAATATTACAAATGTCATTTCGTAATCTATAATCCCATGTCATCCTTGACAGGGATTTTCTTTCCTTGGTATTCGTCCTGGTACTCCCAAAGATCATTTGTTTTGTGCTCTCCAAGTTGCATGACCTGCGAAACTGAACATCTGTATAGCCCTAAGTATAGAGAACACGCCCCTGTACGCGGTATTAGGCATTCTTGGGAAACTGCGTTATAGATGCGCCTTTTAAACGACGCAGGGGTGAAACTTGACGTGACCAATAGTTTTACAGTATGTTATATAGGAGAGTCGCGTTTCAGAGTTCACAAACCAGCTTGTTGCGGTAAAAGAATGTACAGATCCAATGCACATGTTGCGATCTACTTGAAGCGATGCATTCGCGAAGCTATGAATTGAATGCTGTGCAGCTAAATGGGAGTATAGTGTGTTGCTCCTGCGCAACATGAAGGCTTTAGTCTTCTCTGCGCAAACTTTTCCATTATTTCAGAAAGCTGTTCGCGAAAGTTATTCCTGTTCACATGGTATTTATAATGCGCGTTCTGTATCTGCGTTTTTAAACTAAATCGGCATTTCTTATTGACTTAAATCTTAGAAGTCTCTGTCTTAGGTGTGGGAGAAATGTGTACTCGCAATTCAGGTAGTGGACTCCACCACAATCTCATACAACCATTCGCGACACTCGGTAGCTCCTTTCACGAGGTGCTTCTTTTTATACGGAACATAAAAAAGGAATTAGGGCGGGAACTACGCACTAGCGAATTGTCATAAAGTGCGCAGTATTCTTTGCAATCATTACTTATGATAACCATTACTTCTGGTGAATCTTTAATTACGGTGCTCTGTGGGAGGTGCCATGGTGCTAGGTTCTCACGCTTAGGCTGGTTATTACGGTTACCGGTGGTGACTGCTGCAGTAATTATCAGTATGCAACATGCGTGCGCGAAGGTGGTCCTCACATGCCACGTATATCGCTGCACCGCATCACGTACCGATTGCAAAAATAAAACTTTCTAGCGGCGCGACGAATCAGCCAATTACATACGCCCGGAACTATATTCCGCTGCGCAAGGATATTACATATAAGTTAGGTTCGTACTTTCGGATGTACTGCAAGGTACTGCTGCGATGGAGTATAGCATTTCGTCGCAATATTATTTTTTAGGGAAAAATATCTTGGCATTTCAGTTAGTATCATCCACAATTGTTAGAAGCAAGCATTTAGGAAACTTCTAACTGGACCGTCTATATGTTTCGCAGCAAATTTTAAGGTGTTAAATTTCGAGCGTAAATTGCTCACAGGTGACCCTGACCATCAGAAGAAAATTTAGGAAAGAATAAAAATTGGCCAGAGCGCGAACGACAGGCATTACCAAATCATGACCGTGAGATTACCGTTATCGTTGAAAATAAAAGTGTACAATCATTGAATTCTACCGGTACTAACCTATCGGTCGGAAACCGGTAGGTTAGTAAAGAAGCTTGCGAAGTTAAGAACCGCGCAACGAACCATGTGAAGCAAAACATTAGATGTAACGTTAAAAGACAGGAAGAGAGCACTGTATATTAGAGAGCAAGCCTCAGTAGAGGTTGTATACTAGTTGATATTGAGGGGAAACGATGGAGCTGGGCAGGCCATGCAATGCGTGTACAGATAACCGGTGGTCTATGGAGTGACAGAATGGGTGCCAATGGAAAGAAACACATTCGAGGACGCTATAGAATTAGGCGGAGCGATGAAATGAGAAAATTTGCAATTATAACTTTGGATCAACTTGCACCTAAAACGAGTCATTGGAAATCGATCGAAAAGACCTTTGTCGTTGGCAATGGACATGAAAATAGCGTACTGCTACTGCTGATTATATCGAAAGTAGTACTTAGGCCATTTATCGAAAGTGGTATTGCATGCCAAGCAGGCATAATATTCCTAATTCCGGCTTTGATTTTGCCATTACATGTGCCCGAAAGTCAATAATTACCAAGCGAATTAGAATATTATAGCTAATTTGGGGAATTATCGTTGATAACATTGCGGGATAATGCCTACTTAGCTAGGTAGCCTACCAGCAAGCGTTGTGCCGAAACTATCGACAACAATTGTCAATGTCAGCGAAAAGCACGAACGTACACACGAACGAGCGATTGAAGCAACACACAAACGAGCAAGCGAGCGACTGAACTAAAGAATGAAAGAACAAGCAAATAAACAAACGAACGAACGAACATTTTCCTTGCAGTGCCCGACCACCGACCATCGACCACTCACCTACCAAAAAGCAGCAAAAGGCAGCAAAGAAAGTTAACAACAGGTGCCTAGACGTGGCATCTTCTAAATAATAATAATAATAATAATAATAATAATAATAATAATAATAATAATAATAATAATAATAATAATAATAATAATAATAATAATAATAATAAATCAGTTCCACGTGGAAAGAAACACCTAGTGTGCATCCTGTGAAAATGTTTCTGATCGAGTAACGTTGTTTTATTCCCCCCCTTCGCATACGCAGGCAACCAGGCGCTAGAATCCACGGGACTCTTCGAGGGCGACATACTCCTGCCTGGAAACAACTCAGACGATGTGAGCCACTCTCCTTGGCGACGGTTCTGTCACAGATCACGCGTGCAGGCGCAGCTGCCTATTATACTGCTCCCTGTAAACTCAGTGTCACTACCAAGGCTTGAGCGAAAGGTCGCGGCCTCATTTCCGTCCCGGTACTGGCTCCCGTATTCTGATGAAGGACGGAATCGGCAAACACCTGTGCAGTTATATTTTACGGCGTGCTCAAGAGCGACGCAGGAGGACGCCTTCTAGATAGCGTGAGGTGTGCGCGCGTTAATCCATTACTAAAGTGTACTAGAAGGGGTAGTGTGTTCAGGGCCGGCACGCGACATACATTGCCGTGAGACGACAAGTGTGGAAAGGTCCGGGCCTTGGATGCCAGCCCATGCGACAGCAGTACCGCCGCTAACATCCGTCGCTCACTCATGCTGTTGTTATCAGTTGTGCTGTTTGTATGCCGCTAGCGCGTACGTCGAAGTTTGTGCTGTTTGTGATTACTTTTGTAGTTTTATTAGATCAAACGACGCATTGTTATAGCAAAGACGGCTTTCCCTGAGGTATTGGAATTTGAAATTTGTCACCGCAACATAAGGAGCTGAATGCGTCTAATGAATTACTTAACTATTGGATAAATTCTAATGATACAACTTTCAAATGAATGCAGTATATAAACCGTATCAATAATAAATACATAAATAACTAATTAAAGATAAGTGTACTGCTGGTATGCGCTCCTCCTGACCTAGATAATTGAGTAAATCGGTAAATAGTCATTTTGCATTTATTTACTTTTGCTATATCCAACATATTGGTGATACTGTGGCTTTTCGAAGTGAAGTAGCCAATCTGTTTATGTTATTTGTTTAGTCATTCATTTATTTTCGTACTCTCAATCGCTCAAAGTATTACAGAGAGGGGGGGGAGGGTCGAGAACAAATGCGAGCGGTAATGGCAGTCTTGAAATTTTTGGAGTTAGTGATGGCAGTGATGGAGTCAAGGAAGTGGTTCCAGCCTTCCGAGGTTCTTGGTATAAGTGGGTCTAAGTATATTTTTGTGCGGAAAAGGGGTGCACCATCTTTTTAGGAAAGATCAATGCGAGATGATACGTACGATGGCTGATGAAGCAATTCTTCCCTAAGTATGTGATCGAAGTAAAAAGTTTTTTTTTGGAAAAGGCATAGTTGAGAACACTATCGGGGCAGAGCGAGGTCAGATAGGTCAAGAGTTAGTTTCGTTGATGAGACATTAGAATGACAACTATAGTTAGAAAGAATAATCCGGGTGCTGCGATTATGGACAAGCTCTGAAAGGTTTGTTAGTGTTACGTGGTCAAGATCCCAAATTGAGCAGGCATATTCAAGTCTGGGTCTCACCAAGGCCTTGTATAGTTGGAGATTTACAGTAGTATTGACGCGTGAGAAGTTCCAACACAAGAAAGCCAGAGTGCGATTAGCCTTGTTGATAATATAGTTTACATGCAAAGTCCGCGATAGATTCTGAGCTATAACGACGCCGAGATATTTGCAAGAAGTCACGGTGGTTAGGAGTGTGTTATTAAGAGCGTAATCAGCAGAGTTAGTTCAGTAAGGCAGTCGGGACACGCACATGCTTTTACATTGGTTAATATTAAGTTTCATTAGCCAATTGGAACACCAGCGGGAAATACTATCGAGGTCAGTCTGTACTATTGTATGGCCACAGGGATTACAAGTTATGCGATATATTACGCAATCATCAGCAAATAGTTTTATAGAAGAAGACACTTGGGTAGGCAGATCATTGATGTATATGAGAAAAAGTAACGGTTCTAAAACCGACCCCTGAGGCACCCCCTGATGTCACTGAAGCGAAAGAAAAATAATGACCACTAGCCAAAACACAATGAAAGCGGTTAGAAAGAAAGCATTTAATCCAACCTAGGACATCGGCCTCGAGTCTCAACATATCAAGTTTAAGAAGATTAGCTGATACGAGACTGAATCAAATGCCTTAGCGAAATCTAGAAAAATACAGTCGACGACGAAACCATTATCCATAGCGTGAAATAAGTCGTTTCTAAATAACGAAAGCTGCGTTTCATAAGAAAATTATTTTCAAAAATCGTGTTGACAAGCAGACAAAAATGAGTTAGATTCAAGAAAAGATACATCAGCTCAATTAGCTTGCAAGGTATACTGGTCAATGATATCTGTCGGTAATTTAGTGAACTAAACACACCTGATTTGTGCAAAGGAACCACTCTCCCCACCTTCCAATCACTTGGTATGATGCAACATTGCAATGAGGATGAGAAAATCTCATAAAGCATCAATAATGAGTACACTGATGTACATTCCGAAAACTTCAAATTTCGAAAAACTTCGTGCACATAATATTCATGGATTGTTTGTGTGATATCTGCATACGAAGAAGTAGGTCTTCATCCATACATTTTACAGTGGAGCTGTTAGAACCTAGCTGGATTTCTCTTGACGTCCGCAGCTTCGCCGAGCTGGGGTAGAGAGCTGAGAGAGAGTGAAAGCAAAGTATAAAAATATCATCGCGCAGCATAATAACACCGCGAGGGCGGGTGGAGCCATGGGGGGACAAGGAGTGGCGTGGCGGAGACACAGGTGGTCTGATGTCATTGCGCTCGAACAAAAACCTGCGCGCTCGCTTCGGTGCCCCTCTTTCTCGCAGTGTAAAAGATTGGCACTACTTTTCTAGCCTTCCCTCAGCTCCGCTGGTCTCTGGTGTTAGCGATAGCAGAGCCATGCATAATTTTTTCAAGTGTGACACGTAATTGTAAATATTGCATGTGTATTGCAAGAAGTTCTCTAACGACTCCTGGCTGAGCCAGGATTTCGATGGAACGATGACTGTTAGGCGTAACATCAAGAGACAGGCAGAGAGCGATGTGGATCAGAGAGCAAACTGGCATAGCCGGTATTCTAATTGCCATTGGGAGAAAGAAATGAAGCTGGGAATGTCATGTAATGTGTAGGTTAGACAACCGGTGGACAATTAGGGTTACAAAATGGGTGCCAAGAGAAGGGAAGCGCAGCCGAGGATGGCAGAAGACTAGGTGGGTTGATGAAATTAAGAAATTTGCAGGCGCTAGTTCGAATCGGTTGGCGCAGGACAGCGGTAACTGGAGATCGCAGGATTCCATGCCTTCATCCTGCAGTGGACACAAAATAGGCTGCTGCTGCTGCTGATGATGATGATAATGGCGCTATCAACGGTGAAGTGTACACGAAATGGTACATTTATTTTTAAAAGTCAGGAAAGTCACGTTCTGAAAAAAGAAAGAAACATTTGAAGGCAGCGCGTTGCACTCGCTGATGGTTCACGAAAAAAAAAAAACGAATGTTTAAAAAGGTTTGTATGTGCGGAGTATGTTGTCGCATCGTGATTATAGCTATGCCTGGTCGGCCGGAAAGACTTGGAAAAAGGTATATACCAGGATTCACATTAGGCTTCCGAGTGTGGAGCAAGAAAAGAAATTTGAGTCCTGCGCTATTCCAAAAGCTGGATATCGTTATTAGCCATCAGTGAAAAAAGCGAATCAAGCTTGGGATAGGCGTTGTACTCTTACTGCTGCTACCTTTAGTGCTCTCCTTCGAACCATTTCTAGCTTATAAACATCCTTTTTAAAATACGGGTCTTTAAATACGCATGTACTCGTATACTCTAGATGGGGTCGAATAAAAGTATTCCATGCAAGAATTTTGACCTGTGACGGCGTGTTCCTTAGTTTGTGTCTAAGAAATCCCAGTTTTCTAGCAGAAACTGAACAAACGTCCTCGATATGGCTAGACTATGATAGTCGACTGGTAATTGTGTCTCCCAATTATATAAACTTGCCGACTTCGATCATGCGATTAATATTTAATTTATATCTAAATGTGAATGAAGTAATTTCATTTGAAGTTGGCATAAAGACCAATTTGCTACTGTTTAGTTACATCGACCAGGCGTTACACCAATCAGAGATAAGAATTAGGGTGTTCTGCGAGCACTATTGGTACTTTCCACATTTAATTTGCTCATAAAGAGTGCAGTCATCGGCAAAGAGATTTAAGTTTATGGTGGATATGTCAACTGATGAAATGATGTCATTCGGGGGACTCCCAACGCTACAGGCAGAAATTCAGAGCTGCAACCTTCCATTTGAGCAAACTATTTCCGATTGGTGACGTAGGAGCGGATACAGGTAATTAGATTAATGGGTAGACAAATGCTAGAAAGCTTCTTGAGTAGATTACCATGACAAACACAGTCAAAGACTTCTTTTTAAATCTAAGAAAATAGCATCAATTTGGCTGTCATTCTCCAGTGCTGTTGGGAAATTATGAATAGTGGCGACGGGTTGGGCGCTGGTCGACAGGTCTGTTCTGGTACCAAGCTGGAAGGGAGTAAAAATATTGCTTTCTTCTAGAAAAGTCGTTATGTATAGCGCTGTGATACGCTCTAAAGGCTTACAGGGGCCGGACGTTATCGATAAAGGCCCGTAGTTTTCAAAATGCAGGCAATCACCGCTCTAAAGGGCAAGAACTACGAGAGCCGTTCGCCAATCATCTGGAAAATTCGAATCATCGAACGAAAGACGAAAGATATGGGGGAAGGCCTGTGGGCAATAGGTTGAGCGCACCGCTGCGGCAATACGCTAGGTATACCGTCTGGTCCAGCGGAAGATTTAGCCTTTAGATTCAGTAACGAAGAAAAAACACCTTCGAAAGTAACGAAATCGACATACACAATAGGAAGAGAATTATTAATCGTGGTGGTATGATGTTCCTCTGTGAATACTGAGTGGAAATAGTAAGTGAATCTAAATCGGCTATTTTCGTTGCATCATTGACGATATGGTCACCCAACGATATCTCGGACAGTCTTTGTGCGTGTCGCTCAAGTACCGCCACTATCTATCAGGGTTATTGCTGAAGAAGTTAGGGAGTGAGTCGTTGGAGTATCTCGCCTTGGCTTCGATTAACCGAACCGCAAGCTGGGCCTTCAATTAAATGCTAGGTTTCTATTAAACTAGGTTTCTAAGTCTGCTAGGTTTCCCTCAATACGTTTTGGGGGAATAGACGCGCATCGCATCTTTGCGTAATGTGCTACGCTACTTATTCTTTTTTCAACTTTTGTCAGATCCTACCTGCGCACTTAATGAGGCTGTGTTGTTTTTGTAAGAAGCCCTTGGTAATGCAACATTGGGTGCTATACATCATGTGCTCAATTGAGGCTGCCGCATTGTAAAGGACAATTGGAATAACTTTTAATGAGTAAAGCCCGTCAGGTGTTACAAACACGGTCTTATCACAGTGCATGGGATCCACAGTGACCTGCCAAGACAGACCGCAGATTGATGGCTGAAAAATGCTTCGCGCTTAGGAGCAGTCAAGGCATCATCTATTCGTGACGAAGGATACATGTCTTTCCTAGTAATCATATTTAGATGTATTTAGTAGGCACAGTTATACGTCGAAAATTACAAGCAGCATGAAAGTACCCCCCGAAATTATAATGAATTGTAAATCTGTAGTATTAAGAATTTTGAAAATAAAGTCATCATACAGATTTTCCCTTTGATCCTCTCCCTCGGGGGCTGTTGTGGGAGAGCACAAAGCGCACGCACTGCTTCTTCTGCAGTGCAACCGAGAGGCGGCTCACGTGGGTTCACGACTGTCCAGAGGACATTATGGCGACACTCAGAGGCTGTGGTTAGAAAGGTCGACATCATCTCTGCGCAAGCACGCTGATGGTGCTGACAGTTAGAAAAGAGCGTCAGAGACAAACATACCGCACAGCAAACTGACGACAGCTTTTTGCCCGTTTGCAGCGTACAGTGGTGAGGAATGATCAACTGCTGTGGCCGGAGGGCATCATACCATTTGTCGTCGAGTCAAGCCTCGGTGAGTGAACTTCTTTGATTGATGACAGGCCACAGACGCATTCATTTTTCGTCTCTCAAGAAAGTACTGTAACTATTGATACCTAAAGACACATTTTACTCTGCAGCTGGCTACGAATAACCTGTGCCTGTGGCACATAGGCTGAGTAGTTCAATCGATGATTGGAGAGGGGATACATTCGATAGAATAGCATTCTAGTTGAATGGGTCTACCGATTCATTTTGTTCTTTAGAGACTGAGTGACGTGTTTCGCAGCTTACTCTGCGTGAAACGTAGTTACCGCCCCTATCCTTCTACCTTTTCTTTCGTAAGGGTGTAAGTACGTGCTTTCAGATTTATTCGCTATGAAAGTGTAAACGGAGACACCGACAACTTCCTTCCTGAAATTTTATGCACCACCATCCTTACACTATCACAATAGCAGCCACCATCAGCGCAGATTATCTTAGCTTGCTGCAGGCCAAAAAACCTTGCAACAAGGTCCAGCTACACATGTATTACGTGAGCTGACGGCATGCATCGTCCACCATTTCCAAATCACTGCTTCCAGTGCTATGACGCTTCTGGCGGCGTTACATATCCCTTCGGACCAATCGTGTTTGCCGTGTTTGTTTTATCTGACACTTTTTCTTTCATCCTTCATCGCTTACTAGAAGTAGGGTGTCAGGCGTGCCGCTAGGCTAAGCTCTCTACATATTATTAACTCTCTCTCTCTCTCTCTCTCTCTTTGATAGCGGCATCATGCTTTACCGCTTGATGACTTCCCGAGTCCTGTTACTTCCTGCTGCCAAGTAGAATACCATAGATGGCGCTGTTTTCTCAGTTTTCTCTTTCCTGTAGAAAGTAATTTAATAGTAATCACTTTAAAGTAATCAATTTCCTGGCCCTAACATCGCGACAGCGACATCTTAACCAAGCCTCTACGGACAGGCAAAGGAATGACGTGAACGTCTGGCAATGCCACTAGGAATGTCAGCGTGCGTGCACCGAACACGTAGTGGCCGTGATTTGAGGACCGACGTCTAAACAAGGACCACGACGCAGAACGGAGAGCGTAAGCGTCGGCTCCCGTGTTTCAAAAAGATTCAGTCTGTTATTGAACTCGCCATACTGTGCCCCGACCGGTTTCAAAGCCCTCAACTGCGCTGTCTTATACCCCTGTCGAGCGGGCAAGTGCACTCAGGGGGAGCGCACTTCGGGACCTTGAGTGACACTTTAGGCTACGCTGTGCTAAACGGGAAAACAGAGCGCACTCACACTAAAAAAAATGGCGCCAGACTAAAACTATGGTTTTGGAAGATGTAGATTACAATAAAAAAAGAACATTCTAAAAACCAATTGGTGTAGTTGTATTATAAATAAAAAACTATCATAATCTACATTTACTCAACAAAAAATAAAATATTTTTATCATAAGAGTGTTGCAAGTCGAGGCCGGCCAAGACGAATGCTTAGCCAATCCAGAACAAAATGGCGTGCGACGAGGCGGCATTTGATCCTCCTAAAACAGAATATCAGCGAGTTTTGTTCTGATTATTTTTAAAAGCTGTTCAACAGCTAGTCCAAATCATATCGGACAGTTTCCCAGGCACAGACGCGGAACTACTAGAGAAACTGAAAGAACGATACATAGGACCACCACTATACACAGACGCCCCAAACGAGACGCGACCATACCTTGGAAAGGCGAATTCCAAATTAGATGAACCTTTCACATATGCAAAAGTCTTTGAGGCAGCTCAAGCAGCTGCCAACAACTCGGCTCCTGGCCCTGATGTCATCACGAACGCGATGCTTCGGAACCTGGACGCTAGAGTCCTGACTAAAATCACAGAACTGTTCAATGGCGAGAGCTGGTTCAAAGGCCAATTTACTCCGGAATGGAAACACGCTAAAATTATCATGATCTCCAATCCTAAAAAGACCCCCTAAATAGGCGCTCGGAGGCCCATTTCTCTCACGTCCTGCCTGGGTAAACTGTACCAACGAGTGGTACAAATAAGACTGCAGCGGTACCTTGAAGAAATAAGATGGTTTCCAAACACCATGATAGGGTTCCGTACGGGGCTATCCTGTCGAGACGCATTGTTACTGATCAGAGAAGAAGTTATAGCTAACATCATCCGCGGAGAGGAAAGACTAGTGCTGGCACTAGACCTCAAGGGAGCATTTGATAACGTTTCGCACAAAACAATATTGGAAGAACTCGAATTGACGGGATGCGGAGAACGAACATACAACTACGTACGGGCTTTTCTCGCCAACCGCACCGCCACTATAGGAATCGGTCAAATCGTTTCCCAAAAGTTCAATATGCCCAGCAGAGGAACACCCCAAGGGGCAATAATCTCACCTTTGCTGTTCAATATAGCGATGTGTCGCCTGGCGCGACAGCTGGACCAAATCCCCGATTTGGGTTACACACTGTACGCGGACGACATAACGCTGTGGGAAGCAAGGAGCTCTCTGGGACACAAAGAACAAGTACTACAACAAGCAGCCGAGGCAGTAGACAAATTCTCGAGCAGCAGTGGCCTCAAATGTGCCCCCGAAAAATCGCAGCTCATTCGGGTACACTCGAGGGGCTACATATCCAACGGGTCTGTCAACATCGTTGTGGAAGGACACACGGTCCAAGAAGTTAAGCCGATGCGGATCATGAGTTTGTGGCTCCAAAGTAGTGGGAACGCATTCCACACCATGAAAACATTGAAAACCACCGCAAATAACATTGCGCAAATGATCCGTCGCGTAACTTATAGAAAAGCGCGCATGCAAGAACACGACACGCTGAGGCTCGTCCTAGCGCTAGTGGTAAGCCGAGTCACGCACGGCCTGCCCTACCACTTTCTTAGTCGCGAGGAGGAAAGGCATGTCGACATCATAATAAGATCAGCATACAAAGCGGCCCTCGGACTACCCAATGGGACGTCCACAGATCGCCTGCTAGCCTTAGGGGTATAGAACACATTCGAAGAACTAAAACAAGCTACACTAATCTTGCAGAGGGAACGCTTGAGCTACACTCACGCAGGACGGGCTCTACTGACAAGGGCACGTATTCCCCCACACCCACAATTTATCAGCGAACACGTATTACCACTGCCAACCTCAACACAAACTCGAATAACAGTGGCACCCATACCCAAAAACATGCACCCTGAATACAATAAAGCAAGGCGAAAAGCACGCGCTCAACATATTAGAACAATGTATGAAAGTAATCCCAGGTGCAACACAATATACACGGACGCAGCCGCGTATTCGAATGTACACTCGAACGCCAGTGATGCCAAAAGAACATCAGGAGGTACACAGTGGCAATCGTCGACGCGAAAGCACAGCAACAATTTACGGCATCTACCAAGGCAGGTACTCCCGCGGTGGCCGAAACTTTCACCGTGGCGATGGCCCTCGCTCACGCGGAACGCACGCAAAAGAGCGTCACCATAATAACAGACTCACAAGAAGCATGCCGCCTTTTTTTCAGGGGCCAAGTGACCAAAACATGTCACTCAATAATACCGACGAAATTCGCCCATCATCACCGAATCCTATGGTGTCCAGGTCATACAGGCCTGGAGGGGAACGAACTGGCCGATTCGCTTGCCCGAGGTATTAATAACCGGGCCGACTCGACTGGCACGGTCCCAGGTAGCCACTGTAATCACCCCAATCCAACGAATGCCCGGGAGATTCTCGCTCATCAGCGTGTAGCCAGAAAAAAGTACCCTGCCCCTTACCCACAACTCAGTGGAGAGGAAGCCGCAAGCTGGCGCAAAACTCAGACTGGGGCATTCCCCCACCTTAAATTACAGAATGCCATGTTCCCCACTCGCTACAGGCCCGACTGCCCGTGGTGCGAAGGCATACCAACACTACAACACATTACTTGGGATTGTGGATCACATCCGTTTGATGAAAAACACTACACAATTGAGCAATGGGAGGCACGGCTAACCAGCTCAGACCTGGTGGGACAACAGTCCTTCATTATACAGGTCAAGCGCGCGCCCGAGGCTAGCGGGGCCTTGGACTAAAGGGTCTCCGACCACTGCACCTAAGTTGTTTAAGTCAATCAATGTTCCTCTCTCTCTCTCTCTCAACAGCTAGAATTACCTTTTGTGTCATTTTTCTGTATATTACATTTTGTATCGTTGAAACCGCTGGCGGCGAGGCTACGCACTCGACCAGCAAAGTGCGTTCCGTGAACGCACTCCGACCTGAGTGCACTCTTCTGCGAGTACACTCAGCTTGCGACGTTTAGATTTGGGAAAGTGTACTTAAAACCGAGTGCACTATCCGCAAGTACATTTCACTTGCCCGATTGACAGGGGCATTAGAGGGTTCCTATTCCCCATCCCTTCCATATTCCCCATCCCTTCCGGCTCCTGCAGCGACAGATTGAGTGGCCCTCGCCGAAAAACTGCACTGCCAGGATCGTATTGCAAAGTATAGAGGAGATGAAATAAAGTATGCTTATGCATAGTGATGGCCACATGACCTGTACTTCAATACCGCGAAGGTCTTTGGAGGGCCGAAACGAAAAAAAAATAACTTGATTTTGTCGCACTTAGTGCATCAAATCGAGAAGGGAACCGCATTTGCAGCCTGTGTCGACTATATTACACTACAACCCTGAATTCCGCGTTGTAGGAGTTGTCGGACGATCTCGCCGCTGCCACCAGTTGTAAGGGTTGTAGGTCGTAGGGAGGAACTTGTGATGAACTAGGCGTGCAGGATTTATTTACATATTAACATTAGAACCAGAGATACACTCGACAGTCTAGCGTGGCTCCCAAATGGAGCACGCAAGACGAAGCATACAGCATACGAAGCTCCAAACACGCAGCACAGAGCACGAGCACACTGCTCACGAGCACGATTACAGAGCACACTGACGAGCACACTCTAGCAGCCGACCAACAGCTGCCTATAAACACTCCGTGCTCTCTAGATCCCTAGGTGAGGGAAACGTTCGACCAGTCATCGTAGCCGAGCCGCCTTTGAGCGGCAGGGCTTACACACACACGTACGCACTGGTTTCACTGCCCCCACCGTGGTGAGACGGGCTTCGCAGAATTCGGGGCTTACGTCTTGACCAAGGTAGGCGCCTCTTATTCCCCAAGCTGACCCACGCAGCGTGGCCGCCGGTTCTCCATTGTATTGAGTCCTGATAGACGCGTGGGACGTTGCCGCCAGATACATTCCCTCATCGGAGACCAGGTTCCGTAACAAAGCCTGGTTCGTCGAACTCATCTCGACAATCCCGCGACGAAGAGTCGCAGGCGCGGCGTATCCGCACACAGTAGACTTAGTGGCGCCGTTTGGCTAGAGGATGACGGTGGCTTTCCAGGAAATGTCGACACCGCTGTCGCACCTGGCTGGCAAAACTTTCCATGTTGACTCCTCAGCAGGCCGTTCTTAACAGCGTATAGTGGTGATGATGCCACAAAACTTTTTTTTTCTTTTCCTGAACTTCACATTTCGTACGCATTTGCAGGGTTGCGCGTCACAGTAATTGCCTCATTTTTGTTTTTTTCTTTGCCTTTTCCTGTACGTCTTTTCCTCTGTTTCCTTCTCCAAGTGTAGTGGGCACTGCCGTGGTTAAAGGGGCCTTTGAACACTTTTTTAACATCGTAAGAAAACGTTGCCGGTTTCTAGAAGAGACCTCTGTGAACATGTGGGCCACATGTTATAGTACTGCATGCAACAGGAAATTCACAATCTCGTGTCAAAAACATTGAAAAATAGCTTGCTCTCGCCTCCGCAGTGTTGTCATGTAGCGTCATCGCAAGCGGCTGGACCCTCCAGCAGCGATTAGCTGCTTTCGTGATCGTAAGAACATTCTCAGTAATACCATAATTGCTCATTTTAAGGTAAATAAGATGTATATATCTGCGGTTTCAAAGATACCGAAAACTAATTTCGTCTCTGCGCTGCCGATCTACACACGACCGATTTGCGCAGCTGCGTCTGCAGTGCATTGCCTCCGAGACAACAGTAGCGGGCTGCATAGTGGATGGATGGATGGATGTTATGAGCATCCCCTTTGGAACGGGTGGTGGGTTGCGCCACCAAACTCTTGGTATTATACTGCCTAATGTGTTAAGTTAAACAATAAAAAAACTAAAAATAAATAAACACTATGGACTCCCACACCCAAATTTTCTAATCCCCTATTGCTAACTGCGCTTTTGTACGTCTCCATTTATTGTCGTTTCCCTACTTTTCGGCCACCAATCCTCCCATCGCCTCTTACTAATGCCTATTGCTATTACTATGCCTAGTGTACTCAACCGCGCCTGCCACAGGCGGCCGCGACGAGCCCTATCGCCACCGACGCGCTCCAACTTTTACTTGGGGCTTTGCCCCCAATCGGTGGGCATTGCCCCCTTCACTACTCCTCTAAGTCCCTTTCAGTAGAGCTAATGGAGACGAAAGCAGAGACAAAGCCAATTGTTGGTTCAAAACTACGTGAGCTCCGCTTATAGTTGAAGGATCCCCAAAACATTTTCCGGCAGGAGACTCGTGAGGCGACGTCCATTAATTGTGAGGGAATTTTTTTTTATTAATTAGCAGAGTGTTTGAGGGCCCGCGCGAGGCTTCACAGGGCCGCAAAGTATGATGTTTGTGTCCTTTTCTGAAGAGAGAGAGAGAAATCGGGGAGGGAAGAAGAATATGTGCAGGCAGGTTAACCAGGTAGGACCTGGTTTGTGAGAGAGGGTGAAGATGGGGAAAAAGAATGGAGGAGGGAATAAAGAACAACCGATGTGCGACGCACGCAAAAGGGTTGGCCGCGCAATCATAGGCGGTCGCGGAGCTCAGTCAGCTTCAAATAACGCAGCATTGCCCACGTGGCCCAGGTGCGAATTGTGGTCGATGCCATCATGGCTCCAGTACTTGTTGGTCTGCGAGCACTCTGTAATCAATGAGGCTTAAAGCGGCGCGTACTGTCTGCCTCGCATTGTCATAAGAAGGTGATATGTTCTGTGCATATAGCCTCGTCGCAATGACAAACGCTGAACGAGGCACTGTCTATCATGCCGATACGGGAAACCTTATAGGCACCCGTAAACGTTACACCAAACACGTCTTCCTGCCTTACTCGTAACAATAGTTGAACAATTTCCCCGCGTGCTGCCCTAACTTCTTGGGGATGACACACGCCTTATTTCGTACCATCACGTCCGCGAATGCGTTAATGTATGCTCCAATAAATCCTCTTGGGAGTCAGTGCGTGCGTCCGTCTCTTCTGTCCATTCTCCGCCCACCAGGTGCGCGGTTATTTGTAATGCACTGCCAATCATCCCTGTTGCGCACTTTACTCGTGGAAAGGGAAGGCGATTTTTTCCAGTGCGTGGCACATGGGCCCGCTCTGCGTATGATCCGCCAGGCCATGACCTGGAACTTCACCAAATCCACATTTCACAGTAAATCAACGTGTGATTCACAAATTAAATAAATCAGTGCGTAATCATTAATTGGTGCGAGGTTGCTAAAGTGACATACATCTACCTAACCCCGTACTGAACGCCGGGTCGCTCCGCTTCCCTTGGCAGAAACCCTCCGTGTCAGGCTCTTTGGTAAAGCATACAAAATAAGAACAGACACTGCTGAAGTCAAATGGGGTATGATACACGGGCTTACAGCAGTGCCGCTGCCGTTGTTGGCGTGAAGTCGACGCGATAGGGAAGGGAGGGCAGAACGGTCGCAGGTAGCATGTACTAAAGGATCACTCTCCCACGGAGAGCCTTCCGCAGTTTAGTTACTTGGAGAGCACTGATGAACGCAACACCCGTCCCACTGCCGAAGCAGAAACAAGTCCTTCTTGCACCCAAATTTTCACGCCGTCACGTGGCACTCGCATCGCAACGTGCGTGCCATCTCTCCTAGCAAACAAAAACTGCGACCCATACTATCCCTCGCTGTATGTGTGCATTGCAACGTGAACGTCACAAACCGCGAGGGTCGTGCGGGAATAACGAACGCCGGGAAACGCGAGAGGTTAGGGCGTCCCCACCGCTCGGTATATTGCTTACTTGCTTTTTGTTTCTGTGGATTGGTGTGTCGCAGGTCGATACACGGAAATGATTCGGCAAGCGATCGACGAAATTGAAGGAAAGACTTGCCTACGTTTCGTGCCTCGCACCACGCAACGGGACTACATCACCATTTACCGCGGATCGGGGTGAGTGCTTGCTTCCTGTATGTGCCCTCACGTGGGTGTACGATGCGCCTGCCTGCATTTACTAACATGGGTCAACCTATGCTAATAAGAAACCAAGGTTTTGTCTTTCCCAAGGGAATGTGTGCCACGATTGGCCCGATAGCTCATCGGGTTATTTGGCGATTCGTCTTAGCGAGGAAAGAGCCGACAAGGACGTGAGGACGAAGACGGACTCTGTCTTCCGAATGAAGGTTCGTTACAAGATACGTCAAATTTATGTCCTTGTAGAGGAATAAATTAGGGCCCCATCGCAAATTCGGGCTATGCTATAAAACTTGTAGGTCACCGTTCAGGGACCGTCTGACTGCAAAGTTTTAAATTGGTTATTATTACAGCAGATGGAGAAATCGAAATGTTGCTTTGTCTCCACTACCGCCCCAAGAAACTTCATCGTCTAGGTCACAAGCCTCCCCCCCCCGCCCCCCCTTTTTTAATTCGAACGTAACTATACACACATTCTATGTGAATGCGCCGGTGTCGTCGGCGCCAGCGTCACCGTGGTGTTCGGCTGCGAATGACGTGGCTGAGCATGAACGCGCGCGCCATACCTCGGAGGTAGAGAGAGAGCGATACAACTTTTAATGATATGTTGGAGGTGTTATGCTGGTCGTTCGCCTGACATGCTACTCCGGGTGCTGGGACATAATTATTATATGTGCACTGATAAACACTTAAACAGCGCATACAGTCGCACTCACATATGCGCTATAGATATATTTACAGTTGCGTTAAAGGGCCCCTGAAACGGTCCGGAAAATTTTGTAGACGCGTAGGGTACAGCTTAAGTAGAACATTCGTACCACAATTTAAGTGAAGTGTTACGTACTAATGGAGCTACAAGCGATTACAAGTTACCCTCCTCCTTAGCCATGCTCTTCCTCCTCAACTCGTTCGCCCAGTGATCGGGGCTAAGCTCCGCCTTCACTGGTTCTGCGTCACGATGCGACGTCACATCGTCCACTTCCGGTTGTTTTGGAGCCAACCCCCGCCCGCGCGAAACGTCTCCGCCAACGTTTTTAGATTTTTTTCGTCTTCGCTAGCGGCTTGGCCGTCTACCCCAAGCGAGAGCTATCAAAGCAGCGTGCGTTGCGAGCATTCTTGCTCGCAACGCACGCTGCGAGCACTTGCTCTAACCAAGTGTAAAACACTTGGTTAGAGCAATTACATTTACACCAGCAGCAAAGAAGAATGCATTTTGTTACTGCTACGACTGCTACTGTGTATGGTAGAGCTCTATGCCACCAGGTGGCTGCACCGTGCAGACCATTCACATTTGCGCTTCTGTCCATTCCCTGAAACGACACGCAAGGGGACACGGCCAGGCCCTGTCCCCTTGCGCTTGCGTTTACCCTAATACCGGACTCGCGAAACTCTATTGCATTAGTAATCTTCCGTTGTAAAGCTACGGCCGCAGTCGCGCAAATCCTGGGGCCCATTGGATAGCGGCTGTACAATGCGCTGCAGCCAGTCCGCTCGTCTACTGGCTTACAGAAGGACAGCTTGACCTATTGCCAGTCGCTACGTTTGCAGTCCACAACGCAACAAAGTTGAATCATAGCGCTCGCGAAAAGACCGACCGACACTGACTGCGGCGCTCTCGTCAAAGACGGAGCACGTTTTAACACAAGCAGACGACACTTGCTGTGTGCCGGAAGTGCTTAAGTGAACTGAAAAATTGTTCTTGTGCATTCCCTTTACGTTATTTTCTTTTTATAAAAACAAATTAACTAACATTCCAACTATTATAAACATCATTTGTTTACCATAAAGTTGGATAATAATCGATCACGCGCCCTGGTCAGCCAAGCGGATAGCTCGCCCCACTGACTTCATATGGGCGATTTCCGTCATATGGGTAGGGGCGGCTTAAAATTCGGCCGAGCAGTATGCTGCGATCGGCAGTGATGTGCATTTCTAAAACCTTATAATAAATTACACGCTTTACGCGGAACACTTAGATGTGTCAATTAATGATCAGAAGGACCTACTCTAACGACTCAGTACGTTTGTAGAAAATCGTCAAAATCGTTTCAGGGTCCCTTTAAGGCTTGTGGTCTGCAGGAACATCTGCAGGACCGTCTGCGCACCGCCAGCAGCACCACCTGCGCAGGCGGTGTTTTGCCACAGGGCGAGAATGTGACACAGCTCCAAGTTCGAGTCAAATTGCAGGTGTAGCGTCGCCTTCAATCACCGTCTCTCTGAAGTGTAGCGGCAGCAACCGCGCAGTACATACTGTGGGTCTTCAGGGGCGTCACGCTCAGAGCACGTTGGCGATTCCGCTAGTTGAACCTAACACTGGAAGTAGTTCGTGTAGGCTACATTGAGCCTGATGCGGCGAAAACACTTTTCGTGTTACCTATCGAGGGCTCGCGGCATACCAAAGCCACAAGGCGGATCGATTTCATATAGGGGTCCGTACTGACGGCTTGCGTCTGTCCAGAGGGATGACTGCGCATGCCAAGCGTGTGCAGATACCATTGTCACCGCATGTTTTCACGAGAGAGGTATAGGGCCACTTCTCTCGAAGTGTCGTGTCCAGCTTTGGCCGCAAGGTCAGACTGGACGTTGGCTTGTATTCCACAGTAAACTGGTAACCCCTGAAGCACAACGCTGCGATGCAGACCGCAGGCGTCTGATGTCTATAACGAGTGGTCCCTGCGTGCGTGGCGACTTCAGGGACTGCAGGGCCGCTCTTGAGTCGGTGAAGATGACCCTAAGCTCAGCTCTCTGGCCTACAATGTAAATAAAAGCGGCCCGCAGTGCAGCTTTATTTCAGTGGTTGTAGCTAAACGGCGGCGACTGAGAGTGACGGAGACGGTGACACTCGGAGATGGTATCTCCCCACCCTCTCTTGGAGCTAATCTGCTGTGGGTATGCAAAGACTACGCTCGCCGAGGGGTGGCTTCGTGTGTGCTGTCTTCGCTAACGACTACTTCGCGTTGAAGCGGGAGGTCTGTCGCCACGGCCTGATTAAGAAAAATGGGGGCCCTGGGCTAATGCGCATGCAGGCCCCCTTTCACTATATGCCCCCCCCCCCCCTGTCGCCTGCTATGCTACTGGAAATATGCCATGTGTGACGAAGAAGATCGGCAGGCTGAAAAGCCCCGTTGCCATCGCGTGGCTCGTACCCAGTTCGTTTGCTGGCTGCGCACTACCTGCTGTTGCCGCGTTGGTCGCTGCTTCTCTACGACCCGAATAAACCCTCTTTACAATTGGTGGAGCTGCTGGGTACAACCGGAATTCTGGAACTTCGCAACCGGACACTGCAGCCTGTCTTCATTATGCCGGAAGAAGGACCACCGCAACCACAACGTGCTGCCCGGTGACTACCGTGGTCTGACCCGGCCCGTTGTGTCAACGCGACCCACCCATCTTCAGCGGTACCGAAGACCATGACGTAGAAGACTGGCTCACTGACTACGACCGGGTGAGCGTCCACAACCACTGGGACGACACCAAAAAACTGAACTACGTATCGTTTTATTTGAGCGGTGTCGCCAGCGTGTGGCACCGCAACCATGAACGTGATCTCACGACGCGGACAGCCTTCAAAACTAACGTGACGGATGTATTCGGGCGCACCGCCGATCGGAAGCTTTGCGCCGAGCAACGTTTGCGCAGTCGTTCGCAACAGTGCGGGGAGACATTTACAAGTTATATAGAAGATGTTGTCGACCTCTGCAACCGCGTTAACGTCACAATGGCTGATGCCGAGAAGATCCGCCATATCTTAAAAGGCACTGAAGACGACGCCTTCCAGATGCTGTTGGCTAAAAATCCGGCGACAGTCTCTGAACTTGTCAGTCCCTGCCAAAGCTTCGACGAACTCCGCAAACAACGCATAGCCACCCGCCAATCTCCTCCTCAGGCGACTTCAATGTCGAGCTTGGCTGTTTCACCGGATAACACGTCGCTACTGCTGCAGATCAAAGAGTTCGTCCGTGAAGAGGTGGTTTGTCAGCTTTGTCTGATTCCCCTTACAGACGGCCAGTCGAATTCTCCGTTGGCACCCGCTCTCCAATCTGTCATCAAGGAGCAGGTAGCCGACCACATTCCACCTTATCTCCAGCAGGCTCTGGTTGCCACTCCTCTGACGTACGCCGAAGGCGCTTCGAGGCCTGCACCACAGACCTACGGGCCCCTTCGCCCGCCTTTGCGCCCGCCCGTATCCGCTCCAGTCCGGCCACTGGTGCAGTATGCATGACCTCAAAATCATTGGTGCACGGAAAACTATCGCCCGCTTTGTTTTTATTGTGGCCGTGCTGGACACGTAGCACGTCACTGTCGCCTCCTTACACCGAACGTCCCCAACTATGTGCGTCCATATGCGCCACGTTTCCAACAACGCCGCAACTGTTCGGACACCTTTGAATCTCCTCCTGTCGTCGACACCGCATTCTCGGAGGTTCCAGCGAAATGTATAAGGCCTCACACTTCCCCGAAGAACGTTATTGAAGTCACAATAGAAGGAACATTGACGCTAGCACTTCTCGACACCGGCGCTGCACTTTCAGTGATAGATGCCCGTATTTGCCGCAAGATAGGAAAAGTGACGACGCCGCTTACTGGACTGTTTCTTCGAACTGCCAACGCGCAGCACGTTGAGCCATCCGGCGCCTGCACTGCTCGTGTCGTAATTAAGGAGGTCGTCTACATCATAGAATTCATCGTGTTGCCATCATGTTCACACGACGTCATATCAGGTTGGGACTTTCTCTCCACACATTATGCGATCATTGACTGCGCCCGCGCCGAAATCGAGCTGTTTCAGTTTTCGACCGATATTATCACTGACCATAAGGACCATTGTCGCAAAATCTCTGTTTCAGAAGACACCGTTATACCTGCCTGGCCTTCCACTCTTGTCACTATCTCTTGTGACTATGCAGATGACGGCACAGTGCTCTTCGCCCCGTCTGAACTCTTAGTTCGCCGTCGTTCACTACCACTGCCCTTCGGCGTCCTCGAGTTCAAAGCTGGCGCCTCTCTCATGTGCGTCTCAAACCCATCGGCAGAACCTATTACTTTACGCCGCCGTGAAATCCTTGGCAGAGCAGAGCCACTGACCTCATCTTCAATATTTGACACGATGGACGACTCCACTTATATTGCTGCTCTCGAGGCATCGCGTCCCCAGTCACTGCCGCATTTTTTACGCCAGCTATTGCCAGTGACCTGACGACGACGCCGCGCGACGAACTTCTTCGCTTGCTCCAAGGCTTCTCTTCCACTTTTGACTGCCAAGCAACCTCACTCGGCCGCACAACGACTGTTTCGCACACTATCAACACTGGGAGCC
Source organism: Dermacentor variabilis (assembly GCF_050947875.1). NCBI lineage: Eukaryota > Metazoa > Arthropoda > Arachnida > Ixodida > Ixodidae > Dermacentor > Dermacentor variabilis. Next base: position 33,129,467 of record NC_134576.1, read on the forward strand.
ATGCACCAATTCGACAGCGTCCCTACCGAACATCGGCGACGGAAGGACGCGTTATCAATGACCGGGTGAACGATATGCTCAATCGCGGTGTCATCCAGCCTTCTAGTAGTCCTTAGGCATCACCAGTCGTCCTAGATAAAAAAAAAAAAGATGGCACCATACGATTTTGCGTCGATTATCGAAGGCTTAACAAGATTACCCGAAAGGATGTATACCCGCTTCCACGTATTGACGACGCACTTGACTGTTTGCAAGGAGCGGAGTTTTTTTCCTCCTTAGATCTCCGCTCTGGCTACTGGCAGGTGCCCATGGCTGACGCTGACTGTTCTAAAACCGCGTTTGTAACACCAGATCGCTTGTATGAATTCACTGTGATGCTGTTTGGTCTGTGCAATGCGCCCGCCACCTTCGAACGCATGATGGACGGCACCCTACGCGGCCTGAAGTGGCATACTTGCCTCTGCTATCTCGACGACGTTGTCTTTTCCCCTGATTTTCCGACCCATCTTCGGCGTTTACATCAAGTTTTGACCTGTATCCAGAATGGTGGTCTCCAGCTTAACTTAAGAAAGTGCCGATTTGCAGCTCGAAAACTGTATATATTAGGCCACGTTGTCTGCAAAGAAGGCATTCTTCCTGATCCTGATAAACTTCGCTCCATATCCGAATTTCCGAAGCCTACTAACTTGAAAGCACTGCGCAGCTTCATTGGCCTATGCTCTTGTTTTCGACGTTTCGTTCGCAATTTTGCTACTGTGATCGCACCACTGAACCAACTTCTCCAAGGCGACAATGAACTTTCTGCTTGGTCGGAAGCCTCTGATGATGTCTTTACGACTCTTCGTCACCTACTCACGTCTCCGCCAGTCTTGCGCCATTTTGATCCAAGCGCACCTACCGAACTTCACACTGACGCCAGTAGTGTCGGTCTTGGTGCCGTGCTCGCACAACTCAAGAACATTAATGCCGAATGCGTAGTCGATTATGCTAGTCGTGCTCTCACAAAACCTGAGGCCAATTACTCAGTCACAGAAAAAGAGTGCCTGGCTATCGTATGGGCTCTTCAAAAATTTCGTCCATATCTCTACGGTCGACGCTTTGACGTGGTGACGGATCATCACGCTCTTAAAAGACTTGTCGGGCCGCCTCGGTCGGTGGGCCCTCCGAATCCAGGAATATGATATCCAAGTCGTCTATCGCTCTGGCCGCAAACACGCTGACGCCGATGCTCTCTCATGCTCCCCAGTTACTTCAGACAGCAGCACTTCTACCTACACACATGATATCTCACCTGGACAACCTGGATATGGTATCGAAGTGTGAGCGGAGGAAGCGGGCGGAAAGGGTGGAAAACGTTTAATTGGGCAGATTTACAAGCACGGTCACATTGTACAAGGCTGAAGAAAACCTGGCTCCCCGCTCTTCTTCCGCAAAAACGTTCAATGGCTCTTAGGGTTGCTTGACCTGGTCCCCGAATACAGCTATGTTTAGAGCTGAAGCTCACATCCCACCCCACCTAGAAGTCCAAGTCCACTTGGAAAAGAAAAACATTCGAGTCCATTTGAAAGTACCCTGGTGCGTGATGAATGTGGTTTTCTCTTGGTCTTCCTCTTTCACTCTGATTTGCCAGTATGCACAACACAAATCCAAGACCGCAAACAGGGAGTTTCCAGCAAGGTCATCAAAAATGTCATCAGCCCGGGGAAGTGGCTGCAAGACATTCACTGTCATTTGGTTCAGAGGTATATAATTCACACACAGCCTCTTTTTGTCGTTTTGCGTCACTACCACTGCTGGGAAGCCCCATGGGCCTCGGATGATGCCACTCTCAAGCAGAGTCGCTGTCTGACGCTCGAGAAATTGTCTATCGCTGGCTCTGTAACGGTACGGCTGTCGACCGTAGGGTTTGGCGTCAGACAGCAGCTTGATCTCGTGTTAGATGCCTTCATAGAGACCGATGTCTTCAGGGCTGGTGCTAAAAATACCAGCATGTCGTTGTACAATGTGCTTCACGGCTGCTTGTTCTTCGGGATTGAGCTGAGCTCCGAGGCAGATGTCAGTCAGGGGATCGTCAGGGATGTTATCAAGTGGGAGACTGAAGGCAACGGGCTGGAGGAGCTTGTCTGGAGTGGGCTTGTGGGGCATGTGGTTTCCACTTGAACTAGGGCTGCCCTGTTCAGCTGGCTCCACAAGGGCTCGTTCTCGTCCGGCTCATGCTCGAATTGAGGCGGCTCTGCCGTGGGCTGCGAGGGATCAAAACGTGACAATGCAGATTTTGTCAAAATTATTGCATTTGACATTCTTGGCAATAGTTCCTCTTTGCACTGTACGACAACGTTGGTAGATGGTTGGCAGATCACAGGCAGCTTTGGAGGTTTAAGTGGAGTTCAGCTTGAGCTGCGTAAAACCAATCCTCTCCTAGAATGAGGGGAAGGGCATTCCGTTCAAGGACGGCTGCTTCGACGACTGCAGATAAAGGTCCAATGGTGATCCTCAAAAAGACAGAGCCTTCCCGCATGACGGAGCTTCCACCAATGACAAGCAAAGGTGGCTTGGTCCACGGTTCAATGTTGATGTTTGATGCTAAGCTTGCTGCAAGAATGGTGACATTTGAGCCGCTGTCTGGGAAAGCACTGATCTCTCTCAGTCCTTTGACTTGAGCGGTAGCGGCGGCACATCTGAACTTGGATCCATACAAGATGTCATCGACACCGCCAACACAGGCTGTTGGTGCTTTGGGGAATGTCGGCTTGTTGTCACCAGAAGGTTGCATTGGTGAAGTACATTTACTTGCAAGGTGACCCTTTTCTTGACAGTTGTAGCACACCGCATCTCTCAAGTCTTGTCCTCTTCTGTATGCTAGGGAACCATACTTAGCTGAAATGGCTTCGTACCTCGACTCTTGGTCCGCAGGTGGTAGGCCGTTAATACGAGGAGGCTGCGTCATGCGTGTGGTGTACTGGAACGTAGATGGTTGAGCAGTCTGTGAGGAGTTCACAGTACTGTCAGTTCTGGCAGTAGCACTCTGGAGCTGGGAGCGTCCCGGCTGTCTTGCGAATTGCTCTGCTGACTGCGGAGAACGGATCAGGCGGGCGTGGTCCAATGCTTTGTCCACTTCGGACACATTGCTGAGGAAGTCGTCCACGGTACGAGGTCGCTGAACAGCGATAGATGTGGCTACCTGGTCGTCACGAATGCCTTGAACGAAGTATTCGATGCGTTCCTTGTCAGTAATGGTAACTGGACATCGTGACATGATCTTGAGCTTTGCAAATGTGTACTGCTGCAGACTCTCTCCGGCTTTTTGTGTGAGGGCTGTGACCTTCTGTTGCCACTGTATGATCGAAAGTTGCTCGCCGAATTGTTCTTGGAGTCCGGCCTTCCAGATGGACCATGAAGCTGCCGCCCTGTTGAGGCATGCCAGTCTGCTGCGACTCCACGTAGCTTTCCTTGCCCGATGGCGAGGAGAGTTGGGTCTTCCCATCGTGCAAGTCGTTGGATGCGCTCGAGCTCTTCTATCCAATGCTTGAAAGTAGGGGTACCACTTCCATTGAAGGTAGGCAGGGAAGCTGAGAGGTCTGGTAGCGTTGTCACGTGCACTTGGTTCGCGTGAGTTGCTATCGTGGTCATCATAATGACCATATTTTGTTGAAGAAAAGCTGCTATGCGCTGCATGTTCTCTGCTGGGTCTGACCTGAAGGTTGGCATGGCTGGGAATGGCGTCGTAGGCGCTGGCATGGTCGGGAACGACGCTGGCACGCATGGCGCGGGTTCGTGGTTTGGCGGTGGATCTTGCGCGGTATCAACCAGAAGTCGGTCGATTAGTTCCTCCTTGTTGACGGTTGTGGGGAGATTTCGGCGTTGCAGCTCAGTTTTAATCAACTGCACATTCAAGGTGGCGAGGTCTTCTGCGGTGGCAACACGCCAGTTGATGAACGACATCGTTGTTGACACGCCGGGCTGGGTAGGCTTAGGCTTAGGGTAGGCTAGGTCGGCTTAGGTTTGGCGTTCAACAGCGCTCAGTCGAGGGCACGACGACTTACTTGGCAGCGAAGTGGCTGTGGCAGGTTGCGGATGTCGACTGCGCCATGTGTGAGCGGAGGAAGCGGGCGGAAAAGGTGGAAAACGTTTAATTGGGCAGATTTACAAGCACGGTCACGTTGTACAAGGCTGAAGAAAACCCCGGCTCCCCGCTCTTCTTCCGCAAAAAGGTTCAACGGCTCTCAGGGTTGCTTGACCTGGTCCTCGAATACAGCTATGTTTAGAGCTGAAGCTCACAGAAGCAACGAAAAGACCCATGGATCGTCATGATATTCGACTTTTGTCAAATCCTCCGGCAACTTCGGCACCTCGAGCGTTACGCCGACAGGCGCAGCATTTCACAATCCGCGACGGACTACCACAATGACGGCCGCAAATGGCTCTTAGTAGTGCCTCGCCACCTACAACAAGATTTATGCTCCGCTTTTCATTCTGACCCGCAGTATGGTCATGGCGGAGCGTCAAAAACCTACACACGGCTTCGCCTACGATATTATTGGCGAGGGATGTACACCCTCGTCCACAAATACGTGCGCTCCTGCATTGCCTGCCAGCGACGCAAATGTGTCCCGCATCTCTCCACCGCACCTCTCCAACCACTTCCCTGCCCATCTCAGCCATTCGACCGTATCGGCATTGGTATATACGGGCCTCTTCCATCTACTGGCGCTGGCAACCGATCGATTGTTGTCGCCGTAGATCATTTGACATGGTATGCTGAAACCGCCGCCTTGCCTGCCGCATCAGCAAAAGACATCGCCTCGTTCATTCTAAACAACTACGTTCTCCGGCATGGCGCCCCTCGTGAACTGTTGAGCGATCGGGGCCGCGTATTCCTCTCGGACGTCCTGCAGTCACTCCTATCTGAATGCTAGATTATTCACCGCACTACTACTGCTTATCATCCACAGACCAATGGCTTAACAGAACGATTCAACAGAATTCTTGGTGACATGCTATCAATGTATGTTGCATCTGACCACTCCAACTGGGATCTTGTACTTTCGTTCGTCACTTACGCACATAACACTGCCTCTCAAGCCACTACCGGATTCTCGCCATTCTGCTTTACGGCTGCCATCCCTCCAGCACCACTGATACTGTTCTCCCGTACCCGCCGGACTCTGCTGAATGCTCACCTGTTTCTGCGATTGTTCAGCACGCCAGAAATGCCGACAACTGGCCCGTTCTTTGACGTCTGCTCAACAGTGCCGCCAAAAAGAGCGCCATGAACTCAATCCTCCCCCTCACCCCTTCCCCGTCGACTCACTCGTGTGGCTTTGGGTCCCGCCTGTTGCTGCTCCTGTTGCAGCTCCTCCCAAAGTACCACGGGCCCTAACGCGTCGTTGCACAAACATCACCAGTGAACTACGTGGTCGAACCCGTATCGCCATCTCCCGATCTGCGTCGTCGGGGGCGAGAGACTGTGCACATTGACCGGCTGAAGCAGTATTATGATCCGCCCACCTCTTGCTAGGTCGCCAGGATGGCTGCTCTTCAATTCCGGGGGTGATTGTGACGAAGATCGGCAGGCTGAAAAGCCCCGTTGCCATCGCGTGGCTCGTACCCAGTTCGTTGGCTGGCTGCGCCCTACCTGCTGTTGCCGCGTTGGTCGCTGTTTCTCTACGACCCGAATAAACCCCCGTTACACATGTTTTATGTTAATTGTTAATTGTTAATGTGTGTGTGTAAACCCTCCCGCCTACGGGGCCTGGTCGTCTCGCCTACGAAGCCTGGTCAATCTATGGTGCCTGGTCGAACGTTTCCCTCACCTTGGGATCGAAGGAGGACTGAGTGTTTATAAACCGCTGTTGCGCCGCTGCTCAGTGCTTTTTCTCTCGCAGTCATGCTAGACTGATGAACTGCAACGTCCTTATGTAGATACTGTAAATAAACCCATATTCCTCGTTCTCGATGAGAAGCATTCCTTCCCTTCAACAAAGTCCTCAGCGTGGATAAGTTGGACGACGGCAGGGGCCAGCTACCATCTAATTCACCCCCGACTCCAATCTTGACAACTGGTTACGAGCGGTGGGATTGAGCGCCCCAATCCTTATAATGGTTGTGTCCAAAACATTCTTTATTAAAATTCAAGCATCATACTACAGTAATCATTATACGCGTTATTCGATAAATATGCAATAGATGTATACAGTACTTAGGGCACTACAAGCACCATAAAAACGCACTAGAATACAGATGAAAATCACGAACTGTAATGACAAAACATTATTTGAAAATATTTTCGTTAAAGTTAAGACAAGCAAGGAAGACACCAAATAAACGTGGCACTATCAAAAACAACAAAAATACAGTTCTTTATAAGCACGCTAAATATCACAAGAACAACAAAGAAGAGGCGAACAACGAAGATTTGCGTATCTTGAATTACCCTGCTGAGCGTTTCATTTGCAACGTGGAGGCTGGGAGGCGACACAACGAACTTATTAGAACTATGCATCTATAGCGCAAACAGTCATCTTTTAAAATGACATCTTTCGCGCCTTCGCTTTGGCGAAATCAGGTATAGTCTGTTCGAAGGATAGATCGCGGAGGAGGTCACTTTCAAGGGACATGATAGCAAGCGAGTTCACCTTGTCGTCAAGCAGGCTCGAACGAAGGCGATTTTTTATCAGCGGAAAACGCTGGCTCCAAATCATTTTTGTATGTTTTCACCAACTCCTCAGTCTGCTGTGCCAGAGAGGTCTCGCTCCCAACTTCTCTCAGCAATTTTAAGAATCCGAACCTTTCGCAGAGTTAAGTGTAGGCAAGCCTTTCGCACTCGCAAAGCAGAGCCTAGACTGTCAAGTGCAACAATGTAGGTCTCTACAATAAACTTTGTTCTACCTTGTGGCGCACTATCGCTTTTTCCGTCCGGGTGCTTACTCAAAACGATGCGTTTGCCCTCATCCTGACAACACTGATTGGTACTTAGCGTGCGTGCTCTCTCTTCGAAGGTATCAAAGAGAGGTCGCAAATAATTAACAAATCCTTCTAGAGAGCTCAGCAGGCCTACAGCAGTTGAAATGTCTAGGCCTGGTTTCTGAAGTGCTACGCTGGTTTTGTCAAAGCGCTCCAAGATTTCACTCCAGAAAATCGTCATGAATGCAGTCTCTAGTTTTGTCATTTTCTTGAAGAGAGAGTGCACTTCGTTCCTAGTGTCGCCGTTTTCTTCTTCGTTCTATGATATAGCTTCAAGGCAACAGAAGACTGCATTGAAGTTTTTCAGAATGGCCTTACATGATTCAGCATGTCTTGACCACCTGGTCTCAGAGAGACTTTTCAAAACAAGCTGCTGGCCAGTTCCGCCCATGCTGTCCAAAAGATACTTCCATCGCTTAGGTGAGGCAGCAAAGAACACATACAGTCTCGGAATTACAGTGAAAAATTTGGCTGCCCTCAAGTCAACGTTCCACATTCCAAATACAGTGAATGACCAGCACACGGGGCGTAGACTGCCAATTCGTTCAGATGTTTGATTTGAGCTTGCAGTACTTTGTATTTTCCTCACATATTACCCGCATTATCATAAGCTTGGCCCTTACAATCATCAGTATAGATGTCATTGGTCGTCAAGAGGGACATCACGAAATCGAAAAGATACAAGCCGGTATGCGATTCAATTGGAACAAACCAAAGAAAGCGTTCGTACACTTTCCCATTTAAATAGTATCGTAAAACAACTGACAGCTGATCAGCGTGAGTAAGGTCTGGAGTCGAATCAACAATTAAAGAGAAGCATTTTGCGCGTTTCACTTCGTCAACGAGACGTTCCTTGGAAGCCTTTGCCGTATGCTCGATAAATTCATCACAAGTGGTTTTTGACAGATAAGATGGTTGACCTTTTCCTTTGTTCCCGTAGCGTTTGATGTGCTCCCCTAGAAAGGGATCAAACTTGGCAATGGCCTCAAGCACTCCTATATAATTGTCATTTCTCGGTGAACCAAAAATTGGCTCACTGCCCCTAAACGCTAAGTTGCGCTCCGCTAAAGCTCAACTACGCGCTTCAACACCTCTGTCCAGTAAGCGGTCTCAGTGACAAGATGCTTAACCAGCTCCTTGTCAATTGTGCTGCTCGAGTTAGAGCGGGCGAGCCATGCTGCCACATAGTTCCGGTGCTCGACGCTATATTTATGTGCGCAAACCTTTTCTTCTGCTCTTTTCCAATCAGAAAAGCCATGCGTGGTGAAAGCACTGGGGTTGCTTCAAATCGCAAAAAAAGTTTGCACATGAAACAGTAAACGGAACCTTTGGACTAAGAGTACATTAACCGGTGTCGCTCGTACACCTCCCCATTTACAGACTTTCGCACGAAAACATAAGGGGACATATAGCGTTTGTGAGTTTTGTATTGCCTTTCGTAAGACGGAAAACTTTCTGCCCGATTTTGAGAATTCAATGGCCCTTTCTCAAAACATACACTCCAAAAGCTGTGAGTAAAAACGTCTGGCCACTTGGCAGGGTCACTTCGGAGAATCTCGCAACGTATCTCTTGCTGCGGAGGTGTCTGTACTTCTCTGTTGCCACAACGAGAAGCCGTCTCATTCGTCCTCTCGAGGCACCCTTTGTGAATGGGAACAAGATTATTTGAAGCCAAACTAACAGGAAACAAGTGAGTCGGTTCTTGGAGTGTTGTTTCCTGGAGCTCGTCAGTAGAAGGAGGCTCATCGGGGAGCTTTCGCACCTGTTGATCAGCTGTAGTAGAAATCGGGCGTGGCTGACCGGACGCCTGGAGCTCTGTGGCAGGGGCCCGGCCGAGTAGCATAGACGTTGCTGACTCAGGAACAAGACAGGGCTCGGTTTGCGTCGGTTGCTCAGAAATGTGGACGACCGAGGTTGGCACCGTTTTCACAGGATCCAGACAACCAAGATGAGTCAAACCTTGCTTCTTTCCAGGAAACCATGGTGATGTAGTTGGCAAGTCGTCCACAGAAGCACAGTCGGTACCATTGGGAGTTTGACACGGACTCTGGGTAGAGCGATCATACTGCTCCGCGGAAGCTGCATTCAGTAGGTACTTTGTCATCTTTGGTAGCTTCTTTTCACGCTCTTCTCTTTCTAACTTCGCCTTTCGTTACACGCACCACTTTGATGCTTCTGACCGAGCACTTTCGCATGAATGGATGCTGATTGTTCGCCGGGCACTTCGTCAGTCCGACGCGACCGCAGGTGTCCAACGGTGGCCGTCTCGATGACTGGCGCACCCTGCCTCGATAGTCCGTATCTGGTCGAGAGTGGTGCGACCCCCGGGAGCTCCTCAGCGGGCGGGCTTATAAAAGCTTAACGGGCGGCTCTGGGCTGAGCAGCAGCCCGCTATCAACTTCCTTTTATAGACGCGCGCTGCGTCTGTCTGTTACTAGCGCCAAAGCAGGCGTTCACATAGATTTCCTTGTATAAATTCCCTCCTTCTCAGTAAAAACTCACCCCTTCTCCCGTTTCGGTCTCGTCTTCATATTGGCTAGGAGCAATCGTCTGTTCCGGGAGGTTCTCGATTTTTCTTTCGCCCCGTCGACGCCGAGCGCGAGAACGAAGGAGAGAGGGCGGCTCTTAGCGCGGGCGAAGTTACGCGCCCTCCGTCGCCTCTGAGTCATATTTTTCTACTTCTTTCTGGAAAGTTCGGCGGTCAGTCTGACCTACTTTTCCCGTCGAGCGCGCGCGAGGGTGCGCAGCCACTAGGCAGGAATGGGGCCTGGAGACAGGCCTCTGTGTCCAGGTCTCTAGCTTCCCCCTTCACTCTTCCACAACCCTAGACCGAACAGTGAAGATTCCGTGCCCCATGGCACGCGGACAAAAGCAGGTGTAACGTCTTCTTTCCTTTCCTGCCTAGACTCTGCCATCAGACTCATCATCATCTGCTGTCGGACTCATCTTTCCCCGCTCAAATTACCATCACGGTAAAGAAAAGTCGAATGGGAGGCACTGTTGGGTACTGCAGCACATCCTTTCTATGAGAAGGACAGCGGCGGAACTATTTGAGAGGTGGAGGGTGGCGTACGTGGTGGTGACGAGGGGCCAGGGAGATTTAGGTCCTCATCCCACATAACATGTTTTGGGTGTTTCCCCCTTACCCCTCGTCTCCAGGCAGCACTGGACAGACGGACTGACAGGAAACCATGAAAACTCTACCAAGCAAACGCATCTCGCTTCGTAAGAAAGAGGGCCCCGCCGGGGTGGCGGGGGATTTCTGTTTTTGCAGCTCGACAAGCTCTCCCCAAAAATCAGGCTAAACGCATGCTCTTACATTAGGCGGAGGGCCCCGCCTGCTCGTTCTGGTTTTCTCGCTTCATGCTTGTCGCTCGAAGTTCCGTTGCCCATGGTTCCATATACTAAGCAGGTTAGAATAAATGGGCCCCCTTCTCCTACTGTTCGAGGTGAGGCTCTGGGCTGCAGCCCCCTTAGCCCTCACCCCCCCCCCCCCTTAATCCAGCGCTGTCTGCCGCTCTTCATCACCCCATAGTATCGTAACAGCAAGTGTTCGCGGTCATCGAGTGAGATCTCATGTTCGTCCGTGGACGCGTGACCCCGCTTGGTAACGTAATTATTAAGCGAATGCTCTCATTGCAATTTCCACGACCAATGAACCCACGATGCTTGCTCCGTGTTGTTGTCTAACATTTTGTTATATCGTAATCAGCGCTTCGCTTTTCGGGTGAAACTGCGGCTTTTTATTCCCTACCACTCTTTGCTGGGTGGCAATACTGTGGCGAAGAATATTTTTCGCCCGCTTTAACGGGGTGCACTTCTAATGATGGTACTGGGCGATTAACCGAAGTCACGGGCCATATTAAATAACGTTGAAGCTAGTGCACCTTACGTTGATTAAGTATGCATTTGTGCGTAGAAAACAAGAGATGGTCATTCAAACAAATATGAAATATCATATACACGGCCTCCCAAGATTACGCGGTGCGAACGCACCGCACTCTGCCCGATATCGGTGGTCATGCCGTACACCAGGGAGGTTATATAAAACTTCTGGAGTGGCAGTCCTGCAGCCGCCTACAGGAGCGAGTGAAGCCGCGGCGGCCATGTTGCTAGAGGAAAAAATAGGGATTCGGTTGCATTCGTAGTTCTGCAACAGAAAACGTGAGAAGAAGCATTTTAAAATGTATATCAGCTCGCAATGACGTGTTGTTGTCGAAAAAGAAATTTCTGCATCCAGCTCTTGCCGCAGGCTTCGAGAAGAGCAACCGGAGAAATGCTCCGCCAAATCGCACTTCTTCGCTGTGTTAAATTACTAGGGGGCCCTCGTGTGATGTGACTGCGTAATATTCACGCCTCATTACACGCTTGTTGGCGAGAAACATTTTCAGCCACCTTTTGCAAAGACCTGATGCATATAACACCAGCAATTTCTGTCTATACGGAGCGACCACCATCTTCATTTTATTAGTTTGTTGCATTTCGCATGAGTGTTATTACGTGGCTGTGGAGATGTGGAGTGACAGCATTTAGTAATTTTTAACTGTTCCCGGTAGTTCCAAGCAAGGCCCTCAGAAAATTGTAGACCTTATTTTATTCGAAATACTCCATTAAGAGCTCCTTAATTTTGACCCAAAGCTGCCAAGCTGGATTTGTCAAGCAAGGCACTGCAAATCGTGCCTTTAGTATCCTGAAACACTCGGTATTTATATGCTGAATTTAGAGGCTGCGTCATCGAACTTGACTATGGACGTTCTCTAATAATTTATGTGCACATAAAGAAATCGATGCCACTCATCGATCGCGCCGAGATTATTTGTTAATGTAACATACGGGTTTCACTGGCCCAGCTGGAAGTATTCACAACATAGGCATATTAGTCATCAGTGCAGGCACGTGCGCACGATGTTTTTTCGGAGGGGGGGGGGGGCAACCCAAGGTAACTTTTCTACACAAATGAGGGGGAGGGTACTATTACTAGTACAAATGTGAACAATCCCACCATTCGCCACAAATACCAGTAAACCAGCAAAAGAAAATTGAAATAACGTGTATCTCACAGGTGCGGCTGTGAGATACACCTCTTCTTTACTTGGCAAGCAGCGAACCACATCAAATGGACTCGCGCATGAAAGATGGGCAGGAAGAACCTTGCCAAGAACAAGTTAACATGCGAAAGTGCAAAAATAAAGATTTCTAGTAGCGTTTTTTGAATTAGCTCTGGAAGAATTGCAGAGAAATGAATATTTTTGCAACAATCACAGTTCTTTTGGATCCCTCGTTCACTGCTCTACCTAGTGCCAAATCCGATTCGTGTTGTTATTTGGGAAGTTACGTAACGATGCGTGGTCACGAGTCCCGTAAAACCGCGTAGAGAGCAGGACGCTGCGGTTCTAGACGTACTGCGCCCACCATGGAAGGTTAGAAAAACACCTCCATTAGCACAACAGGGAAGTGGCTACGTCAGGCGGCTCGATTGATAACTGTAGAAGCGTCATTCAAAACACACGGAATTATTCTCCACATCCGGCGGCGTTTTCTCTACTTCCTTGTTAAATAAAAAGATGTTGATTACTAAATATTTTTACAAACAGTTTGCGCTTTTCCTTCCTGTTTGGCTGTCACCTTGGCTTTCTCCCTTAGTAGATAGCTTAATTTCTCATCTCTTTGTGACTCTTCTTTCCAGTTGCCAATTTTGCTCGAAATGTGCTGTACAATTAGAGAAAAACCAGACGAGATATTGCTTATGGTTTGAACGGTTATTGCAATGTCTGAAGTTGGACGCTGTTTCGCAATATTTTATTTTCCACATTATCTAACGCATTCCGCAGATATATGGTTCAGAGGATCTGCCAGCGTCGCGGCGAGCCGTCACTCGAGGAAATAATGAAGCAAAAGGAAAAGTTAAACGCAATTGTCGTTTGCTCCGGCCACAACTCGTTCCACAAGCATACAGACCAGCTGACTATGAACCGAATCCCTTTCTTGGCCCCTGGATCAGTCTAATCAAAGAAGGTTGAACTAAGGAAGCAACAGCGTTTTGCGTGATCATTGAATAGATGGTGAAATAAAAATTGTGTTGGGCATTATAAATAAAATACTATAATTAAAACAATATACTACGCCCTACCTGCTGCAATAGATGGTGACAACTGAATTGATCTTGAGTTAATCGCGCGGGCACCGAATCGATGAGAAAACTGGCCTCCACACCCCAGAAGATGCCGATAACAACCGCCATCCAAGAAGGAGTAAAAAAATTGACAACTATTCTACTCTGTGAAGATGGAATGGCAGCGAAAGCTGACAGTCAAAGCTCTCAAACGAAAAGCAAAGTGTTTCGCATCCGCTGCGGGTCGGCCTGAAGATAGTGAAACACCAGGCCGACCCCCGGTGGAGGTGAAGCAGGCATTGAGAACTCCCCATACGTAGGCCGATCACGAATTTATTTATTTATTTATTTTAAATACTTTCAAGGCCCGTAGACGCTACAGAAAGGAGTGGTACATATACACAGAAAAAGAATCCAGATCAATTAATAAAATATTTGTTAGATGGCATGGAAAACAACAGTCTTGAACCTCGATGAATCTATAATAGTAGCGACCGATGCGAGGAGGTGGTTCTAGTCATTGCGGGTGCGAGGTGAAAAAGAGTAATAGCGCGGGTTTGTGTGACAAGATGGCCCGAAAACTTTATGAAGGTGATCGCTGCGGGATGAAAAGTAGGAAGGAGGAGTAAGAAGTTTTTCTTTTAATGCCGGGTTGTGGTAAATCTTGTGGAAAAGGCAGAGGCGACTGTATGCACGACGTACTGAAAGCTCCGGTGTGCTAAGGGTTTGATTCATGAGTGTTACGCTAGCATGACGAGAGTAATTAGATAGAATAAAACGCGACGCGCGGTTCTGAATGGCTTCGAGGGAGAGGGTTAGTGATACTTGAGGGGGATCCCAGATGACCGAGGCATATTCTAATTTTCATCGAACAAGTGTTTTGTAGAGCGTCAGTTTTAAAGATGCAGGAACGGCGTAATAGTTTCTACGTAGATAGCTAAGCGTACGATTAGCGTTAGAAGTTATAAATTCAGCACGCTTGCGCCATGATAGATCGTGAGTGATGTAAAGGCCGAGATACGTGCATATATTTACATATATTTACAATTATTTACCTTTAGTTTCATGTTCCACGCATTGCACCATATAGATAAATTGTTAAGGTCTTCTTGTAGTTTAGTGTAATCGGCGGGGTCACTAATCTTATGATATATTACGCAGTCATCAGCAAATAGGTTAATTGAAGACAATTTCACGCAATCAGGGAGATCGTTAATATAAATTAGGAAGAGCAGAGGCCCGAAGACGGATCCCTGCGGGACCTCTGATGTAACCGATGAAAAAGCAGAGGAAGCGTTATTGGCAGTTACGTTCTGAGTTCGATTGGAAAGGAAGTCCTTAATCCAGGCTAATACTGAAGGATCAATGTTAAGCTGATCGAGTTTAAGGTTTAGTAGATCGTGCGTTACGGTATCAAAGGCCTTAGAATAGTCCAAGAAAATACAGTCAACGTCAAAGTTATTGTCAGATGCAGCAAAAAGGTCATTAGTGAAGCAAGATAGTTGTGTTTCGCACGAGTACATTATTCTGAAGCCATGTTGACAGGAATGAAAGAATGAATTAGTTTCCGAAAATTCAACAAGGTGAGAGTAAATTATGTGTTCCAACAGTTTGCATGGGATGCTTGTCAATGAAATGGGACGGTAGTTCTCGGGAGCATGCGCATTGCCTCACTTTGGGACTGGAACCAGCTTTCCTTTCTTCCAGTCACGCGGGAGCGAAGAATACGGCAACGACTGAGCAAAAATTTTAGAAAGCATAACAGATGAAAACAGCTCTGTGCATGTCAATATTTTTGAATTAATACTATCAGGCCCACTGGCAAACGAAATCTGCAGATTATTGATTAGCGGGCTAATACCAACCCATTCAATTATTATGCGATCCATCACAGGGAAGTTTGAACTTGGTGCACTCGGTAAATTGACGATGATATTGGCATTGAGGAAAGAGACAAACGCCTCATTCAAAACGCTGCAACATTGATTAGGTGGAACACTGGTGCGATCAGGGTAAGTTAAATGTATAATGTTCGTTTTAGTGCCATTAGCAACACTCCAAAACTTGCGCGGACTCGTTTGAAGAAACGAGGGCAGTGTAACATTCAAGAAGGTAGTTTAAGCGTTACTAGTCATTTGGATGTACTCAGTTTCCACTTGACGGTACGTTAACCGATGAGCGGGGAGATTTGATTGCTTGGCCCGGCGGAATAACCGTTTCTTTTTGTTGCGCAGACGCTTGAGAGAGTTGTGGAACCATGGCGATCTAGTGTTTGAGGGTATCTTTCGTTGAGGTATATAACTGTCAATTAAACAAAGTAGTTTATCTTTGAAAAGTTTCCAGTTATCCTCAACTGTGTGTTCGTCAAAACCGGGGATGTAAGCAGCTGTAATGATTCCATTTCTGCCGTGATAGAAGCCGTATCGGCGTGCTTGTAATCGCGAACAACCTTAAAACCCTTTTTAGTAGAAACATGGGCCCGCAAAGTGAAATGAATGATGAAGTGGTCACTTAAACCAGGGATATAAGTAAGTTTGGAAACCAGATCAGGTGTAGTAGTAAAAATGAGATCAAGGATATTAGCGGGAACTGCAGTAGTACGAGTAGGTTCATCAACAAGTTGTGCGAGGTTGAAATCAGAACAAACACCAAGAAACTGTGCGCATTCCAAAGAATTTTTTGTGGTAGTGGCGGTACCACTGTGCCATGAGATGTTGGGAAGGTTGAAATCTCCCAACATAAGAAAAGGCAATGTGGGGTATCGCGTAACTATTTTATTTAAGAGGTCATGAAGTTCATCACAGAAAGAGCGGGGTGCAGTTGGGGGTCTGTAACATAGGCAAAAAATTTCCTATTGTCAATGGTAATACGCACGCACACCACCTCTAAAGCTGACACGACTGGGACGCTTGAGGAAGAAAACCCTTCATTAACAGCGATCAAGACACCCCCACCGATACGAACATCGTGGTCATATCGATAAATAGCGTATTTCTTTTCACAGTCAAAGATTTCACTGCTTTGAATTGCAGAAATACATGTTTCGGATAGAATAACAATATCAGCGGAACATGAATCAATATGGGACGAGAGTCCCGCTCGCTTGTTGAGCACACTGCGCGCAGTGCTAAAAAGAAGATACACATCATTTGCGTGGCGGGAAGATAGCTACGCAGACGAATTGCCGGTATTGCTTAAAGGTGGGTTGCGATTACCATGGGACTCACGAGGGGAGTCAACTTCACAAACGTTATCAGTGGATGCGCAGTAGATGAAGCGCTATTTGTTTATTTATTTATTTATTTATTTATTTGTAAAATACCTTACAAGGCCCCTTCTTGGGGATTGAGTAAGGGGGGCATACAATCAAGTACATACAATTAA
This sequence comes from Dermacentor variabilis, assembly GCF_050947875.1. Taxonomy (NCBI): domain Eukaryota; kingdom Metazoa; phylum Arthropoda; class Arachnida; order Ixodida; family Ixodidae; genus Dermacentor; species Dermacentor variabilis. Next base: position 33,145,926 of record NC_134576.1, read on the forward strand.
CAACAATAACAAATGAAAACAGCAGCCAAGTACACAGCCTAAAAGTCATGAAACATATTAGCTACATAAAGCTGCATATGATTACAATAAAAAGGAGCAATATAAGTTAGTAACAACGTATAACACTGCAAGAAAAAGGCAAAGAAATAATACAGAGCAGTGAGTATGATATTAATGGTTAACATGGGTTAAGCGAGTTCAGTGAGCTCTTGAATTTATCACGGTCAGTTTCCAAAACTATGTTGTTGGGGAGGTTGTTCCAGAGCCGAATGGCACGTGGAATTGCAGACGAGTTAAATGCTTCTGTTTTACCATAGATGCGCGTGAAGCTATGATGATTGTATAATCTGTGCGACGTGTGCGATGGCGTTTCTAGGTGTAAGGAATTTTTGTTAGTGTGGTGGGCGTATTTATGAAATAATGACAAAAGGGCTATGTCGCGACGATTACTTAGTAGCTGAATTGATAGGTGAATCTTTATTTGAGTTACGCTAGAACGGTAGTTATAATTTCGGGAAATGAAACGTGCGGCTCTATTTTGGATTGATTCCAGCATGGTAATTAGGTAATTTTGATGGGGAGACCAGATTGGAGCGGCGAACTCAAGTCGAGGGCGAACAAATCTTTGATATGCCAGTTTGCGGATAAGTGGAGGTGAGTTCCGAAGGTTACGTCGCAGGTAACCCAGTGATCGAGAAGCACTGGCACAGATGGTAGTAATGTGGGAAGTCCAGGAGAGGTTTGTTGAAAGATTAACGCCTAGATATTTAAATGATGAGGTCCGAGATAATGGGACATTTTTAATACAGTAAGAATAGTCCAAGTTATTGCATTTGCGGGTGAAGGACATCACTTTACATTTTGATGAGTTTAGAGTCATTAGCCAGGTGTCACACCAATTAGTGATTTCATTAAGATCATTTTGGAGGATCAGGTGGTCATCGGAGGTGTTAATAGAACGATAGATAATGCAGTCGTCAGCGAAAATGCGCATGCATGATGATAAGTTATTGGGTATGTCATTAATGTATATCAGAAAGAGTAAGGGACCAAGAACGCTTCCTTGTGGTACACCGGATGAAACATCTGAAAGGGGCGAGGAGAAGCTGTTAGCGAAAGTGAACTGCTGCCTGTTAGAAAGAAAATTTCGAAGCCAGGATAGCGTTAGTGAATTAAGTTTTAATGATGATAACTTCAAAAACAGGCGACAATGAGCTACGCGGTCAAAAGCTTTAGAAAAATCTAGAAAGATGCTGTCAGTTTGAAGGTTTGAGTCCATGTTAAAATGTAAATCTGTCGTAAATTCAAGCAGTTGCGTTTCGCACGAGAAACCTCTCCTGAAACCATGTTGATTATGAAAAAAGAAGTTGTTCGATTCTAGATGTTGGTAAATATGAGATGCAATAATATGTTCCATCATTTTGCAGCATATGCACGTTAGTGATATCGGTCGGTAGTTCTCAGTTAAGTTCTTGTCAGCGTCTTTGAAAATAGGTATGACTTTGGCTGTTTTCCAATCTTGGGGTATCTGACCTGTCATTAATGATTGATGAAAAATGTGAAATAAAAACTTGCTAGATACTGATACTGTATTTTTTAGTAATTTAGAATTAATATTGTCAATACCTGCTGAAGATGAAACCTTCCAGTTATTAATAAGTTGAACAATACCATCAATAGTAATGTTAATAGGTTCCATGTACCGGTAATCTAGGTCGGCAACAATGGGCAAATTAGTAATACTTTCTTTTGTGAATACGGATGAGAAAAATTTATTAAAAACTTGAGCGCACTCACTGTTAGGAATAGGAATGTTGTTTTCTTTATTGTGTAACGAGATGTCATTAGTATTGCGTTCAGGAGATAAAATTTGCCAGAAGTTTCTGGGATTAGATTTGAGTAGTGAAGGAAGGTCTTGGGAAAAATATTTATTTTTGGCTACATTGAGAGCGGAGCAGTAAGAACTTAAACAGTTAAGGTACCTTTCCCAAGCTGACGGGGTGCCGGTTCATTTTGCAGTTCTGTATGAACGTTTCTTTTTGTTTCTGAGTAGATGAAGGGACTTAGTGAACCACGGTTTGTTTTTGTCTTCAGTTATTCTGATTAAAGGAATGTTCTGCTCAACCAATGCGCATAACTTATCTCGGAACATGACCCAGTTATCATGAACAGACCTGGTGTGGAACGAAGGTAGGAACTGATGTTCAAGAAATGATTCTAGCTCAATGATGATTACTTCATAATTTCCTTTGTTGTAGTCACGAATTGTCTTACTTAAGATACCTGTAAATGGTAATGGGATACTGATGGATACATTCAGTAATTTGTGGTCACTGAAACCATCCGAGCATGTTACTTCTTCTATAGTTTCTGGGGCGTTAGTTAGTATAAGATCTAAGAGGTTAGAGCCACGGGTAGGTTCTTTAATGATCTGGAACAGATTATAATCTAATGTTAGGCTAATGAATTCTGATGAAAAACTGCAGGATGACGACAAGTTTGGCCAATCAATGAGAGGAAGATTAAAGTCGCCAATAAGGTATGTGAACTCGGTTGGACAGAACTGGGTGGCTTTAGCAATGCTGCTTCGCAGTTCATCAATGAAGCAATGACTGTAATTTGGAGGGCGGTAACAAACGCCTATCAAAACTTTGGCAGAACGGCAGCGGCATGCGGCCCAGACAATCTCCAGACCTGAAGATGTGTCAATAATGTATGATGCGATAGTTTTTTTAAGAGCGAGGAGGACGCTACCACCTCTTCTATCTGAGCGATCGCAGCGATAAATATTATAGGTTAGTTTTACGGGAAGAATTTCAGGATCGGCTAACTCGGGGGAAAGCCAGGTTTCGGCGAGAGCTAGAATAGTGCAGTTGCAGTCTTCAAGATAAGATGAGACGAGTTCGCGTTTCGACATCAGGCTTCTAATATTAGTGAATGATATTGTTAACGATGTAGCAATGCTATGTGTTAGCGGCGCTTCACATGTGTCTTGGTCTAGCTATCTGCTGATTTCCACAACTGAACGCTTTGTGGCATCATATGCATAAGATTTGTTATCAATGCGCAATCGGTCAACTGAAAGTTTGAATGGTTTATTTAGTGTTTTCGCGTGATCGATCAATTGTTTTCTGGCTTGTCGTGTAGAAAATGAAAAGTCCTCTCGAACTTAGAAACCAGAACCTTTTAGTTTGTGCGCGGAAGACAAGATGCGTCCTTTATCTTTAAAATATGTTAGCTTAGCAATGATAGGTCTGCGCTTTTCATCAGCGAACTTACCCATTCTATGCACTCTGTCAAACTGGGCGCCCGTTACAGTGATACCAAGTTTCTCTGAGCAGAAAGAAATTATCTTCTGCTCCGATGCAGCCCAGTCTTCTCGAGCATTATCCTCTATGCCAAAGAACAGCAAGTTTGAGCGTCTCATTCTATTTTCGTTTTCATCACACCTCGAAGAAATTTTTTCGATCTGCTCAGAAAATTTACGCAATGAATGAGAGCCAGGGTCTGGGCCACCTGGGCATTCGAGTGAAGTCCTGGACTCCACTGCAGAAAGCTTCGTACTCAGCAGCTTGACCTCGCCATCTGCGGCAGACTGCCTGTCGTCTGCCGCAGATGCTGCTTTGCGGGCCTTTAGATCGACCCGCAAAGTCGCATTTGCTTCTTGAAGTCGACGCACCGTTTCTGAAGCAGCTGCACGGTCATTTTTGACGTAGTTTAGTTCAGCAACTAAAGCAGCCTGCCCTTCCTCAAGTTTAAGTATTTTTTCCGTAGTAGCGACATCAGCTGCCTCTAGTGTGCGTATTGTTTCCAATATAATAGCAAAGGAATCCGCCTCCGTCTTGGACATTGGGCCCGGGTTTAGCTCAACATCCCCAGAAAGTACAAGCAAAAGTACAGGTAGAGCGGAAAACACATCACCCGAAAACGCTAGCATTCGTTTAAGTACATCAACGAGATCCGTCGGGCACGACACCTCAATTAAGCAGTAGTTGATGTTGATGATTAAGCTCTGTTGATGATAAGTTTGTTAGAGCGCAGTGAAAAAGGTTGGCCGCTAGATTTTCCGTATTCAATTAGTTTTTTTTCGTGACAAGCATGTTGATCTGCAGAAGTATTCGCCTACAGAGATGCCAGCTGCTTTCCGCTTAGCTTTCTGAGAAAGAACTAACTCTTTGGTTTTAAAAGACGCAAACTTGACGATAACTGGGCGTGTCTTTAGTTGCACAAAGAAACCCAGCCTCTGCGGTCTGTCGATCATATTATTGGTAACGTTCAAGCTTAGATGACGCGACAGCAGATCTTTAATACAGTCTTCGGAGTGTGCCCACGTCTCGTTAGCATTATCAGATATGCCATAAAATAATAAATTGTCCCTTCGAGACCGATCTTCCAATCCGTCGAGCCTTGAGTTGAGTACGGCACCTTTAGTTCTAACAGTTTCATGAACAAGATGGTTAATTTCAGTTGGCGCCGACGCATTTCCAATAGATTCAACAACGGATTCTAAAGTTAACAATCTTTCTGTAAGATCTGAGACTTTTTGCGTAAGTGCCCCTTGGTTTTCCTTTAACTCGGCCAAAGATTCCATTACTTCCGTATGACGCTTGTCAAATTTTGTTGACAAGGCAGTAATGGCATCAAGCAGTTCCTTGTGCGATTTGCTAGGGTCAGGCTGGGGAGGACCGGGGTTTTGTTCTACGTCACCGCTTAGCTTCAGAAGTTTAACCACAAATATGCAGTCGTTCAAGGTATCGCAAACAACACTTGGGTACGGGAAGAGCAAGAGACACCGGTTGCTTGAACGTTTACAATAAAGAGACGGGGCTGCACCAACCTGCATACGAAAGCAGAAGGGGATAGGGAGCAACATCGTCGCTGCTCTCCCGTGCCCACTGAAGGCGGAAATCCGATGCAAGTCCTTTAAATCCCGGCGGCAAGATGCTGTCGGTGGCAGTGCTGATGCCGTGCTTGACCATGATGGGAAGGTGGCACCAGGGCAAAGCTCGTACTGGACATAATCGCTCGCTGTCGCCGAAGGTATGAAGAGCGGTGATGATAGCGGCAACGGCGTCGATGCAGGAGCAGTCGGTCCAACCGCAAGCGCAGGCACGGATATCCACCCGAAGAATAAGGCGATGAACTGCATATGAAAGCAGAAGGGGATTTTGCGCAACAACATCGTCGCTGCTCTCCCGTGCCCACTCATATTGGCTCTCCCGCGCCCACCCATATATTGCAATACAGGGCCCATCCGCGGCGGAGGTGAAGCAGGCGTTAAGCGCTCCCCATACGTGGGCCCATCCCGAAGATTCCGAGGGGCGCGTTATAGGTTCCCGAGTCCACAGGGGTATGGGCCATTTAACTTGGACCCTTTTCGTACTATCACCAGGATCGGCCCACATGATAATTTTTCTGTTAACGGACGCCGAAAAAAAAAAAACTACGGAAGTTAGTCATACACTGCTTTCGCTGTAAAAGGGAGCAAAATGTTGACCGCCGAGTAGATTGATTTGTGGGCGCTTTATGAATGTGTGTGAGGGTAGTGGCGTGAGCAGATAGGGGGCGGGGGGGGGGGTTATGCCGCTTAATATCGGGGGGGGGGGGGGGGCGGGCTCCTCCCCCGGGCCCCCCCTGGGTACGTGCCTGCATCATTGCATACACGCATGCATGAACAGCAGAAAACACTTTTCAGTCACACTTGAACTTTCCAAAATGCCTATTGGTTCACTACAAGTTCAGTTATGAGCCTACATTCTGTGTCAATTGATTTTTAAATAATAAATATCTCGAAAGCTATGTTACCACTCTTCACAATGCGATCGATCACATTTCTGCATGACGTGGTGTATCGCGAACATTATATAGCACTCTGCCATCTTGTAATTCGAGCTGAGCACAATCGCTCTTGCGTTCTGAGCTGAATATAAAGCAATGTTTGCTGGGTGAGTTTGTACTTATTTGTGAACGGACAGGAAGCCAGTGACATGTGCAGACGCGTACACAAAGGAACAAATGAACGGGATTTAAATTTCAATTCATTCTTATTTACCTGATATTTCTGGCTGGATAAGCGCTGCTGTTGTAAACACTCCTTTTTTTTGTCACAAATTGAGCGCTCGCCTTCCTTGTGCACGCGTCTCGCTCGTTTCCCTAATACAAACACACGCATTGCATGATAACTGCCAACCAGAGAAGGTCGTGGAAAACGCGCACCGCACGTCACAGCCTGAACCACCTGCGCTACATAATACCACACACAGTGACGTGCTAGTAACTACTTGACGCGTAAATTCGATACGTGTACGTACAAGCACTTTCCTAATCGTTCCAAACGGAAACAAACGTAAGCGCAACATCCGGTCCGGAGCAAACGAGAGCTTACCTTAAAGCCGGAACGTTATACCGGGGGAGTCTACGTTATTGGTGCAACCATGACGTACTAAGACGTTGTAGTAGCCTTGCAGAGTATGCCACAGTTAGTCACTGTTTCGACTGCGTACAATCAATAAGCACGAAAAGCGCCCTCCTTGCTACGGCGGCTACGTCGGCTACGATGGCTAGGGAGTCTTGCCTCTAGCAAGATGGCGGCTACCAGCTTCGCTTTTAAAGAGTTACTTCCATCCCAGAAGCCTAGGCATATAACCTCCCTGTCATCCGCTCCTTTTTTCAATACACCTTCATAAGGTGTCGCCACTAGCACTCATGCCTGCTAGTAAAACCACAAATGCGGCAGTGCAGGGTGACATGGATTGGGCTTTTTTTTGAAGTCACAGAAGCGCAGAGCAAGATCAGTTTTGAGGAAAGCCTACGGAAAATGGCAGAAAAGAAATGGTCTGCTAAAGTGCACAAATGCTGCACTTTAACAGCGGGGACACTGAATGGAAGAAGAGCTCAAGGAAGTTGGCAACCAAATGAAAGTTATACTGACAGTAGGAGTCATAAAGAAGAAAGCGACAGAAACAGAGTCGCCTAATTGGATACAAATGATGGAAACAAAAAAAAAGACAATGGAACTTTGCAAAAGCGGCAATGAAAATACCAGCACTTCCACTACCGGAAAATAGGGGTAAGCGAAGCTTGTCCTGCGTGTCCCTGACCTTCGTCACAGTTAAGTAACCCGCAGGTGACGGCGCCGGATTGCTTCGGCCTCCCACTCCCTCAGCTCGGGATCTTCTCGTTGCTGTCGGATTGCCTGGGCTCGGGCGGGTCTAACGGCTGAATCGGCGCGCCGACAGTGAGCCCTTTCACGGGAGAATTCTCGCCACCGCTCGTCAAACGCTGCCTGTTCCTCAGGGGAACGGACGCGTGACTGTCCCATCCGTTTTCCGAGAATTAACTGAACGGAAACGAAGCCGGTGCAGCGCGCGCGAAACGCGCGCGAAACTCTTTGGTGCCCTTTCCTTTCCCGGCTGAAGCGAAAAGGCTCTGATTGGCGGCGCGCGTGGCGTGAGCGCGCGCCTGTGCATTTGGAATCCTTGCTAATGACTCACGCTCCGGCGCCGGCGCAGCTGTCAACTCATCAAAGCGTCCTTTGCCGCTCTGCTCTGGGAGCAACTGGGTTTTTGTGTGACTACGACAACGCCACAGGAGAGCCAAGACACGCTTCGCTTGAAAAATTATAAGGGAGAGTCTGTACTATAACGAAAAGGGGAGCGTCTTGATGTTTTAGGCCCGAGCTGGTTGCCCGAGAAGAAAGACACGCTGGAACAAAAATATATATTACAGGATGCGGCATGGTGCGGCTGAAAAAGAAAAAAAAAACATAAGCGACTCGGCACATCATAGGTGGAATGCCGAAATATCGAGCCAGCGAGAATCCTAAGGAGTATTCACCATCTAGGAGCGTTTTGATTCAAAGAAGATGGAAGAATTATCTGGTCAGCATGAAAAGTAAATGACACACACCCATATGTAGCACGAAGCTACAAAGGAAACTCACACGAGTTTCTCAGAAACAAAGCTCCGTGGCTGAAGAAAAATTCGTCCTGTTCTAGCTTACAAACATGGTACCAGCGCCTTGCCAGGGCGGTCGCTTTGAAATCTGAACTAACCAGGTGGCTAGCAGATCACAGCGTGAGAGCGAATTAATCGATAACTCGAAGCACAAGGACCATGAATAAGACAAATCAGTTCTGCGGGATTCCTCAAGGTCGAGGAAGGTTCGTGAAAGGACAATTGACTTCCACCCGATGTAGCACGAAGCTACAAAGGAAACCCACGCGGATTTTTCAGAAACAAAGCTTTGTACTTGAAGAAAAATTCGTCTCCACCTTGCGTATCGGGAATCGAGACGGCATAATTATGGCTTCCGCAGTAATTCCGAAGGAATAAATCATTAGGCGAAGTTGCTGGAAGTAGACAGGGGTTTTAAGGTGAAATCTACACAATGGACGCGAGAAGTTGCCATTGGTCATCTTCAAACCTTATGTTCTGTGCTTATGTAAAGACACCTATGGTTCTAATTGTTGATTTGCTCTTTACGATCGCATTCTGTTATTCCTTTTGTTGCAGGCACTTATCATAGCGTCCTCCTTTTGCGCGGAAGAATCAATTCCGTATTGTCCAAGGGTCCGTTCATCCGAAAAGTGTTAGGATATTTTTTATGTTATGAGTCACCTGAACTCAACGAGGAAGAAAACATGATTTTATGTTCTTCTTCGACATGTCTAGTATAGGTTACAGTTTGCGCGCGCAGCACAGGGCACGCCTAACACCCACTTTGAGCCAATTATTATCTTCCCCAGCGGGCGGGAGCACCTGCAAATGACATTTGCATATTTAGAAATCAGAAATGACCATCGTGCGTTCGATATCAAGTGGATAACCAAAGCGATGAACAGGAATAATGCGTCTACCACGGGGCATGACTTGCTGCTAACTCTGGATGCATCTGCAGGCATAAGAGTTCTCGTTCAAAGACCAATAAATCTCTATCAGACATGCGACCTTCCAAGAGTGTGGCTTTACACACACTAAAGGGCCAATAATTATTTGAACCAAAGCGAGATTGAAATCTGGAATTTTACATCGAACATGTTGTAATGATGACGGGAAACGTTCAAGTAAATGTTTTACAAATATGGTATGTCTGGGGGGCTCATTCTTCTAGCATGACTAAATAGCTTGCTTACGCTAAAGCTAATATACGTAATTACCCTACAGCTTTGCAAGGCCACTTTTTCTTCTGGCTAGTATCCCCTCTTCGAGATGAAAACCCATATAAACAAGGGAACACCAGGTCATGGTACACCTCTAGCGCTCAGAAAGAACACTGGGTTTCCAACGGCACCGGGATGCGAACCCAACCTATACCTATAGGGGGCTCTATAAACAGTCGCAGAAGTCTCTGGGGGGTCCCTTTTCCCCACCACAGCTTCGGTCGAGCATCCGCCGCTGTTGTGTGAGGCAGACGGGTGCTACCACGGGGTACGCATACCACTAAAATAGGTACGTAGAAGCGCCCCCCCCCCGACCTAGTGCTCTGCAGCTACGGGAGTTTCTGATGCTTGGTAGGACAACCCACATGATGGGAAGTTGTTGGGATATGGGACCGCCAGACCCACTTGTGCCAACCGCAGTCACTAGTGGTAGGCCATCAATTTCGTGCGCGAGAGCCTAGAGGTACTGGGCTCAAATCCCGGTGCCGCCGGAAACCCACCAGTTTTTCTAATGGGTAGAGATGCTCTCAGGCCTGGTGCTTGGCTACTTGTGGGGGCCCGTATCTCGAAAGGGATTATGTGCGATTAGGTGTGGGGTCTCTTTAGCGATAATTCAAATTCAAATTCAAATTTATTTACCAGACAATAATGTGCGTGGTATCCAGGAACCCATTGTCCAATCACACACGACCTTGTTGAAAGAGCATGTGGGAGGTTAACTAGAGCTGTCAACGGATACCTACCAATAAAATCGAAGCACACTCCGAGCCAGGGGCTCGGCCATTATCGGACGTCAACGCCTGGAACGTGCTGTTTCTCCCCAACACGAGGCCATCCCCACCTAATAGGTGCACTGGGACGCCACGTGGGGAATGACCGTCGTGGGTGAGGCACAAACCTCCTTTTCATTTAGCGAATGCTCCTTTCGGTTGGTCGACACGTGGCGCATCCTATTGCTGCGGTGTGCGCTGCGACTGGCTATGCGTTCGACTTCAAAGCAGCTTGCCGCAGCGTGCGCTGTTGCAGGAGTGCCGTGTGGGCCACATGCGCAGTGATACAACATTTGCATGCTGCATGGTTGTTCGAAACAAATCCCCAGAATGGGGCAGCGGAGCCAGTGAATCCTCTTCTGGGCGAGCACAGCCGGGTTCCTGGCAACTGGCTGTCTTCTTTCGGGCGACCGGACGCTTGAAACCGTTTTGTGCTCCGGTAGGCGTCTGGTGTTGGGCGTCAAACGAAACACCTTCCGCAGTTGACGCGGACCAAGCCCCCACTTGGCCACGGCTGTGGCCTCAGAATGATCGAAAGCATTAATGATGCCATAGTAAAATTTAAATATTGCGATGCAGATGCACAGTGAAATATAACGCCGAATATGTTGAAAGACAGCTCAAAAAAGCAAGGAAAGCTCCCTCATCGTTACACGAGGGCACGCCAGCGCAACGACAGTGGTCACAAAAATCCCCTTCTTGACGCAGGTTCTCGTCCTGTGGTTCGTATTGTCGCTTTGGCTGAGCTTCCACGGCAGCAACACGTTTCTGGCTTATCACCAAAGCGCACCTGCCCAGATGCTACCCATGGCCCTGAACGATTCTTCGCAAGTCCCCTCACACAAGCCGTTCCTTGCCACAGTCCGCTTTTTCGTCTGGCAACATCGAGCAACTATGCATGAGGGACAGCCGCATCGACTACATATTGCACCACCGGACTCGGGCCAGTTGGGGCACGCCACCGCAACGACAGTGGTCACAAAAATCCCCTTCTTGACGCAGACTCTCGCCCTGTGGTTCGTATTGTCGCTTCTGCTGAGCTTCCACGGCAGCAACACGTTTCTGGTTTATCACCAAAGCGCACCCGCCCCGATGCTACCCATAGCCCTGAACGATTCTTCGCAAGTCACCTCACGCAAGCCATTCCTTGCCACAGTTCGCTTTTTCGTCTGGAAACATCGAGCAACTATGCACGAGGGACAGCCGCATCGACTACATATTGTCACGTGGTGGTGACGTTGAATAACACAGTAGCAATACTGTGAACGACAAAACTAACTTTTATTGGGCGAACCTGTGCCCACAAAACAGGCTACACTTATAGCACAACGATAGCGGCGAACACGGTCGGCGGTCGGCGATCGTCGAAAATCTGATCAGTGGGTCAAGCGCGTCGGCTTTTATAGATCAGTCGTCGAATGTTCCAGATTAACCGATGGGACCCGCGTGTCTTCCACGAAGTTCTACACTATTAGCGTTGCGCATACATGCAATCAGATTACAAAAGTTGCGGTGAAAGACAGTGGACGGAACCATCGATAACATTCCAGAAACTTCTTTTACATGCAGGCGCGTCCTGCGCTGCGCGATAACATTTGTTAGGCGGCCAAACATGGTCGCCCGATAAAGATAAGGACACGTGTCATTACCCTTCTCTTAAAAAGCATCGACCCGATGCAAACAAACGAGAGAAAAAAAAGAAGCATTCGTAGCAAAGAAAACAACAAAATAAGGAAGTTCGTCAGCGTCCATAAAAGGGTTTAAGGCGCACCACGTGGACCACTTCAGATCGTGCGCGGCGCCGCTGTGAATGCGAAATGCCGTCTGGCACGACCTCATAGTCCAGTGCGCCAATACGTCGGATGACCTTGTGGGGTCCGAAATAGCGTCGCAGTAGTTTTTCACTGAGTACTCGTCGGCGTATCGGGGTCCATACCCAAACACGGTCGCCGGGCTTGTACTCAACGAAGCGTCGTCGGAGGTTGTAGTGTCGGCTGTCGGTCCTCTGCTGGTTCTTGCCCCGCAGGCGGGCGAGCTGTCGGGCTTCTTCGGCGCGCTGGCGATAGGTAGCGACATCATGGTTCTCCTCGTAAGTGACGTGCGGCAGCATGGCGTCGAGCGTCGTCGTCGGGTTCCTGCCGCAGACCAGCTTTTGTTTCTTGCACCGCCGTGTTGTAAGCGAATGTTACGTACGGCAGGACGGCATCCCAGGTCTTCTGTTCGACGGCTACGTACATCGCTAGCATGTCGGCGAGGGTCTTATTCAGCCGCTCCGTAAGACCATTTGTCTGCGGGTGGTAGGCCGTTGTCCTCCTGTGCCTTGTCTGACAGTATTTCAGAATGGCTTGGGTGAGCTCCGCTGTAAAGGCCGTTCTTCTGTCGGTGACGAGGACTTCTGGGGCGCCATGTCGCAGCAGGATGTTTTCGACAAAGAGTTTCGCCACTTCCGCTGCGCTACCTTTCGGCAATGCTTTAGTTTCAGCGAAGCGGGTGAGGTAGTCCGTCGCCACGACGATCCACTTATTTCCGGTTGTTGACGTCGGAAAGGGTCCCAGCGAGTCCATCCCGATCTGCTGGAATGGTCAGCAAGGAGGCTCGATTGGCTGTAGTAATCCGGCTGGACTTGTCAGTGGTGTCTTGCGTCGCTGACAGTCTCGGCATGTTCTGACATAACGGGCAACGTCGGCGGTCAGGCGCGGCCAATAATACTTTTCTTGTATCCTCGATAGTGTCCGGGAAAATCCGAGGTGTCCAGCGGTCGGATCGTCATGTAGGGCGTGCAATACTTCTGGACGAAGTCCTGACGGGACAGCAAGAAGGTAGTTGGCGCGGACTGGTGAGAAGTTCTTCACGAGTAGATTGTTTTGAAGCGTGAAGGAAGATAATCCGCGCTTAAATTCCCTAGGGACAACGTCGGTGTATCCTTCCAAATATTCGACGAGGCCTTTTAGCTCCGAGTCTGCCTTTTGCTGTTCAGCGAAGTCTCCCGCGCTTGTCATTCCAAGGAAGGCTTCGTCATTCTCGTCATCTTGCGGCGGCGGGTCAATGGGGGCGCGTGATAGGCAATCGGCATCGGAGTGTTTTCGTCCGGACTTGTAGATTACAGTGATGTCGTAGTCTTGTAGTCTGAGGCTCCATCGCGCCAATCGTTCCGAAGGATCCTTTATATTCGCTAGCCAACACAACGCGTAATCGTAACTGACGACTTTGAAAGACCTACCATAAAGGTAAGGGCGAAATTTAGCTGTAGCCCAAACGATGGCGGGGAATTTCTTTTCGGTCGTAGAATAGTTGCCTTCCGCTTTTGACAACGACCGGCTAGCGTAAGCTATCACCTGTTCGACTCTGTTTCTCCTCTGGACTAGAACGGCACCGAGGCCTAGGCTACTGGCGTCAGTATGGATTTCTGTATCGGCGGACTCGTCAAAGTGCGCAAGTACCGGCGGCGACTGCATGCGTCGTTTGAGTTCTTCAAATGCGTCGGCCTGCGGCGTTTCCCACTTGAACTCGACGTCACATTTAGTTAGCTGTGTCAGCGGCTCAGCGATGCGTGAAAAGACCTTGACAAATCACCGGTAGTAGGCACACATGCCAAGAAATCTATGCACTGCCTTCTTGTCGGTGGGCTGCGGGAACTTTGCGATGGCAGCTCTTTTCTGCGGGTCGGGGCATACTCCGGATTTGTTGATGACATGGCCTAGGAACAGAAGCTCATCGTAAGCGAAGCGGCACTTTTCCGGCTTCAGAGTGAGCCCTGATAATTTGATGGCCTCTAATACTGCCTCAAGCCGCCTAAGGTAGTCGTCGAAATTTTCGGCGAAGACAACGACGTCATCCAAATAAACAAGACACGTCTGCCACTTCAATCCTGCTAACACCGTGTCTATGACGCGCTGAAACGTTGCAGGCACCGAGCACAGTCCGAATGGCATGACCTTAAACACGTAGAGGCCGTCCGGCGTGATGAAGGTGGTCTTTTCGCGATCTCTCTCGTCGACTTCTATTTGCCGGTAGCCAGACTTGAGGTCCACCGACGAGAAATATTCAGCGTTGCAGAGCCGATTCAATGCGTCGTATATCCGTGGGATGGGGTATACGTCCTTCTTCGTGATCTTGTTCAGACGACGATAATTGACGCAGAAACGTAGGGTTCCGTCCTTTTTCTTCACCAGGACAACAGGAGATGCCCACGGGCTTTTCGATGGCTGGATGATGTCGTCGCACAGCATTTCGTCGACTTGTTGTCTAATAGCTTCACGTTCTCGCGTCGAAACTCGGTAAAGGCTCTGGCGGAGTGGTCGAGCGCACTCTTCGGTTATGATGCGATGCATTGCAACTGGTGTTTGTGTAATCCTCGATGATGTCGAAAAGCAGTCTTTGTGTCGAAGAAGAAGTCTTATGAGCTGTTGCTGCTTGCTCATGGGAAGACTTGGATTTACGCCGAAGTCTGTTTCGGGGCTATGCTCGGCGGAGTAGATGTGGCAGAATCTGAGAGCACAAAGGCATTACTAATTTTCAGAATTTCCTCGATGTACGCGATTCTCGTGCCCTTGTTGATGTGCTTGAACTTTTGGCTGAAGTTGGTTAGCATCACTTCCGCTTTCCCTCCGTGGAGACGAGCGATCCCTCTTTTCCGGCACTTGATCAGATTACGATCGTCAAAAATCTGATCAGCGGGGCAAGCGCGTCGGCTTTTATAGATCAGTCGTCGAATGTTCCAGATTAACCGATGGGACCCGCGTGTCTTCCACGAAGTTCTACACTATTAGCGTCGCGCATACATGCAATCAGATTACAAAAGTTGCGGTGAAAGACAGTGGACGGAACCATCGATAACATTCCAGAAACTTCTTTTACATGCAGGCGCATCCTGCGCTGCGCGATAACATTTTTCAGGCGGCCAAACGTGGTCGCCCGATAAAGATAAGGACACGTACCACCGGACTGGGGCCAGTTGGGGAACGTCACCGCAACGACAGTGGTCACAAAAATCCCCTTCTTGACGCAGGTCAGTTACCTTCCGAACGCGGCTTTTGTCCGCTCTGGAAATCGCTGTTTTCTTGCGATGTCGTGCCCCCCTTGTGTTATTGGAACATGTTGTGGGCTGTTGTGTGAAATGTTATCTCTATACATCAATGCTAACACAATTACTCTGCTCCTGTTGCTGTCGGGCGATGTTTCACCGCCGTCCACTGAAGCTATTGCAAAGGCCATATCTCGCATAGAAACATCACAAAGCTCTGTTCTGTCCGAACTTTGTCTAATCCGACCATCACATAATAGCATCGAGACCCTCGTGACCAGCCTTTCGGCTCGCGTTGATGCCTTGGAGAAGATTGTCCAGTCGACTCAGTCAAACGAAATAGGTTTAAAGGTGGACGTGAATGGTAGCCTAGCAATACTATGCACTAAAATGAAAGTTCTTACGGGAAAATGCGATGATGCAGAAAATCGCCTGCGTCCTTCAAACTTACTTTTTTGTGGAATTCAAGACACAAAGGGTGAGACTTGGCTTGAGTCCCAGACAAAAATAGTATCATTCTGCTCCGAGCAACTCGGTTTATCCGTTAGTACAGACGACTTGGAGCGTGCCCACCGACTTTGTCGTTACCAGCAAGACAAAACTAGGCCTATTATTGTAAAATATGCAAGATTTAAAGATAAATCAAGAATTCTTGCAGTGGCTTCTAAGCTCAAGGGCACGAATTTTTTTATTCGCGAGGACTACTCAGCCAGAGTACGACAGGCGCGAAGGAAACTTTATCTTCATGGACAACAGAGCGGCAGATCATTTAAACTGCGCTTTGACAAGCTGCTGCTTGATGGCAAGCAATTCACGTACAATGCTGAAACTGATTGTATAGTTGAACTGAGGGCATAGCGGTCACAGCGTCTCTCCAAGCATGCGCGTCCCTCTTCTCCCCCCCCCCCCTCCCCAGACCGGCCTCGCCTCGATTACTGCCCCTGTTTATCAGAATAGGTCGGTCTTGCTCGCAAACATGCGTAGTTACCTGCCTAAGAAAGACGCCCTAGAATCTATCTTGAAAGACAACAATACTGACCATGCTATACTTACGGAATATTGGCTGCATCCAAATATTGCTGACCTCGATCTACTAAATGATAGCCAAACATACGCTGTTCACAGGCTTGACTGGTTGGGGCGCAGGGGTGGCGGCGTTTTGATTTTTGTGAAAGAAAGTGTTCCTTCATATGTCACCAAATTGAACTGTCAACATGAAATTTTGACTAAATATATCACTTCGGTCAAGTATGAGTGTGATTATTGCTTGTTATCGCGCTCCTGACTGTGATGTTTCTTTCAACCATGAACTAAATTCTGTACTAGCGAATCTTTACTGACGCTTCCCGTGTGCGAATTTTATGCTCTGTGGCGATTTTAATTTTCCGGACATTAACTGGGCAAATCTAGAGGCACATAACCGGCAATCCAAATATTTTCTTGACACAATCCTTACATTCAACTTTGCTCAGATGTTAATATGGCAGCCCGTGGGGAGAACATTTTAGACCTTGTCCTTGTTTCTAACCCCAAAATAATAAAATCGCTATCATCAGTTGCTGGTCTAAGCGACCACAAATTACTGCTATTTAATCTCTGCATCCCAGTTCCTTTCAGACAGCCCTCGACCAAATACATTGGGGACTACAACAAAGCAGATTTTAGCAAAATCAACACTGAACTGAAAACTTTTTCCAATTTTTTTCGTGAGACTGCTCCTTCTCGTACAGTAGATGAAAACTGGTTGTTATTTAAGAATAAATTATTATGGCTTGTTGAGAGACATGTACCTCTTGTTCGCATTCGCGGTGATTTGGGAAAACCCTGGTTTTCTAACACACTTCGGAGGCTGTCGGGAAGAAGAAAACGCCTCTTTCGTGATGCGAAACGCTCTAAATCTTGTTCAATGTGGGACAAGTACTTCAAATGCCTGCGCAAATACACTAGCACTTTGAGACAATCCAAAAAGAAGTACTTCCACCACGATTTGCCGAACATCCTACGTGTCAACCCAAAAAAAATTTTGGAATATTCTGAAATCAAACAATAGCTCCAATAACATTTCCTTGACTTATCCTGACGATTCAAACGTGCCGCTTGATCAGCGGTCAGACGTAATGAACCCATATTTTTCTTCTGTTTTCACTCGTGAGCCTGCACTGAAGGACTTTGACTTGCCCAGCCACAGTTTACCCCTCATGTTTGCCACTACGATTAATTCTCAAGGCATTATGAAACTTCTTGATAACCTAAAGATTTCTCTTGCCCCCGGGCCAGATAACATCACTGCTAAGATGCTAAAAGGTACGAAAGCAATTTCCAGTCTAATATTACAAATAATTTTTACCCAGTCCATTACTGATAGTTCACTTCCAAATGACTGGAAGATTAGTAAAGTGGTACCGGTATATAAGTCAGGCAGCCACTCTGATCCTTCCAACTATCGCCCCATTTCCCTAACGAGTATTCCCTGTAAACTCCTAGAACACATAATATATTCGCAAATAGCATGTCATCTCGGTGATCATTCCTTCTTTTTTCACAATCAGCACGGTTTCCGGCCTGGTTTGTCATGCGATACACAGCTTTTTGAATTTATTACTGAACTTCACCTGAACTTAGACTCATCACTTCAAACTGACGCCATATATCTAGACTTCGCCAAAGCATTTGACTGTGTTCCCCATCAGCGGCTTTTGGCCAAACTTTCATGCCTCGGTCTAGACCCTCTCGCACTGTCATGGATTCGTTACTTTCTTACTAATCGATTCCAGCACGCAGCTATCGGAAATCATTGCTCAACCACTGCTAGCGTCATCTCCGGAGTACCACAGGGGTCCGTCCTCGGTCCCCTTCTCTTTCTCATCTTCATAAACGACCTTCCCAACGGCATATAATCCAATATCCGACTTTTTGCAGATGACTGCGTAATCTACCGTCGCATTACAGACCCAGCCGACCATGCAATGCTCCAAAAAAGACTTACATTCATTAGAAACCTGGTGTTCCAACTCTTTAATGAAACTTAACATCTCCAAATGTAAAGTTGTGCAAGTATCCCGTAAACACTCTAACAAGAATCACCCATACTTTTTAAACTCGACAGCCCAATCCACCATTGAATCGTATTGTTATCTCGGTATCACTATTAATAGCAAGTTCACCTGGTCTGACCATATACCAAAATTGGCTACCGACACTAATAAATCACTTGGTTACGTCAGACGTACCCTTGCGCTGTGCCCCTCATCCACAAGAAAACTAGCTTATCAAACTTTTATTCGAAGTAAACTTGAATACGCCTCAGCTATTCGGAGCCTGCACCAAGCTTACTTAATTAATATGTTAGAATCAATACAAAATCGTGCCGCTAGATTCGTCACTTCCAGCTACAGTCGTGAAGAAAGTGTCAGTGTGATTAAATCATCTCTAGGACTCGAAACATTGGTGTTGCGTCGGAAAATTGCGAAACTGTGCTTTTTCCAGTGACTTTATTATAACTTCCCCGAACTGCATGGAAGGCTTCTAATCCCACCAACCCGTACATCTCGTCGCCTTTTTAACTCTTGCAGCATCCAGCGCTTGCATGGTTCAACATTTTCCTTTAATCAATGGTTTTTACCTAGCGCCATTATAGAGTGGAACAATTTACAAGATAGAGTTGTCAATGAGCGCAACCCCATTATCTTCAAGCAGCTGCTTACTGATCACCTTAAACCCTAACCTTATAATGACCGTACTGTGCCTTCATTCTTTTGCGATTGCCGTCTCACATTGTGACTGTTTTGCTGATTTGCTTTTGCATTCTATTCAGTGGGCCTCATGGCTTTTGTTGTTGTTGTTTGTTTGTTTTAATGCGAATCCACAGGCTTAGTCTTGTAAGAAATCGTAACCATATCTTTGTTTCTATCCTTATCTTCTGTAACACCCCCTTATGTAATACCCCGACCGGGGTCCTTAAGGAAAAATAAATGATGATGATGATGATGAGGATGATGATGATGATGATGATATGACCTGTTATGCGAATTCGACAAGTTCTCGCTCAAAGTCTGTTGGGCACACTTTGTTCTCGTTTGTGTTAGCGTTTAGTAAAGATCAGTGCGTGCATTATGAGCACACTGCTGGTGCATATGTTGGTCAATTGTATCAGGAATGAATTTTGATATGAGTTGTAGCGCCTAAGTAAACCGTTCAGTATATGAGCTCAGAATTGTAATGTGAAGTACCTTCAGAGCACCTTGTGTGGGGGTCGCTGTGGAAGATTAACGGCGTTCGTAATTGTACTTTCCTGAAGAACATTCAAATGATATAGACAAGAAAACCATGTCGTGCTTCACAGTGAAAGGAAACAAACACACGTATGTTAACTTTCCTTCACTCGACAGTCAATCAGTTAGTTCCTCAGTCAGTCAGAAAGCTTTAATTACAATCGGGTGCTCTATGGCTTAAAGATAGGGGAAAGCCAATTCAGATGAGATAAAGTATGTTGACCGCTCGACTCAATAGTGACGATGATGATGATGATGATGATTTGGCATTCCCTTTGAACCTGATGGCAGAAAGAAAGGAATTGGATCACAACGTCGACTCTCGACAAAAGTGTTTAATGCACTTCATAGAAAACATTTGCAGCGAGATTGGACAGTGCGGGCCGACCAACCTCAGAGGTGATACATTCACATCACCGCCAGTTCTTGTGCGCTACCACTTAGAAAGGATGGCGCGCCAGCGCGCGTCGCCGAATCTGGGAAGTCATGTCATGAGAAGCGTTGCGTCTTCTGTGACTGAGGGGTGACGCTCTGCTCGACTCGGTGCCGTTCAAAAGCCGTTTAATGGGATGCGAAGGAATCCACCCAGTGAAGCCAGCAGATACAGTACACTATTACAGAAGCGCCTGGATTTAAAGTGGACGGAAGCATCGACCAGACCGCAGTCGAGACAAGCAAAAGAAGTTTCGAAGTTTGGCGGAAAAAAAGCTGGGCATACATTTGTTACGACCGGATCCATTTACAAGCCTAAGTAGCGGTAAACGTAGATAGAGAAGTTTTAAGGAAGATAAAAAGGATTAAGGCGATGTATACAAAAATGCTAGAATGCTGGGGTCATATATAAAGTCAGATTATTCCAATCTGTTTTTATTCCAATCGCCTGACGTCAAATTTGCGTAGCCACGGATGCAAGCACCAGGCGGCAACCCGCAATGTCGTCTGAAAAGCTCAATAAACGCGCTTCTAGTTAATAGGATGTCACTTTCTTTTCCCTTCAAGGCGAATAGCGTTGCCTACATTGGACAGTTTTTCTTATCTGATTGGCAGAGAAGAGGCGAGAAGGAAGCTCAAGGGGAGAGAATTTGGTCAGGAGAGATCTGGGCCAAGCCAGCGCATGAAAGTAGATAAACGGATGAGGAGGGTGCGGCCAGCGTCTGTGGTTGCTTCGCTTCCGCTTACTTAACTTGCGGTGGCTGGTCGAAAGTCACGGTGGCGTGTAAGGGGGTGTTAAAAATGCCGCTAAAACGGATGCTCAGCAAAGTAGAGTTGGTACAACAGTGTCGTGTACGTGTCGAAAGGTCTCGATAGCGTTGTACTGCCACGCACATTGTTTTATTATGCGCAAATAAATCCATGCTGCCCGCCATCTCTGAGTAGCGAGTGCACAGCCGTCGGCGGGCAGCCACCTTCTATTCCTTTCGGAACGAGGCAGCCTGCGGCTATTTAGAAAAAAGAATTGTTTTGTTCGACATATTAATGCGCCTTCGTTGCGCACATGTCACATTTACGAGGGGAGTTTCGCGGTTTTGTGACGTCGCGTGACATACAGGCAAAGCGGTCGCAGCGCGAAAATGTTTGATCGATAGCAATTGGTCAAACAACGCCTTTTTCGCTAATTCCGAAAAAAACGTTGACACAGCAATTATTCTTTTCTTTCGTTCGGTGTAATCATGCACAACCGTGTTCACATGTAACCATATGGGAGGTTTTCGCCGTTTACGTGGCGTCGCGTGACAGGCAGGCGCAATGAGGGGGTGGGTAGAAAATTTTTTTCTTCAATCGCGGCGGGTTGCTTGCAGAATTGGAATGCAAACATTTGGAATAGTCATTACTGAATTATTATTGCGCAACAAAAAGACGTGGACGTAAGATAATAGGCAATAATACTTGAGCAATGGATTACCAACTTGGTCGAAACGCTGATCTCATTTGGAATAGCTTTACGATAAAGAGCCCCTGAGTAACTCAAGCAGGCTAAGTGACTATTTGCCATTACCTGTTTCAAAGGAGGTGCCAGTAAATCACCATCATCATCATAGGCTAGAAGAAAGGCTTCGAGTCGAGGATTCTCTGAAAATACATGGGAAAGAGTTGCAACTGTCCTCGTACAGATCCCACAGTTGCTTCGAGCGTTGTTCCTCTTTCATGCAGATCGCAAGTCCGAACTGAGTGTGCGCGTGCGCGGCGTCTGAAACTTCTCGCAGGTGCTACTCCGGCATCGGCCGCCTGGGGCGCTCTCAACCTGTCTCGCTAGGCTCTGGCTGCCTCTACAAGGGCACCATGGTGCACGAGCTCCTTCACGCCGCGGGCTTCTTCCACGAGCACTCACGCTCCGACAGGGACGCTTACATCGACGTGTTCACCGAAAATGCGAAAGAAGGTACGCCCCCATTTCAACGTACATTATAAAACAAAAAGTCATGACAAGCCCACAAACAAAGACAGCAAGGAAAACATACGGGAAATTACTTGCACTTAATAACTGAATTTACAAAATGATAAATTAATGGCAATGAAACTGGATGAATAAACAACTTGCCGCAGGTGGGGACCGATCACACGTCTTCGCATTACCGGTGCAATGCTCTAACCAATCGAGCTACCGCGGTAGCTGCGGCAAGTAGTTTCTTCATCCAGTTTCATTGCCATTAATTTATTATTTCTTTAATTCAATTAGTAAGCACAAGTAATTTTCTCTGTGTTTTTCTTACCTTCTGATGATATAAATATTAAAGATTGGACCCCTCGGTTAACGCCCTTTCTTCTCATTCTAAATAAAGAAACCTTCGTGGCACCTTCCCCGAAATCTAGTAAAAAAGTGTGCAATTCCAAAGAAAGCTCGAAGGAGTGATGGCGAAAGTTTGCGCAGCAAAATAGGGACTACTCAGTCGCGACCACTGGCAGATGGAAAAAGGGCACCCTTGCCGCAGTCATCGATCTCGTGATGCTAGCACACCTGTCTGTGATTACTTTCATTGTTCTAGCAGCACGCACTGGCCTAAGCACTCGTGGTTACCTTGATCGGTTCAAAAACCTAGAAATGCGCCTAATGTTTAGAACGGGTAAGCTAAGCGCTTATTTGGACAGCCTCCGCAAGTTTCTATGCGACTCCCAAGGCATTGAATGAATTTTGCTGTTACACCTTCCAAAACAGTTTATTGTATAATGAAGTTTTCTTCCCCAAATCAGTCATGACGTCATCCTCGTCGCCACCGTCGTCACCTAACTGCTGTCGTTACGCATGTTTGGGTCAAACACAATTGCCCACCTTAGAAAAAAAATCCGGCGGAACCCATCTCATCATGACTGTCAGAGCTGATGCGATTCACTTTATGCATTTAACTTCAAACGATTGAAACATTACTTTTTATGCTCACGAGGGCTTGGACGGGAATTTAGGCCTAGGCTCCTTCCCAAGCGTATCACCACTGGAGGAAGCCGAACGCCAGGCCGGGGTACACTTGTGTCCACTTGAATAAGTGGGTGTCCGGCAGCGGTGGGAATCGAACGCAAAACCGTCTGTAGCCGAAGCGGGATCTCTACAACAAGGCCTAGCTGTCGGCCTCATGGCGATTAGTGCCATAGAGTATTGCTGAAGATACCTCTGCTTAGGGTCTGTTCTGGTGATTCTGCGATTTTCATAGTGTCAACTATATGGGACGCCCAATGTATCAGGGATCAACCCACTTGGTTGTGATTCTCGCTCGCTAGGGTCGGCTATGATCATTACGGCATGACGACCATTATATGACGGCGACACAGTGATGAAGACGAAATGACGAAGAAGGAAGCATGTCGATGGAATGACGAAGGTCAGTGTGACGACGATGGCATGAGGACAGTGAGTTCATGATTCTGAAATAGTCAGCATAATGAAGCCTCAAGACGACAGCACGAGGACAATGTGATTATGACGAGTGTGTATCGTAACTATGACCTGACGACGACAGCGTGACGAGAATCGGATGACGAAACTGGCATGGCGAAGATGGAACGACGACAATGGCATGACGAGGTCGCTGTGAAGAACCGAGGCCGACGCCATGGCTGCCTGAATTGTTCTCTTTTAATGGATCTCCTAATATCTATCGTCGTCATCATCTTCTATATTCAACATATTCCCGCCCTCTCCAAGACGCTCAAGTCAACAGCGTCCGCGCTTGAAGGGAAGAAAAAGACTAGTGCGGACGTGCAAATATCAGCTCCTGTTTCTGAAAATATATTCGGTCAGAAAAACGTCTCATCTTCAGCGAATTTTCGCACCATTTGACGCAATTCGTCTAGAAAACTACGGCGACACCAAGTTCTTGCCGGAGGGTGCTCATTTCGTTATTTATTGGGTCTTTTTATCCCGACCCCGCTGCACTGTTGCTAGGCCTATACGACTAGGCCTACTTTCCCGGAGAGTCTTAGCTCTCGCACGCCTCCGTGCGCCCGCTACTCCCAAGAATGTCCATGCAAGTGACGATGGAGGGAGAGCAAATCACCCCGGAGGAGTGCCTGCAATCCAGATGGACCAGGGTCATTTCCAAGCGTACGTCGCAAAGCCGTCCCGGCGTCAGCGGTCGGGCAGGTTCGACACAACGAGGCAACGGCGGTGGCGGCTCCCGCGCCCCCGCCGGCTGCGGCGTCAAGAAAGGCCTCGCCGCGGCGTCGAGGCTCCCCCGCCTGCCGCGGGAGCACATTAAAATCATCATCCGCTCCAGAGGCGGGATGAACGTCAGAAGAATCAGCGAGATCAAGGTGACACAGGCACGGGCCATGGCAGCTCAGCTCACCCCGGCCGAAACGGAGGGGGACATCTTCTGCCCCAACGTGGTCCAAAACATCTTTGTCGTGAGTACGCCGACAGAGAACGCCCGAGCTTATGCGGGGGTGAAAGCTCTACTCGTGGGGTCCACTCGATACGAAGTCAACTCGTACTTGGCGACGCTGGATAACACGTGCAAGGCGATCGTGTGAAGCGTCGACCTCGACTTTGACAACAACCAGCTACGTAATGTGGTCGTCCAGCCAAGGAATCCCAAGGCCCTCGAAGTGAAACGCGTCAAGTACTTTACCACGATCGTCGTTCTTTTCGTCAGATTCAAGGTGCCGAACTACGTAATGTGCGGCGCCAGCATGCTTAGCTGTAGGCTCTGCAGACGCCAGACAGACGTTTGCTACGCCTGCGGGTGGGTGGGCACCGCGCCGACGTGTGCCCGGCCCCGGAGACAACGATTTGCAGGGGATGGGGACTCGCGTCCCCCGGGGAAGAGCATGAGTGCTCGCCCAAGTGTACCTATTGCAGAGGGCCTCATCTCACGGCGGAGAAGGCGTGCAAGCAACGCTTCCAAGTGCTGTACGTCGTCCGCCGCAGAAGGAGGCAGCGAAAGCGTGCCCAGAAAACACCTGCGCCGCAGGTGACGCCCAACTGCCAAGTACGTGATCCGAGCGTGCCCAAGGCGTCCTCGAAAAAGCGCTCCGCTACGCCAGCAGGCCGCCGCAGCCAGTCAAGACGACGCTCCCACTCCAGGGGACGCCCTCGCTCGAGGGTCAGGATCCAGGAGACCACCCAGGCAGATCGAGTCAAGCAGAAATCTCCAAAGGTAACGAAGGGTTTGCCGCCAGAGCACAGCAATCCTAGAGTCGTTCACTTAGAGCAGGAGAACGCGCAGCTCAGAGCCGCGTTGCAGCATCTCAGGGCCGAGTTCGAGTCCTTTCGTGAGCCATGTTCGTCCGCACCGCCCGCGCTGGCTCCCAGGGAGCTTCCCGCGGAGGGGCCGGCGCTGGTGCGGTCAGCCAAGAAGCGCACCCTCGCAGCCCCCAGTGAGGGAGAAGGGCACCTTCCAAAGCGAGATTAGGAACTCCATGAAGGAGGTTAGTGAGTCAGGACACAGCCTCCTAGGCTCGGTCATGAACTTAGTAGAAGCGATGGCTACTCTCACGAGCAGAGTCAACACCCTCTAAACTAGGGTCAGTCTCGGGGAGTCAACTCCCGGCTCCTTGGGCGCGGTTAGAAGTGGTCTACTCTCAGAGGCGGAGGGTTTCAACGGCCGTTGCCCATATACAAGGACAAGCAAAAGCTCCAAACATGGAGGGTCGTGATAACGGATTTCTAATCTGGCAGTGGAACTGCGCCGGTTCTTGTCGAAAAGGGCGGTCCTGCAGCAGTTCGTTCGTTCACGCGAACGTAAACCGCACGCCATTTTGTTACAGGAAACTCCAGGGAGGCAGTCTCGCTGCACGGTTACAGGTCTCATTCCGTTCTTTGGCGCGGGCAGGAGGGGCATTTGCGTCTTTGTGTCCAAGCGATGTTCTTTCGTCGCACACTCCATGCGCATGGACCACAGCAAGGTCGAGCATTCGCTAATCGAAATCCTTCCCAAAGCCTGGCTGAAATCCAACATCTTTGTTCTAAACATAGTTCTCCCAAGGACCAAAGACACCACTTCGCGTCCCTTGTGCCGGAGGCCGTGTGGCTGGCGGCGGGCTCTCCACTGGTGGTCGCGGGCGATTTCAACGCCCCGCAACGTCCCGCCCCACCCCACATCGGTGACCTCTAGCAAACGGCCGCCAATAACTCGCTCGTATACTGTTGACAGACCCGTCCTTCCCCACAAGAATGCGCACATCGATCACCAGAGATTCTACGCCCGATCTCACCTTCGTCAAGGGGGTCGGGACGACTTCATGGAGTAACCTGCACGAGAACTTGGGTAACGATGACTTCATGCTGGCCATCCCCTTCAAGGTGTTGAACAGCCCTCCCCCCCCCCCCCGCGAATTTAAGGTCATGGATTGGGGCCTGTTTCCCAAAATCATGGAAGGGCAAGACGGCGGATCACGCAGACTTTAAATGGTTGTCGCAATTAAAAAGGGACATCGAGTTCGTCCCCAAAACGGTCTACACGAACCTCAAGGTGGACAGGATGGACAGTCGTCTCGCCCACCTCCTCGAGGCCAAGGCTGATTTTCTGGGCAGGTGGAAGGGGCAACCGCTCAATCGTAGACTCCATAAGAGGATAGCTGAACTCAATTGCACCATTGAGGAACACTCGCGCGCTCGCTCAGCAACAGTGGGACGAGATTTGTAATTCGGTTGGCGGGCAAATGCGCACTGGAGGCAAGTGAAAGCTCCTGAAGCAACTCCTAGACGAATGGACCTTCAAGGCCAACCAAAGACTAGCTATGGATAGCTTTTTTCACGAAGCCAAACGGGAGGACTCGGCGGTGGAGGACATTATCCCGTCGTTGGCCAACAGATGTCTACCCACGGGCTCCTCGGGCGACGCTGATTACCCCTACTACCGGGGCCTCGAGAGGGAGGACCTGGACTCTCCTTTCTCTAAAAACAAGGTTAGGGAAGCCCTTTTTAACCTTAACGACCGTTCAGCTCCGGACCCGGATGGCATTTCCAACAGTCTATTTCCCAATCTCGAAGAAGAATCCATCGCCACGTTAACTGGTCAGATCAATCGAGTGTGGGACTCGGATGACGTCCCGGACATTTGGAAGCTCGCGTCGGTAGTTCTCTTTCCCAAGCCAGGTCATACCCCAGCCTAAAAGGCCTACCAATCTCACTCACTTCGTGCATGGGCGAGGTCGCGGAACATGTCATTCATAACCGGATATCTAGGTACATCGAGGAACGCAGACTCTGCCCTACAGCATGGTGGGATTTTGCCCGTCCCTGTCAACTCAGGACGTCATGAAACTCATTAAACACCCCATCATCAATAGGAACACCCTAGACGTCAAGGGTATCCTAGCGCTGGATCTCGAAAAGGTCTTCGATAACATTTCACATGGGCACGTCCTCGATTTAGTTTTAGACATGGGCCTAAGGTTTAAGTTCCACGGGTTCGTCAGTTAGTTTCTTCGGGGAAGGCGCGCCATTGTCAAGGTGGGCGAGGTAAAGTCTGATCCCTTTGAGCTTGGGGCGAGGAGCACCCAGGGTCGGTCACCTCGCCGTTTCTCTTCAACGTCGCCATGCGCGGCCTCAACGCGCGCCTCTCCGAGGTGGACAGCGTTAATCACGCTCTTTACGCCGACGACATCACGGTGTGGTGCGACGGCGGCAGAGAAGGCAGAGTCGAGGAATCACTACAGGCGGCGCTGAGCTGCACGGAGGAATTCTTGGCGGGCGCGGGGCTCCCGCTCTCCCCGTCGAAGTCCGAACTTCTTTTGTATCGACCGACAAGGAGGGAGCGCATCCCTAAAGGGCAGGTCCCTCTCGGAAATGTCGACGTCTCGATTCATTCCCAGGGTAGAGGTCATCCGCATACTCCGTATGCTGATGGAGGCAAACGATAGTAACGGACAAACGATCGCTTGTATCGCCACCAAAAAGGACAACATGTTCAGGCTTATCACTAGGGTCTCCATCAGTCGCGGAGAGCTGGGGGAGGACAACCTCCTTAGCTTGAAGCGCTGATGCGCAAGAGCATCAAAAAATTGGCTGGGGCTTAGCTAAGGTTAAGCCTGGATATCTCGAACCGACAAGGCTCGGTGATGCTTATTTAGATTATGGATATGCTTACGGTTTTACTTATGGATATACTTATCGTTTAAGTTGTGGATATGCTTGCGGTTTCACTTATGGATATGCTTTGGTTAGCTTATGGTTATGCTATACGTGTGGCTTGTGTAGTTATGCAAATTGCTTATCAATGATATATACCATAAGTTATGCAGAATTATTAGACTGCTTTATTCATCATTGTTGGACACATTGTCTTGCGTTTTCTGTACAGCCATAAACAGCTCTCTGTGTCGGTAGTACCACTCTCTTCTCCTTCCATGTTGAATGTGCACGCCTATTCTCTGGCAAGCAGTTACATAGTCGGCCTCCGCGATAAACACGCGCTTGCGGCGAACGTCAAGCGATAACGCATAGCGCGCAGCAGTGGCCACCTCTGCCGACTCCGAACACGCCTACGGAGCCAATTCCGATATACGCCGGCTCGCGCGAAGCGCGGTGTTGACTAGCGTAGTGAAGCTTTTCGGTTCAAAAGGTGATCGGCATCCCCATGGACACCAGCGCGGAAAAGCCCATGCAGCTGGGAGTCGACAACACCCTCGAGGAGGTTGTCGAGGCACACAAGACGGCCAAGGTTGTCAGGCTCTCTTCCTCGCCTACGGTGAGGCGGATTCTCGAGGTGCTGGACTGGAACCCCACTGCCGTCAGGGAAATGCGGTGCGTGCTCGACGTGGGGACGCAAGAGACTGTCACGGTCTCGTCGTTCCCGCGCAACGTGCACCCGCAACACAACGTAGGCGGACGCCGGGCCAGGGCGGCCGCACTTCTCGCATCCGTCGCCGGCGATCCACGGTCGGTCGTGTTCACGATGCCCAATATGGTTCGTCCGACCGGTTCGTGGGGGCCATGGTGGATCACAGGGGCAACCGCCTTAACGCCGCATCAGTGCGGAGCTCGTCCCCGACACTGGCCGAACCGGTCGCGGTGGGCTTCGCCCTCCAGTATGGGAGCAGACCGCAGGTCCACACGGATTCTCGGTCGGCGGTCTGGGCCTTCGCCACGGGTTCGGTCTCGAAAGAGGCGGCCGCCCTTCTTTACGGCAGGCGCATCGCTCCCTGTGTCATCACTTGGTTCCCGGCCCACATGGGGCCTCGGGTCTCCCGAGTCGTTCTCAAAGGCAATGACGTGGCCCACGCCCGTGAGCGCGAACTCGCCCACCGCGCCGGGGAAACGCCGCTCGCAAGCGCGGACACGGACGTGGACGCAGGGCTTCACGAGGACTCTCTCCACGCGTTCAACGAGATTACAAAGAACCATCACCTAGGCAGGAAGGTCTACCCCTCGCTCCACGCCAAGCTCACCAGGCCTCAGTCTTCCACCCTTCGCATGCTGCAGACCGGGTCCTATACCGTCCTGCCCAGGATCAGCAGGTACACGCACTCGTTCGAGCCCGATTGTCCGGATTGCGGAGATCCCTTCTACACTTTAGAACGCATGATCTGGTAGTGTCCCCTATTACGGGACCATGATCATCTCACCACGGAAGGAGAGTGGGAGAAGGCACTGAAGAGCTCCAACCTCTCCGCACAGCTACGGGCCGCCCAGAGGGTCCGCGGCGCGGCGGTCAGGAGCGGCCTGTCCGTCCCGACGTGGGAGCGGCGCGCAGCGGCTCCTCCCTCGTAAGGGGGTTTCGGAGTCGCTCCACACGACCTAAATAAAGTTCATTGTCTGCCTGTCTGCGCTTGCAAGCTGGCTGCCATGAGTGTTCGGCGGAAGGCCGTCACGTCATGGAGTGTTCGTTCTGGGACGTCTTCTCGTGACAGTTGCCGATACTTTTCCGCTCTGAAGCGTCAAATGTCTGCACGCCATTTACACTGCAGTCCCTGGTTGTTTTTGTAAAATAGCACAACTCGGTCAACTTATCTCATTCACCAGCAACTGCACCGTCACACAAGCGGATCATTACCTTCCACTCAAGGTCCGTGAAGTGTGCCACGTACTACCTGGTCGTTGGCACATTATCTACAGCGCACTTCAGCAATCGTGTTCTGTGAACATCACAGTCAGTCAAATCCGTATATATTTAGGATATCCAGATTTGCGTAATAGGACTTCTTCCAGCATTGCTTCCTCTACCTGCGGCGGCTTCGTAGGACAACTTTTCTGATGCTATTACCGCAATCCCTTTGAGCGCTGCTGCCTTCCGGTACCTCATTCATTCTCGGTCGACGTCGCGGCAGTGAAACTTCTTGCCTTGTTTCGCTTTCGTCTTTGGCTTGTTGCTCTCTCTTGGCTTTGCGAGGGTTTCACGGTGTCCACTCATTTACCCGCTTTCTTTTCACATCGGCATGTGCGTTCTCGTGTAGCATGGGTCCATGTTTTCTGCTGCTTTGGTGACCATCTTCTAGATGCCTTGAGCACAATTTCCGCTCGTAGCTTATGTCAAGCAATTGAACCTGAATCTTCCTTGGAACGTTCTTTTTTTTTCGTGCTCGGTGCCATAAACTTGAAAACTGTTTGATACTTCTTTGGTTGAGGTTGCAGGTACCTATATTCATTTAATATTGTGCACTTCGTCTTCCAGAGCCTCCTCATTTTCTTTTTTTTAGCTTCCCTTTCCTTCCATCGTGAGACATAGTTAACGGAAAATTCACCGGAATGTCTTGCTCCTCAATGACATCAGAACTGCGAACATCTCAAGGCAGACACCGCCAGTCGGAGCTCAATGCGCAATAAAAAAAGTATTTTCTTGCAAACGTCTTCGAATCGGTCTTTTCCGACTGCATTGGCCTGAGTAAAGTCGCAGCCCATCTGATTGCGCGCTTTTATGGACTAGTCGCCCTATCTAAAACATTTGTTCTGATTTACGTAGCAATACTGCTTCCTATAACTTCAGTGTTGTTTTGAGGCCTTCTTTATAAATGGTCAATCATGGCCTAAAGATTTGCTTCTGCTAGACAGATTTCAAATTCGAAGTCTTCGCATGTGTAGACGTCACTTACTATTTTATCTATTTCTATTATGTTACGTATTTGTCAATCTACGCTTTTCAAGTTCTGCGTTTTTTATTCTAGAAGTGAGCGGCAATGTACCTTTCCGGCACATTGCCGCGTATCCAAGAGATCATCCCTTTTGTTCGTCATCTCTGGAATATCCAAGCGCATGACATTCTGCGTAACTTGCAGAAGCTTTATGCCCCCCGTCTTCAAGTTGTTCCATTCTCTGATCTCATGCAAGGCAAGAGCTACGGGCATTCTGCATACTTCTCTGGTGTACTGTCTAGTGTTGCTAGTAGCTCACGCATTCGATGATTTTGCTCATACGACATTGGTATCTCCTCCAAGGACAAGGTGACTCAGGTTGTGAGAACTCAACGTCCCGGCTTCGCGAACATAGGTGGAATAATGCATCGTCACGGCATGACAACGGCGGCATAGTCACGATTGAATAACGATCGCTTGATTACGATGGAATGACGAAGCAATGACAGCGTCTGTGGGAATATACGCCCAGACAAGATTGTCTCAATAAATATGTCGCGGGTTCCATGCCGTCCAGTACCGGATAAGTTTAGCATTTTTGTTGTTGTCATTGAAAAGCTACATATAACAAGTGGCACATACCCAGTAGCACATACATGTTACCCAAAAGGGCGTGAAAAGGTTCGTTGAATAGTAGATAATAACTGCCGAGACGAGACACCCGCGTTGGCGTCAAACTAGTACATTGAACTGTAGCACATACCCGTGGCACATACCCAATAGCACGTACCTAGTGACCAAAGTTGGTATGGTATGGTATGGTATGGTATGAAGAACTTTATTTAGGTCCTGAGGGATCAGTCTGTTGGTGTCCAAGAAGTTCATTGAAGAGTGGCACATTATTAGTGGTTCTTACCCAGTTACCCAAGTTGGTCCGACGGCTGGTTTCGAAGCGCGTTCCCTCAGCACATCAGTCCGATGCTCTACCTATTACACGGTGGACTACCGAGCGATCTATGTAAGAGGAAGAACGATTAGGGACTCAGAAATATAAGCGCAAACATAGCCCTCTATGCATGAAGTTCCCAAAAAATAACAATTGCATTCATATTGACAAATCTCCTTACAGCGAATTTCTAAAGCTGAAAATAGGCGGCCGTTGTTCTACGCTTGGTAGAACTAAAGCCCCTTAAACTTCGTAAAGTAGTACCACGCTTTGAAGAATGCCGCCTCTTCCTCGCGCGCTCAGGCCGAGGCCGACGCCGCGTCGCTATTGGCCTAATAGCATCATGTGGACCCTCGCGGCGTGCAGCAGTGCTATTTTTGCTCGAAAAGCATCTACGGAATGGCAAGGAGCGCATGTTGGCGCGGTTGCTATGTTCGAGCAGTGTAGGCGGCGCCACGGTCTAGGAGTGAGTGTGAAAGAGAGGAGAAACGATGAGGGGTGAAGGCGGAGGAGAGTGTCACTACTTTACAAAGTTTAAGGGGTTTTAGATAGAACAAGTGGTGGTACGAGATGTGCGTGGCGAAGACAGTTCTGTACGTGCTGAAGTGGCTCACTGGCGATGGCGCCGCACGTCTAAGCTCGAGGTCGCGGGGCCGACTCGCGGACGCGGCGGCTGCATATCGGTTAGAGCGAAATGCAAGTCTGCTCCTGTACTTAGATTTAGGTGCGCGTTAAAGCATGCACTAAGTGTGCCTGAAATATACTGTAGCCCGCAGCTACCTCGTCCCACGGGACCTCTCCGGCAGTTCCGCGACAATAACCACGCCGTACCACCCTGCACCCGTCAAAACAAGCGACGAAACAAACATGCAAATAAAACGCCAGAGCAGGTTCCTGTGACGTCGCGAATTATGTCGAACTGAGACTCCGACTAACCAAATGTTTGTTCCTGAAGGACCCTCCGTGGTTGCGCAGTGGCTATGGTGTTGGGCTGCTGAGCACGAGGTCACGGGATCGAATCCCCCTATAATTCAATTAATTTTCAGTTAATTTGTTCCTGAAGAGCGCATTTAGTTTGAAGATTCAAGCACTAGTCTAATTGCTTGCGTATTTATATTATTTATATGAAAGAACAAGTTCGCCTACACATTGAGAAAATTCTGAGATTACGTAGTGACGTAATTGATACCATGATCTCAAGTGCTCCGCGCAAAATAAATAAAAAGAACAAGCAAAAAAACTGCGTGTGGCGAGCGGACATTTTGACCGACCGAATCGCCTGCTTACCATGGTTTATCAAGGATACTGCGCATGTTTTAAGAATTGTCTTTTTTTCACTTGCCTGTCTCCCAGTATGAAGTTGCGTAAGAAGGGCGAAAGGGGAACGGAGAACACAACAACAAATCTAGACGAAGTCCGAAAATTCGTGTTTTGTCATGTAGCTAAACATTAGCACTGAGCTTCACAGCTTACTGCTAATGATGACCAGACGAGCGCTCGGTTTGCTATCCCGCATGAGAGAAAGGGGCCGTTGATAAGGCTTGTAGAGGGGCTGGTTCGTCTTAGTAATATAACTGGGCTTCACAGCTTACTGCTAATGATGATGCCTTATCAACTGCCCCTTTCTCTCATGCGGGATAGCAAACCGAGCGCTCGTTTGGTCCGTAACCGGATTTTATTGGATTTTTCTGTTCAAATAGTTCCTTATGCGATTGAATTCACGTGCTATCTTGGGTGCAGGTACACAGAAGCAGTTTGAAAAGTTGGAGTCTTGGCAGAACCGTCTGCTGACGCCGTTCGATGTAAATTCGGTCATGTTATATGGCTCATATGCATTCGCCAAGGCGCCAGATCTCGTCACCATGTTGGCCAAGGATGGAGGCTACCTGACGGAGGTCTACGATAAACCAGGAATGAGCGCCGATGACGTCGTTCGCGTCAAGAAACTCTACAAGTGTCCGAATTGATGTGTTTCTTTGGGGGAAGGTGGTAGGTCAGGGGGGATGGCTAAGAGGGAGGGGGGAATGAAGGGAACGCGTTGGCGTTGCGTGGAATTTAAATTGCGAGAAAAATTAATAACCTGTCTGCAATATTGACTTTCAGCAATTTTAACCCCCAGCAATATACATAATGTATCACCCGCATTTTTTTAGACACACTGTATTTTGCGGTGTGATTCGCACCTCTGCATACGACGCACCTACAAACAAAAGAAGAAAAAGAAGAGAGAAAGCCATGTACATAGACTTAGGTGCACGTTAAGAAACCCAGTTGGTTCAAATTATGGCGGATTGCCTCATAATCAGATTGTTGTTTTGGCCCGTAATACCCCAAAATTAAATTTTAATTTTCAGCCCCAAAAATAGCCGTATTAAGGACCTGAGTTGATGTACAAGACGCAATTTTGTATAAGACGCACGTCTTATCGAAAGGCACACATTGTATAACGCGATATTAACGCGTTCGCTGCACGTATCTTTGTCGCGAGGTGCCGTACTTACTCGATTATGACGCGCTCAGCTCTAACACTCCACTGAATGCGCGAGGTTTAGCCAACCCCCTCCCCCCCCCCCCCGAGAAGAAAAAGATCTAGCACCATTTTCCGTATGCACAAAATGAACTCGTTTTAGTCACGTGAAGTGAACGTTATCTGGGCTCTCACCGCGCTTCCTCTGTTAGGAGTGCCGACTCCCCTCCTCCCTGTAGCCACAGGGATGCTTCCGCTACTCGCAACGAGGTTATGAAATTCTTCTACACTCTAAAAACAGAGTTCCGTTCACTCTCTTCGGTGGAGTATCTGCTTGTTCCATATTTCACTCTCTTTACGAGAGTAGATCGACCCTCTTTGAGAGAGTAGAATAACTCCTCGTGACAGAGTTGTATTACTCCACCGCAAGAGAGTGCTAGTACTCTTCCGCAGAGTGCTAATACTCTCCCTACAAGGGTAAGTACTCGCCCAGACCGAGTACTTCTACTCCTCCAAGCCGAATGCTTCTACTCCCCCAAACAGAGTGCTTGTACTCCTTCAGAACAGAGTGCTAGTACTCTTCCCAAAAGTGTGAGAGCACGATGCAGAGCCATGGTAACGTTAGGCGGGATTCGAAATACTTACATGTGAGGAATACTTGATTCCTTCATAAGCAGCTCCTGCACTAATGCTTTAATTGGATGTAATCTGTAGTCGCCGAGTTGCTCAAATTAAACATTTTCTCTCTTAAAAGGTCAAAATCTTTGTTGATCAGTCACAAGACAAAGTGAGTAATGATTTGAGAAGCATACTAACACACACATAAAATCAGGTTACAAAGATGACCATGAATTTTCCCACACATATTGTAATAAACTTAACTATATTATCTAAGCTTTATTAAGTATTACAGTGTAGAAATATCTATTATTTTCAATTGGCTCCACCTTCTCAAAAATAAAGTATACAATGGAAAGTTAAACATACTATAAACGTGTGTAAACTCACAAAGTATTGACACTACGACCAAAGAAATTGGCGCCACATTACCGGCCAGCAAACGCATTTCTGGCACAAAACGCATGCACTCATATGGCAGAAGTTACCAGGTAAGCTGCAAAGCATGGGGCTGGTAATGCAGATAAATTGTGCAAGAAAGCTTTATTGTGTGTCATATTCTAAGACAGCAGCTGATTTGATAATGTCCTGTACAGCATGTGGAGGTTCCCGACTCAGAGGACAGTGCATTTAGAAATATGTTGTATATTTTCATGTGAGGCCGCAGGTCTCGCTAGCTTTGCTTATATTTCACATAAAGCTATTCATGTATAGTCTGCCCCCCCCCCCCCCCCCCATTATTTCTAAGTGCGTCTTGTCGAGGTTTTGCAGCAATAACCTGCCCGGTCTCAAAGCGGTACAGAGGCGTATCATATTTACTATTAGGTTGACCTCCTTACGAAAGTACTTTCCTAGTGCTGTTGGGATTGATTCATTACACTTTCTCACAAATAAATAAAATTAAATTTACAATATTATCTAGTGTGTAGCAACGCGGGATCGAATCCCGGCCACGGGGGCCGCATTTCGATGGGGGCGAAATTCGAAAACACCCGTGTACTTAGATTTAGGTGCACGTTAAAGAACCCCAGATGGTCGAAATTTCCGGAGTCCTCCACTAAGGCGTGCCTCATAATGAGAAAGTGGTTTTGGCACGTAAAACCCCATAATTTAATTTTTTTAATTAGTGTGTAGCAAATGAGTATAAAACTGCAAGGAGCGTCGACATTAAAATCTTGCAAATCAAATTTCTTGTCATATATGGTAGCTTTTCATTCCCATTACCATACGAATGCTATACTTCTGAGGAGCAGCTTGCATAATTATATGATCAATTATTGTGACTAGTTGAAAATGCAATCTAACTAAAGTATAGCATGGCATCAGATGTGAACAAAATATCAGATGTGATAATCATGATGCATCAAAGGCGCGATAAGCATAAGTACTGGCAGGGAAGTGCACAAAAAAGATGAACTAAGAAGCAAATCATAAATTGGGAAAGGCACCCTCCTGTTTCACACATACATGCCATGCGCGTGGATTTTGCATGCAGCTATGCATACACTTGCACAATGAACCAACTACCTGAAACCGAACTTTTTTTTCCCTACTGAAATGATTAAAATGCGCTAAAGAAAACTTTATCGCGCTTCACAGAATCGTATTGTCTCAAAACAAGTACATATGTGTCTCGGAAGAATAATACATCGCCTCACTGTGCACTCTATGTTAAGTCCAGAAATTTACCATGTGAAAAATGCTCTATTTTATTTTGCCTTATGAAAATTATGTCTGCAGAAGCCGTCAAACTAAGGGGCTCTTGCTTGATTAAAACTTTATGTTCACATCCGCCAATTGATGAACAAGCGTTCCACTCAGATGCTCTCAGTTCTTTGCATTGAACACATCTCTACTTCCACTAGCATACTTGGTTGGCAAGTAGATTGAGTCACCCTAATCAAAAGATCAAATACCTTCCAGAAGCTATCATATGACTATTTCACAGCAGAAACCACAATTTCACATTTTAAAAATAATTTTCAATTGCAAGTGACTTTGTGGCTTCTGAGACGTAAGGTGCGAACCACGGTGTACACACTTAAAGGCCTTAATTGCTCCCTGCTTTCGCTTCTGGAGGCACGAGCGATTCTTATGAACTGGTTTCGTGAGCATGCACGTAAACGATAATGACTTCTTAAACGTGGGATACTCTGCCCCCAATGCTTCCGCTTTCTGGAACCTAAGAGGAAGCTATACTTCTAAAATTAGGTGTAATAAAAAGAAAGAAGGGAAGACATGAAAATCGGTCTGCTTCATGTCAGCATTTAAAATACAGAATGACAGTGGTTTGTATTTGCACCCTTACATTTACGTGCTCTTTAGTTATGTAAACACCTAACCAAGCATGAGCTGTTGCTTTTTATAGTGAACACAGGTACCGTGTTCATTGCAAGTATGTATTATGTCACTAAGCAAATATGCAATTTCATTGTACTACAATTTTTTTATCACATGGATATGTCAGTTGAGAGGCAAGACAAAAAGCAGTCACTTTTCACAAAACTAATCATCTTTTTTTAAACACATTTCTAATTTTTCAATGACACTTGCTCCTATGTGTTTCTCTCCAGAGAGCATACTTAATTTTGACTTTCCCATCAGAGACATTACATAAACATACCATGTTAAGATGGCTGCCTAGAGCATGCGAGAATTTTCATCTTGGTGTGCCATACTGTATTTTGAAAGTTTTCTTTACATTTAGTCGAAAGGTACACCTGATGTACCCACATTCTAGTTTTCTCGCCCAAAATGCATGGCAAGTATTTTGGTTCTTTGGCGTGCGGTCCTCTGCACTATGTGGAGTCGCTCTGGGCTGGCTCTTTGGCCTCTTTGTGACCTTGAGGCTGCCTTGCGTTACATAAAGCAGGGGAAGCAGGTGCCTGAAAAATATCGTGTGCGAAAGTCAACACGAAGACATGGTGTAAAACAACATCAAAACAGTAAAGAAATAGGGTCACGGGCACTAAAAGGAAGTTTTAGCGTTTAGTCTTCCTACTAAAACGCATGCGAAACATCTAAATGACTGCAACACTCAACTGCTCAACTAACTTCAATTTTTAGATATAAAGAAAAAAAGAAATAACCGGCAGTTCATCCTCGTTCAGCACCAATGTTACAATACTCCTACAAATCAATATAATATTGGTCATTGTTAGATGTCATAAGTCTGTCATTTGTCGGGTGTGTCGCACACACCACTTGTGACACATCCTAAGCTCATGCCCAGCGTGCCCCCTGTACCCTTTCTGGTTGTGCCACAGCACAAGCCATAATTTGAACATCATATCTGCAAACATGATGCTCAGTAGGGATGAAAATATGGTCCTCCATTTTAATGGATATGACTTGATGCGCTTTGAGAATGGGCCACAAGGCTTGTTATGGCAAGCTTACCCACATTTCAATATTAACAGGAAACCGTTCACTCCAGCCTGCATCTAAGCTTACTAAAAGGCATGAACTTATTTTCACTTATGAGGCGCGCAATGGAGTTCATTTCTGGCAGACGCGACTACTGGTGCAGTCTGAAATCTAGCGTTTTAGATTCTTAAAGGCATGTAAAAGTTGCAGTTAGACCGCAGTTATTAGTTTATTAGACCAACGCTTTGTTTTGTGTACGACAGACGGCTGGTAACACGGAATTAAAGTAACGTTTTATTTTAATATTTTATTTCTGCACTAAAAATAATAAAGTGATAAACACATGTTGATCTGCCATGCACTAGCAAAGAGGACACATTACGCATATAACCCCCAGAGGAAGGGTGATTTACCTGTCCATATGACATAACTCTGAAGCGCCAACTCATATTAGCAAATGCACATGCATGTCCAAAACAATAAGCGTGCGCAAAACGCCCCTGCAATTGCAATTCCACACAGCAGCAGTTATATTCGAAGCCGATGCGTAACTCGCTGCTTGACAATTCACCGAGTTCGTAAACATAAGCGCCCATTCGAATTCGCATTATGCTCGAAAACAGCAGCAGCAGACATAAAACCAGACATATAATCACACCGTTTCAGTACATGCGCAAAAACAGTTGTCCTAGGGCTAAACCCCATGAGGCCGATTTGGTGCGCGACGGCTTCGAGCGACAGCTTCGAGCGACAAAACTGGTCGTCGCTTGAATAGATCGCTCGGTTGTGGAAATCTAGAATTCGTCGCTCGTCTTCCGGAAGCGCTATGAGCGACTAGCCAATAGCGCGAAGCCGGAACTGGATGTATATCACTCGAATACTACCGATTGCCGCACGGTACGAGCAAACTATTGAATTTTTATACGTGCAATAATAAGAACCTACTGCAAGACCTTCAGAAATATTTTTTGCTGCTTTTTACACTAAAATACATCAACTTAAACTACTAAAGCACGCATCACGCTCGTTTCGACGCGTGCTTGCAGCCTTCATACCGGCAACACCGGGGAGACGCCGCTTGAAATCGCCGCACGCATGGAGTCTGACTTTTAGGCGACGAGCGAACGCGGCAGCCATCTTCATCGCATCCCTCGTCGCGCACAAGATCGCTTATTTGCGGTTTATACTTTAGTGTGCATAAAACATGAATTCCTCATGCGTTTTCAGTAAGTCCAGGATAACGCGCCCAACTGACCGCTTGCAACAGGCAGCTGAATGCCTGTGGCAAAGTTTCAAACTAGCACTGGCGCTGCACGTAACTTCAGCAGTCGCAGATTACCGATGGGCGAAAGACACCGTAAAGCGCGCGGCTTATCTATGGGCGTCTTGCGCTGGAGTTTCAGTTATAGTGGCGACGACAAACGTTATCTGGGTTGTACCAGCTTGGGTAATATTGAGCCGTGGCTGCGGCGAAGCACGTTTCTAGCCCGAGTTTTGCATCGATGCGGACTTTTTCGTTAAGTAGCTCGTGTGGCAGAAAAGCCGGTGTCGTCGGCGTTGGCCGTGAGCGAAAAATAACGGAAGGCAATTCATACATGAAAACAACTTGCAAGATGGGCTGGGCGGGAATCGAACCAGGGTCTCCGGAGTGTGAGACGGAGACGCTACCACTCAGCCTTGAGTTTTCTTTTACTATTACCGGCTTGGCAAAAGAAAGTACAATGTTGATATTGCATGGCCATAAAAACAACTAGTCAATGCCGGACCAGTGTGGTGTGATAAGAACGATGTAGCCTAGTCACTTTGTCAAAAGCACTCATCCAATCAGGAGGATCAAGCTGTGCACAGAAAAATTCGCGTATATATAGCACACTTTCAATGAAGTATTCATGTGCTGGGGCCTGAACAATGCGCTCATTTCTAATATCCATACGTCGATACTTCAAAGCGGGACAAAAGCGCCTCTAGTGAATGCAGTGTTGCCTTAGAAACGCGCTGTAGAAAGTTATACTGCGGTGAATATCGGTAATTATGAGCATGTAAACTACAGAAGTCGCACTTAAACGCGTAGCGAAGTACGTTTCCGCTACATTTCTTCTGCGCTTGGCGCGCAAGCACAGCCACCTTGCGGCAAACATAAGAACACCCCTCCTCGCAATGTACAGCGCTGCCCCGAACGCTGGCGCGCCACTCGCCCGCTTCTCCCCTTCGTCTCATTTGAGCGCGCATTGGGGCCGTGCGGCGACCGGTGCAAGGATGCCCCAGTACCCTTGCGTTTAATAAGTTTTCTCGCTTACTCCCCTTTCAGCTTCCAGCGTGCGTCACTCGAACCCTCGTGTTTGGGCGACGCGGCTCCTCTTCCGCTCACAGCGCGATTCCTAGGTGCAGCGTCCGATGCGAGACGCCTCTGACGTGATCGCTGCGGCGTAGCGCGTCGGGTGGGAAAGCGTCCCCTGCGATGTGTGCCGTGCTGCTCGCGAGGAGTCATGCGTCTGCGTGGTGCTCCCAAGCGAGATAGAGGGCGATGCCATCGAGGCGTCAGCCCCATGATCGCGTCCGCCTTCATGGCGCGTCGCAGCCCGGCTGTCCGTGCCGATCACGACGTTTTGCTCGCGTAGATCGTTTTTCCCTCCAAGACACCGAGTTCTTTGGTTCGCTCCGCTTGCGCAGGCGCACGTTTCGTCTTCGTGTGACTCAAGAGCATGCCGAGCGAATGAGTGGGTGGTGCGAACGGGGTGCGATAATGCTACCGCGTTCCACTCTTGAAGGCGAGACTTAAGCGTCCCCCAATTTCTTTCTGCCCTGTTGCGAGTGCGAAAGCGCTCGTCACTTCTCACAGACCACGGTGCGAGCTAGCCGCAGCCTATAGTTTAACAAAAACGCAATCTCCGTGTGCCGTGGGACGTAATGCTGGAAGCAGAAGGAATTGGCGACGCCGTTCAGCAGAGACCTAGCTCAGCCTCGAAAAAACGTCACCGCCGTTACTGCTGCGTCGTGGGCTGCCATGAACAAGAAGGCCTGAATCGCAACATCAGATTCTACAGTTTTCCTTCAAGGCCTGCGCTGGGTAAGCGCAGGCCATGAAGCGTAGGCCTTCCTTCGCACTAGGTAAGCGAAACTTCGCATCATGCTGACTGCTTTGCCTGTCTTGAAGCTTGCTTGATTATCTGCGTTGCTCAAATTCGCTCTTTTGCACCTACAGCCCTGACGGCAACACAACACAGAAAGTAGCAAAAATGAGAGACACAGTATATAATCTACAGGTGAAATCCAACATCTCACTTCAGATAATCAATAGTAAATGGCAGACCGACATAGCAGCAGGCATGGCTGGTGATTCACTATTCGAGACCCGGCCACAGTGACAATTAACGATTCCACCGGTGCGAAGTTGTTAAGGGAGAAGGTGTGTGCAAATGACTACAAATGGTCGGGCTGATTCGGTGACAATTCATTACCCCACTAGGAGCAGCACAGGTTAGAGAGTTAAACGTGCTCATCTTTGACCTCAAGCCACCGCAGCAATACAGCACATCGATGCTCTAGCGCTGTCATTAAAAGCTACATCAAGCGAGCAGCGCACGAGCTCACGCTGCAGCGCGATTCGCACGTACGTTACTGCGACCTCGTATGCATTGCATCAGTTATTTTCATCAGTTGCTAAAGGGACAGATGGCCGCTACTACACCGCCGACATAACTACTTGTCTAGCGGCATGCAATCAACAAAGATTGCAGCAGGTCCGCCGTTCCGCGACGTGTCGAAAGACCGCTGCCGTCGCGGCGCGTACCGTCGTGCGCTCGAGCAGTTCCGTACACATGACGTCTGCTTATCGCTGCTGTGAATTCATTTATAGCAAGCATTTCCTCGCGTTCGTGCGCCGGAATCTAACAGCGTGCGAATCTTACCTGAAGTTCAACTTCGTATATGCGACTCGTGTCACTTGAGATTAACACCGCGCGAAAAGTTCGCCGCTTATTTCTTGAACGGCGTACACGTATTCGGCGTTGCATAATTTCTTGCCTTCACGCAGCGTGCCACACCTGAAAAAAATCTTCGGCGCCCGCTATTCGCAGCAAGCCGTGGTACAACGCAACCGAAAGTGGTGGGTCCATATTGTAAACGTGCTTCCCGAAGCAGACAACCGACCTTTGTTCCATCTGGTTCAGGACAGAAGGCGCTTTTTAGCACCATTTTCGCAGCGCCCCCTGGGCAAAGCAGGAGCCCCATAACGAAAGCATGCCACCAGCGAAATGACGCCATCTCTAATGTGACTCCTTATCTCAACTGGTCTCATTTCATTTGTTTTCAAATGCGACACAGTAGAATTCCAAATTGAATAAATTCAAACACACAAAACACATGCTAAGCACGCTCCGCATAGACTCGGAATCATGGGCGCTGGTGAACAAACCATTTTATGCGTCCTCTCGCCTCGAGTCTTATTGAACATACCATGGTTCTAGCAGCGTTTGCGATTTTCAAATCCCTTACGGATAGCGGCAAGTGATAAAATCACATGCAGTTTTCCTGACGACTGGCTTTTTTGACTGACGTCGAGAGACGCAGCGCACTTGCCTAGCCCGTCGTCAATCGTGTCTAAGCGCCGCGACGACTTCCCGGCGATAGCATGTTACATACGCAGAATGTTCACCTAAGTTAGAGTTCACTTACCGTGGAGGATTTATTGTTATATCCAACGAATGACGAACGACTGTCGTGTTTTCGCGCGACGCGAGATGGCTGAC
This sequence comes from Dermacentor variabilis, assembly GCF_050947875.1. Lineage (NCBI taxonomy): Eukaryota > Metazoa > Arthropoda > Arachnida > Ixodida > Ixodidae > Dermacentor > Dermacentor variabilis. Next base: position 33,188,738 of record NC_134576.1, read on the forward strand.
GCACGACCTCCCCGTAGAATGAACAACCAACTTAGAGAAGGGAAACTGTACATTCCGCAGTGGTTCGAAAATGAGCAGCGGCAGCGCGTGGAACTTAGTTAGGTGAATGCCAGATGACGCTGTTCAATCCGGAAGCGGAAGCGCACTTTTTTTTTAGAGCAAAATTCAATATGGCTGCTTTTTGCCGGTCGTGTACGCTGGTACGCGCCGTACTTGCCCTGCCGGCTATGCGGCATGCCTCAATGCCTTGGCTGCCGCGTAGCTGGTGCGTTCTCATTGCCAGGAGACCAAGGAGCCTCTACTGATGCCAATACAAACAAGCCACAAGTGAGTGAACAGAACGTGCGACTTTATTGGCAGAAGACAAGCAGTGTACATTCTCGTGCAATAGCAGAAATACATTTGGATGTCGAGATACGCTGGAATCATTGACGCGAGCTCGTAAACCGCTCACCGTCGTCGTCGCACATGGCGGTCGGGTAACGAGTGACAACCAGCGGCGCAAGCAGATTGGGCAGAGTGTCCCACCTCTTCGCAGCGGCAGTCGCCGTTAAAGGTGAGCAATTAACTTCCATTGCGAAGCAATCGGGTGATGCAGGCATCTGCTGCCGCAGCCAGCACAGCAACATGGACTACCGGGCATTGTAGCGTTAACTCCTTTCCAACCTGCACGTTTCTTTTCTTTCGGGGGCCGCTAATGTGTGGCTCACACTTGGTGGCCCACTTTGTCTCAATATGGACAAGTCGCTTTCGTGGGCATCGCCCTCATCGGCTACTTTTTCGGGCTTTCCAACCATGTTGCTATCAATTTCATACGCATCAGACTATGTAAGCACGTGTGCTGGTCTCCGCTCATGCCTAATCGCGGCCGAGAAAGGCCAGAGGCACAATATGCCCATGGCTGCAGCAGGAAATGGCGAACGGGGAGCACGAATAACGGTGCGTGTAAATTGGGAGTCTATGTCGCTGTGCAGGCTGCCGCAGCAAATGCCCAATACGAGAGACTGCTTCCCAATGCAACTGACCAGGCCACCACATCCGAGAAGCATAACCAAGTGAGATAACGGCGAAATTAAACAGCAATGAATCACCACATAAGGTTCAGACAATACATTATACATTGGCTATGAACCATATGACAACAGTGAGCACTCACATACACGGGTCTATTAGGGTACATTCAGCCGCCTACCTACAGGCGTAGTGCTTGCCTTCATCGCACGTGGTGGTCAGGTTAACGAGCGACAACCAGCAACGGAAACAGATTGGAAAGAGTATGCCACCTGTTTGCAGCGACAGTCGCCGTTAAAATGCGTAACTTGCATTGCGAAGCAATCGGGTGACGCAGGCATCTGCTGCCGCTGCCTACACAGCGACATGGACTACCCCGCATTTTAGCCTTTCACTCCTTTCCAACCTGCACGTTTCTTTTTTTTCGGGGGCCATTAATGTGTGACTCGCACTTGGTGCCCCACTTTGTCTCAGTACGGACAAATCGGTTCCGTGGGCATCACCTTCGACAGCCACTTTTGCCGGCGTTTTCACCCATGTGGCTATCAACTTCATATAGTTCGAACCATGTAAGCACAAATGCTGGTCTCCGTTCTGAGCAAATCATGGCCGAGGTAGGCCACAGGCACAATTTGCCCATGGCTGCAGCAGGAAAGAATGAACGGGGAGTACCAGTTACAGTGCGTGTATACTGAGAGTCTATGTTGCTGTGCGGACTGCAGGAGCAGATGCTTACCTCGAGAGACTGCTTACCAACGCAACTGACCAGGCCCCCAGAACCGAGAAACATAGCACAGCGACCACAACCAAGTGGAACAGAAAAGCCAGGTTCTGCAATCAATCACTTCAGTGTAGCTTGTGCAAAGACTCGGGCTATCGAGAAAGAAGAGCAATCGTTAACGAGACTAGGAATACGGAAAATGAGAAAGCTTGCATTCAAGAGAGAAGACACTCTGCTCTGCAAGCATTGAAGGATAAAGACATCAAGAAAAGCACAATGGTGCATAGCACACGATGCGTAGATTAATGCAAGGCACATGCTGATGCTGCATCAGCTATTTCATCAGAGGAATTGTGCATGAGAACATACACTAGAAGATACTGCTACAGATATGGTATGCTACCAGACAGTGACTGGTATTAAGTATCAGCGAAGAATCGGTTGACCTTTATGTTTGGATGAGGATGAATGATCTCTAACGAGAATGGGCAGCGAAAAATCTTGCATTTATAGAAAAAAAATTGCACTTGGCACAAATGGAAATGACATGGCCAGGAAGCTGATTAAGGGCAAACTGACGGAACTCTTTTGGCCAGCGTCCTCGGTGCTTGGTCAAAAGTTGCAGGTGCATCTGAACACAAAGAACTTCTAGAAAATCCTTTCTGAGTTACCTGGATGACTCGGCCAAATCTCTGTGCTGGTGGAATGGTGGCTGAAGCTCTTTTTCAATCTTGACACAGTCCTCTGCAACTTGATATCCAAATTCTTCTGTGCGCTTCTTTGTTCATTGTGTAAAATCCTTGCAAATTTGGCTCCAGCCCCTGCCTGTTGGTGTAGATGGGAGCTCCTGTGATGATGTGCTTGGCATAGACTCTGTTGGGGCAGAACAGTGACACATGAGATACAGCACAGATTAGCAAAACTCATGCATTGTTTTATGCGTTGCATATTGCAATCACTCAGTTCAGCCCTTGGGCGCGGCCGGGCAGCCACCATTGACCTTTATTCTTTTAAGTTTGTGGGGATGCGTGACTCTCACGCCTCCCCTGAGATCTAGTTTTCCCGCACGGCGCGTCTCCTGTGATCCGGCTTCGGCGCGTGGCCTGCGTGATGCCCGCGGCGGTTGAGTGGTACAAGCGCGGTGCGAGAGATGGCGTGAGCGTCGCGCCGCTGCGGGGTTACTCGGGCGTCGGGAGACAAGGCGCTCGGCTGTTGGGTTCGAGACAGGAAGCGGGACGGCCGTGCCGCACGTGCAGCGACCCTCTTGCCCGGCGGTCGGCGCGCGGCGGGGACGTATCCCGCGTGCGCGCCGACCCATGCTTCTGCGAGACCGCCTCGCGTGGCCGCTCTCGAACGCGCCACGATTCGCGTGACCATACACGCGAACGACCAGGCCTTGGGATCCAGCATGGGGCGAACATATTCGCTCGCTTCCGGTCGCGGTGAGTCAGACTTCTAGATTCGTCGCGCGCCCATCGGCATGTTTTGTGGATAGCAACTCGGCTAGCAGGGACTGATCTATGAAAGGTGCAATAAATGGCCTTGTGATTGTTTGCACTACTGTGTTGCCGTTCCTTTGTCCCAAGAGTACGGGTGTGAGAGACCCCACATCTGGCTGCCCAACGTGGGACTCTTGGGGCATCGGACGATAGTTTTAACAGCTCTGCTTCGTTCGAGACCTTTGTTTGAACCGAAGCGTAGGCCTAGCGCGAATTTTGATCGCTAGCGTCGGCGGCGTGCTTTCTTGAGCGAGGTGATGGTGGCTGTAGTGTGTTTGAACATGTCAACATGCTAAGCCTTTTCGCAAGTGTTTTTTTTTTAATGGCATTCGTCGGTACGAGAGCCACGTGGTCTGCATCCTGGGAGAGCGAGGCTGAGCGCCCGCAGAGCAGTGGCAAGCCTGAAGCGAGTGAGTACGGAAGCCTCGTGGGTGATCCGAATTTCTTATGTAAATAGCTTCTTCTATCTCTTTGACTCGGATGAAGTCGCGGCTCTGGGAGCCGGGTGGCCGCGGGCCACGGGTGCCACTACGGGCTGACTGGTATTGCGGCCTGGCACCGGGCGCTCCGACACCGTCTGGGACGGTGGGCGCCGTCAACTCGGATGCTTTGTGCACCGAGCGGAGTAGGACCACCTCACAGAGCTAACGTCTCCTCGCGGCTGCCTGTTTTGCGCCCATTTGGGTGTTGTTTTTGGATGCCGGTTGTTGTCAGGGTAGCGACGATTTAGGCCTAAGGCTTTACGAAGTTGCCTGTCGCACGTGGAGGGACACAACCTGGTGGACCGTGGCGTTGAGGTGTTGCAATTCGCTTCCCTCATTCTATTTAGCCTCGCACGAATTGAAATTACTCGTTCGACTCAAGAAAGCGAGCTTCGTTCACGTGAACTTAGCATCTGAGTAGCTGCCCGATCTTTTGCTAGCCGAGTTGAACATCGTACCACGTGGGCGATGCGCATGCATAATTCCTCTCCCTTGCACTACTTTAGCGTTTGCCGAGTGTGTTGAGTTTACGCAGCGTGATTGGAGTCACCCCTGGTTTGCCGTCACCTGCACATCGTCTGCTGCTGCCCCAGACTACGATCGAGCCACCCCGGGCGATGGTGATGCTGTGGCCAGTTCGGCGCGGCGACTTCGGCAGCCTCCTGCATCCAGCTCACAACCCTCGGTGGCGGACAAAAGAGCCGGCGGTCACCGACAGCTACGGCGGCTCTTCCCAGCAGGGCGCGTCGGCGCGAGCGACGCTTGTTCGTACCGACTACTGCGTCGTCGTCTCCGGAGTTCTGGCTTGGAATCGTGCCGCCGAGTCTGCAAAGCTGCCGCTGTGACCGGCGGACGCCAGCGGTGCACCCAAGGACAATGTCGGCTCGCATGTGATGGACAGCGTGCGGATATTTCTTCGGCGCGACCACTGTTTAATGTTCTACCTTGTTTGCGAAGCACAGTTTGATGTTAGACCGTGTCACATGTCTCGCCGGAATATGTAGTGATTTAAGGTTGGGGGGATGTGGGGATGCGTGACTCTCACGCCTCCCCTGAGATCTAGTTTTCCCGCACGGCGCGTCTCCTGTGATCCGGCTTCGGCGCGTGGCCTGCGTGATGCCCGCGGCGGTTGAGTGGTACAAGCGCGGTGCGAGAGATGGCGTGAGCGTCGCGCCGCTGCGGGGTTACTCGGGCGTCGGGAGACAAGGCGCTCGGCTGTTGGGTTCGAGACAGGAAGCGGGACGGCCGTGCCGCACGTGCAGCGACCCTCTTGCCCGGCGGTCGGCGCGCGGCGGGGACGTATCCCGCGTGCGCGCCGACCCATGCTTCTGCGAGACCGCCTCGCGTGGCCGCTCTCGAACGCGCCACGATTCGCGTGACCATACACGCGAACGACCAGGCCTTGGGATCCAGCATGGGGCGAACATATTCGCTCGCTTCCGGTCGCGGTGAGTCAGACTTCTAGATTCGTCGCGCGCCCATCGGCATGTTTTGTGGATAGCAACTCGGCTAGCAGGGACTGATCTATGAAAGGTGCAATAAATGGCCTTGTGATTGTTTGCACTACTGTGTTGCCGTTCCTTTGTCCCAAGAGTACGGGTGTGAGAGACCCCACAAGTTCGAACCAATTATGCTGAACCATAAATTTGAAAAAAAAAACATTCATATCTGCTGCAAACAAATGACACGTATCTAAAGACTAGCGAGCCGATACAGCATATGTCAAGCATTATTTATTTCTGAACCAGGTGTTGTTTAACTTGTAGTAGCAGCCAAAGTCCACACAATGACCTTGTTGTAGTAGGCAGCAGCTTCTGTTTAGGGCGTGGAGTGTGTTGCTTTATACTGGTGCCGTCCTTATTACAGCATGCCTGGAACAGAAATTTTGACTGCATCAGAAATTGAAGAAGCACAATTTCGCAATATGAAATGCAATGAGGTGTCACACATATATTGTAATGGTTTGCGACTACAGAACACATGCAAATGTACACTGCCTGTTCTAGGGTGCTTAAGCAGCATGTTAAATAAATATTGCCATTGTCCATAAAACTGATGTTTGCCTAACTACAATGCATGTCAACAGCTGAAGTATTATTAAAATCACAAATGAGAACAGTTGTGTGCTCATTTACACACTATAAGAGATCACACTGCTGGTTCCACAAGCATATGCGCGAAAGTCATGAAGCTATGGGAACTGATGCATTATTTTTCTGCACGAACGTGATGCACCACTTCACTACTGCAAGAATAAATGGCCTGCGGTAAACCAAACTCAACAGCAAGAACATTTGGAACCAAGAAGTACGCAATATGAGTGAATTATTCTCCTATTATTAATCCTATTCGGCTTTGGCCGAATAGGATGCTAATTTCGTCCGTGTTGTAGATCCAACACACACGAGAGGAACTTGTGACCCGTTTGGCTTAAGTACCATACTTCATTTTAGAAAAGGATTATTTGGTTTTGTGGACGAAAGAAGTTGCGGGCGGACTCGAAAACAGTTTCATATGTACATTGATTAGGCTACTCAGTCACCTATGGCCACGGCTACAATGAGATGAAAAATGCGACGCGTGTTCCGATATCGCTTTCTCTTTCATGACTGTGTGTGTATAACGACAGCCTCGCAAGTAAAGGCTTATTTAGGAAACAGCAACGGAGGATCCTGACTGACCATATGTAATGCAGGATCTATTTCGTGAATGTGTCACCGCCTGTAAGTTAATGAGACGAATATTATATAACGATTCAAGCAGCGGTGTTACACGACTCACCGTTATTGCCGTTGTCAGCCGCAGCAGAATCCAGCTCCCGTTTCGATGCAGCCGTGTTTCGAATGGCTCACTACCAAAACCTAGCTTTCGGGCTTACATGTCCGCTTGCAAACACGTCACTTCACCGCAAGTTAAATAACGCGTGACATCGAAGCGCAATGAACTAGTTTTAGCAACAAAGAAGCAACCAGTCTAAGTGTACGAACGAATGAATCCGCGCCGCCGTGCACTCGAAAATACCGGTAAAAATATTAAATACAGGCCCGAGGTCACGTGAAAGATCGATGATGCTGAACGCTATTTGCGTTTATAGTGACAAAGAAACAATAAACTTGCTAATAAATTAGCAATGATAATTGTGCCTTCTTTTTTATGTAATAAGAATGCTTCGGTAGTTGTAAGAGAATAAGAGAAAGTTTGTGAAATAAAATTGCACTTACTACGGCGCCTCTAGCGGGAAATGTTGAAACTAACGTAAGCATCCCGAAGTGATTCTACTATGCTGATTTTGTTAGCAGCAGAACGCGGTCGATTTTTTTCGCCTTCTGTGGGCATTTGTTGAACTTGAGAGTGTGCTACCCCTGACCTCCCTCGGTTGGCCTTCGTTGCTGCTCGCTGGACGGATCACCTTTATCCGGTGCTGTGCTGTTCCGCGATGTGGTGCGCGCGCGCGGTAGGGCAACTCCGAGTGACAAAGTAGAGTGCTGGCTCCGCGCTCTTTTGAACTGTGACTCCCTTTTCCCTTAGAAGCAAAACGGTGTGCTCTTTGCTCAGCGTGCGTGAGTGATACATCGACATGTTCGGAGCCAGCCTCCTACAGTTGAAGCAGAAGCTTACGCAACGTCTCGTTCTATATTGGCGCAAGAGTAGAACAGGCATTCTACTCTCTCTCAGATGGGCAGAGGGAAAAGCACATTTCAATCTCTCCATTCTGACGGAGGGAACAATGCGTTTCACTCCACTCGTCATTTTGCGAGAGTAAAACAATGCTTTGAAGAGTAAATCAGCCATTTTACTCCTGCGATACTCTCTCTAGTTTTTAGAGTGTACATGTCTAGAAGGGTCTTTCCACACCCTCACTCCAAGTTGAATAGGGCACAAGCCATTTCGCATAGACTTCTACAGACCAGCACATATCCGTGGCCGTTCTCCACGAGGCTTACCCCGACGTATATGGCGACGACGCCTGCCCGTCCTGCGGGCAGACCTCCACTCTAGCGCACATGCTCTGGGAGTGCGGGTCGAGGTACCCCAAGTTCGTCAAGGAGGACTGGGACTCACTTCTGCGTAGCCCCGCTCTAGACAAGCAAATCCTGTCTGTCCGGCGTGCCTGCGACCGGGCCCGTGGGCTGTACATGCCGGTCCCGACGTGGGACTAGCCGGGTGCGCCACAAGTTCGCGTCTACGTCGGACCTGCAATAAAGTTTCTTCACTCACTCCTATCTGCTGTACTGATTGGGATAAAGTTCATATATAAGACGCACCACCGAAAATATTAAAGAAAAAGCGCGTCAGACACAGACAGGAAACTACGGCATATATATATATATATCTTGCAACGAAGTAGAACCACCGGTGAAGCAGGCGCGTCACCAGCGTTTATGTACTGGGCCGGTTTGCAAAGTAAAGCCACAGAACACCTATATAAAATTAGAGAAGGGAAACTGTGCCTTCTACAAGGCAATGGAAATAAGAGTATCAGTGACGTTGTCAACTAAAGCGTGTGACTGAGAGATAGCACTAGCAAGCTCAAAAGTAATATCACCATCATTACGTAGTGAGTGATACGGCTGCTGCCGTAGTGGCTGGTGGGGCTCGTTGCGATGCTCGCTCCCTGGTTTTGGACGCTTTCTTACCGGGTTCGGGGCGGTATTCTTGTGTATGGTACTCTAACACGACTACAGATATCTTTATTATGTTGCCAGGTGACGGAGAGACCTCAACTGGCAAAAAAAAAACACTTCAAACAAGTACGTTGTTTATTGTCAATGGTGAATGAAACAGCACATGCCACAATTTTCGTACAGGTTAGGTTGAGTTAATATTGTCACTCACTGAGTTTACAAAATACAGAAACACAGATAGTCATCTAATTAATGAAATTGAAAGCTGAAATTGAGTTTTATCATTGCGTTCGGCCAATTCAGGGAGAACGATGCTTCAGACAACGACATTTATACTGGGTTACAATCGTGTTTGTGCTGGTTGACGTGTTTCAAATTATATTGTATGCGTTCAACGATTTCAGCTATATTAAAAAAGAAACATAAAAATGGATTGGCAAAGGTGTACCGTCAACAAGATAAGCTCGAGCGGCAATGTCCCATTCTTTTCGTAACACATCGACGAGAGGCACGAAGTGTGGGGGGAAAACTTCATGCTATATTTTATAGCACACATTGTCTTCTCTTGATATTTCGGCTGTACATTTAGTGTACAGGTGCGGCAGTAAACGCTTTCACACAAGTGGAGTACTCGTAGGGAAGCCAGGAATGTTGTGGAAACAACTGTGCTTACAGGGACCTTTGTAAATATTGTGTGAATAAGCAAGGACGCTAAATAAACATATAAGTAAGGCCAATTCTTGCTCACGGATCCTTGGAAAATGCAATTTACGGTTTCATGTTGAAAAAAAAAAACATCTAGGTTTGTGTATTCAAACAAGGCAAAGAGGTTGCAAGGAGATGAAAATTTCAACTGAGCAACAGAGGTGAGCGAGGGAAACCTCAGCCTGGAGCCAACGTTTGAACAAGCAAACATTTGTGAGGGCCATGACGAAGACAAGTTTCCACGCTAAGGCTTGTCTTGCTCGTCCACTGTTGATTGACTAAATGTTAAGCCAAGCTTACTCTAAGTATATTTCAAAACGTTTTTGTTAACACACTGCTCAGGTTTGTGCTCTGCTGCTTGACGAGAAAGAAAAATTGTTTTTAGTGATTTGTCATGTATGAGAAGTCTGGAGTAGGCCGGCTGTGTGCGTTTGCTTTTTCTAGCTATCTCTTACGGTGCAGGGCTAGCCTATTTATTGATTTCATGCAAACTGTGCATCAGCCTTTTGTAGTTAACAAATGTAAAATAATTCGCGCATTCAAATCTAGTTCTAATCCTAGCACTAACCACCTGAACAGCATTCTCTTAGATTTCATCATGTCATATAAATATCTTGGTGCACACATTACAAATAATTTAGATTGGGCCAATAATGTAAAATGCGTCATTAACAGTGTCGATCAGATGCTCAGGTACTTATGGCCCAACTTTTCCAAAGCTCCGTCTACTTCAAACTACAGGTTTACAAGACTCTAATACGCTCGAAACTTGAATATGCATCGGCAATATGGGACCCCAGTAGCGTTACTCTTATTACTTTACTCTACTCGTTTCATTCTTTCTCGTTAGAACCGTACCACGAGTACGAAAACAAACCTAGCTCTTCTTCCACTAGCTAACCGCTGCAACGTCGCCAGTCTCACTATTTTATAAAAGTGTCCATCACACCACATTTCACGAGGACTTCATACTGCGACCTCAGTACATTTCAAACTGCGTTGATCATCCCAATAAGGTAGGAATTGATTCATGTTTCACGAAGTCTTTTTTCCAATGTTTCACCCCCCGTACATCTCAGGAATTGAACCACCTTTTCTCCAGTATCGTAGTCATCACCGATAGCAAACATTTTTGCAAGACATTATCTTGCATTGTATACTCAGGAGAATCATTACATTACCAGAACTGACTGCACTTGCATGTGTGTTTGCTTTACTCTTCTGCTTTGTAATGACTCCCCTTTTTATGGCATATGGCTCTGCGGGTACCTCAAATAAAAGATAGAATAATAAACTGAAGAGTGACTGCCAGAGCTTCAGTCAACATGAAGTATAATTTCCTCAAAATTGCATTGAGAGTTTTTGAAGGGTTTAAAATTATTTGCATTTTCATATAACAAATTAACTTTGCGAGAGAGCTTGTGATACTTGGTGGTAATGCCCGTCAAGCTTATTTGCAAAAAGCATATGACATAGTTTGTGCATTAGCAAGCAGGAGCTTGTTACAATGTTTCTCTTCTGGTAGTCATGGCTATAACGACTTGAAAAGAAACAAGTTGGCAATCAACATGTTACTCCTCCAGTTGTCATAAAACGCCCTTAAATACAAGCGATCTTTTATGTAAAATTTTAGCATTCCCGCTCACTACGATACAAAACTGCAGACTGCTGATGCGTGCACTCCTCTATTTGGTAAAGTTGCAGACATCTCATGGTGAGGCACATAGTTGAAGAGGACTTGTCATTATGGTGACTGCTGAGCTTCTTATGGCTCGGCGTGGGCAGCTTGCAGACCAATCATCTCTTTTTTGTCTTTCTTCCTGAAAAGAGAAATGGTGAAGCCATGACCAACATGCAAGCAAAAGATGGTGAAACAAAAATTAGTCCAACAAATGGACAAACCTGGGTTCTAGGTGAAGTGTTCAGAAACATACCTTGCGAGGATTCTGGCCCAGTGGTGACACATTCACTGTTGACTTGTACGTCCAGAGACAATAGAGTCTAAAGGGGCGAACAAATATGAGCAGCGTCTTGGATGATGTAGTAGAAACAAAAAGAACTTCAATTACTATGGCGGAAATGTGGGTGAGTTTGTGATTCATGTATGACTAAGAACAGAGCACAAAACGCTCCATGACTGCAAAGCACAAAGACAACACTGTTTTGAGTGTGCAGTTCTTTTAATGGTGTCCTTGTGCGTGCTGTGCTTAGTGAAGCCTCGATCAGATGAAATGTTTTTGCCAGGTACTAGGTAATAAACACAGTAATCCTGTTGTGTAGCAAATTCAAATAATCCGACTGTATCACCGGAAGTACATTTCCACTAATGTGCTGTGAATTTATCGCAGTGTATCATTTATGTAGAATCGCCCAAAACTCTTTATTATCCATTCTGTGCTCCGTGCTGGGAATTTTAGCAATGTAGCAAAATAACAAGAGCCTTGTGTGAATGCCCTTTGAAGAGCTATAACTTTATTATTATTATTGTCCACTTTTAAGAAATGACTACCGGCATCTCTTTTATCTTTTATCTCAAAGTTGAAAAAGAGAAGCAGTGCTTTTTACTCACCGGTGCACACGCCCAGAGGCTGCAAGGTTAATCCGTTTTCGTGAGTAGTTTCCAAATGGACTGCGCTCGGTTCCAGCGGCGAATTGTCAGGCTAGCTAGCACATTTCTTGAAATTAACACGTCATTACGCGGCCAGACGCAGCAGATCACTAACCATAGAAGCAGTGCATGCAGCCGTTATGCCAGTGAAACGCCGCATCTGATAAAATTCGTCGTCTTTGCGCCCGTTCGCTTGCTGGCGGCTATCGAATGTTGGGCGCATAAAGTGACTGACATATTATTATCTAATTACAACGAACCTGCTTGATGCTGCTCAAGCAAAACAACCAAGAATAAAGAAGAACCAAGAAGCAAGAACGCTGTACAATATGAATCGATAAACGGCACGCACTGCGATCGATACCCGTAGACTCCTGCATATCACACGTCAGTGAGGTCTCAAAGCCTCTATTTAAGTAATAAAACAGACTTCAATAACAGAAATCCACTAAAAACAAATGTCGACTTACTCTGTAACAGAATGACATGTTAAAGGGCCCCTGAAACAGTTCGGGAAAAATTTGTAGACGCGTAGGATACAGCTAAAGTTAAAAATTCGCACCACAATTTGGGTGAAGCGTCTCATATTAACAGAGCTGCGGAGGATTACAAGTTACCTTCCTCCATAGCCATGCATTTTTCTCAACTCGTTCCCCTATTGATCGGGAATAAGTTCCGCTTTCACTGGCTCTGTGTGATGATGGCACGTCGTGTCGTCTACTTCCGGTTTTCTTGGAGCGAGCACGCGAAGCCTCTCGAACCTCTCCGCCAACTGCTTGGCAGTCGACCCCAAGCGACAGCTATCGAAGCAGAGCGCGTTGCGAGCATTCTGTCGCAGCGTCAAACGTGTCTGGTATTGCGATAACCACAAGCAAGCTGGGCGTTTCGACGGATGGGTGGAGGCGTAAACTCAAGCTGACGAAGGAACTTTAACGTAGGCGTACGTGTGCTGCCTGATCGGTCTGCACGGTCCAGCCACCCGTGACGCAGAGCTTACAGCCAGCCAAACAAAGAGCTAATATTGCTCTAACCGAGTTTAAAACAGTTTAAACACTTACAAAAACAACGTGTTAACGATTACGCTCCTGCGAAAAATTTGCACCAGGGGTGCTATGCAGGATGCGCCGAGTTTCTCGTTCACCGGAGTTTTACCCGAGTTTGCTCGACGACAGTCAGTGAACGTAGATAGCGCGGAACGCGCAATAGCTACAGGCAAAAAAAGATATGCAGACAAAAAGCCGCGTATGACAACATGAGCGCACCCTACGCGGCACACTGCTTCCACGTTTGAAGCGCAGAAAGCTGCACAACGAAGCGCGCCAGCGCCGCGTATTGTTATCAACAGATTATCGCAACTTAGCAATACCGTGACTGTCCCGCTGTCTTGCTGCACACTTGCCGTGAGCCGCTTGCCACACTTTTCCCGGGCGCGTCAAGGGCGAGCCTCCTCTTTCGGGCACTATCTTTCTATCCTCCATCGAATGCGAACAGGGTACATGCGGCGCATCCTTGTACCTACACCATCACTCAAACGAATACGTTAAAATACAACAAATCAAATAACGAACATTTTTATTTCTTTAAGTATCTGTTTTTCGTTTTGAATGCTAACAAATTTCTGATGACAAACGGAGATCGAGCAAATTATTAAATTTTGCACTTCTTGCAGCGAGTGGCTGCAGTGAAGCGAAAGTTTAGAAGCAGATACATTGAAGAGGGTCGCAGGCAGGAGGGAGTTCATACGGTGAGAAGTCGCCTAGGGGCGTTGCAGTGCTATTCTCAATAAAGTCACTCATGACCTGCGGAGGGTCATGATCACTCCTTCTCTATTAGGGGAATAGAAACACGGCGCCGCGGCACGGCTGTTCATTGCAAACGTTTCAGTAGGCTATTAAGGCCCCCGCTTTGCCATCTAAAAATGACACTTTTAGTCATACATACGGGAGCAATGGGCGTCTTGCGCTGGAGTTTCAGGCATAGTAGCGGCGCCTGGTGGCGGAGCGCGAAACGTTATCGGGGTAGTACCGGCTTGGGTAGTATTGAGCCCTGGCTGTGGCGAAGCACGTTTCTAGCCCGAGTTTTACATCGATTCCCACTTTTTTCTGCCCTGTTGCGAGTGCGAAAAGGCTCGTCACTTCTCACAGACCACGCCGAGCACGCTGCGAGCTAGCCGCAGCCTATAGCTTAACAAAAACGGACTCTCCGTTAGACGTAATGCTGGAAGCAGAAGGAATCGGCTACGCCGATCCGGAGAGACAGCTCAGCCCCGAAAAAGCGTTACCCTCGTTACTTCTGCGTCGTGGGCTGCCATGAACAAGAAGGCCTGAATCCCAACATCAGATTCTACTGTTTCCCTTCAAGGCCTCACGAAGCGGAGCGTCGGGTGCGCTGGATAGCTGCAGTTCGTCGGGTGGGGTCAGCGAAACTTCGCGCCATACTGACTGCCTCGCCTGTCTTTAAGCTTGCTTGATTATCTGTGTTCTAAAATTCGGTCTTTGGCACCCACAGTCCTGACGGCAGACCGACATAGCAGGAGGCATGGCTGGTGATTCGCGATTCGAGACCCGGCCACAGCGACAATTAGCAGTTCGACTGGTGCGAACTGGTGATGTGACCAGGTGTGTGCAAATGACCACAAACAGTCGGGCTGATTCGGTGACAATTCACTACGCCACTACGAGCAGCACAGGTTAGAGAGCTAACCGTGCTCATCCGTGACCTCAAGCGAGCACGTTTACGCAGCGCAGAAAGGTAGAATTGATTGCAGCACATCGATGTTCGAGCGTTGTCATTAAAAGCCACATCAAGCGAGCAGCGCACGAGCTCGCGCTGCAGCACGATTCGCACGTACATTACTGCGAGCTCATATATGCATTGCATCAGTTATTTATCAGTTGCTAAAGGGACAGATGGCCGCTACTACAGTGCAGGCAAAACTACTTGTCTAGCGGCATGCAGTCAACAAAGATTGCAGGAGGCCCGCCGTTTCGCGGCATGTCGAAAGACCTCTGCCGTCGCGGCGCATACCGTCGTGCGCTCGAGCAGTTCCGTACACATGACGTCTGCTTATCGCTGCTGTGAATTCATTTACAGCAAGCATTTATTTGCGTTTCTGCGCCTGAATGTAGCAGCGTGCAAACCTTATCTGAAGTTCAACTTCGTACGCGCCTCGCTTCACTTGTGATTGACACCACGCTGAAGCTTCGCCGCTTATTTCTTGAACGGCGTACAGGTATTCGACGTTGCATAATTTATTGACTTTACGCAGCGTGCCGCCCTTGAAAAAAATCTTCGGCGCCCGATATTCGCTGCAAGCCGTGGTACAACAAACGCGAAAGTGGCGGGTCCATATTGCAAACGTGCTTTCCGAAGCAGACGACCGAGCTTGGTACTCGCCTGTTGAGGAACATTTTCTCAGCACCCCGTGGGCAATGCAAGAGCCCCATAGCTTTCGCTGCGAAATGGCGGCACGTTGTTTTAGGATCCGTAGTGACGTAGTTCAGTGAAAATGTACCAGGTTATCTTTGTGCGCGAGGCCTCTGCGACACATTGCGTAGAAGTGCGTGCTTTTCAGCGACACAATTCATCGCTTGTCATCGCTTGTGTAATGAAGGTGCCTCTGAGCGCATGTACGCAGTATTTGAATGTGTTGTGCAGTCCAAGGTGCTTGCGGATTACCTCTGCTGGAGCCAGCAGCGATCGCAGATGGATATCGTAACGACACCGCAGTAATCGCATTTTGGCCGGTGAGCGCTCTTGTCTGCAGTTCTGAAATGAGGCTTCGAACAGAGGAAGGTGTTGTAGCTGTTGAGTGCGCAGTGCTTGTGATGAAGAAATGCCATTGCACTGGGTCTAGAAGAGCAAGCGATTTTCGGACGCTGATCGTGTTTACGACGCTGTTGCTCCGATATATCACCGATGACAGTGCAACCATCTCAAACGACTACTGCGATACGCACTCCTCAGCATCGTCGCACTCCTCACCATCTCAGCCCGAGAAGGTGTATGCATAAGCCAGCGACAGTCAACGCTTTGTTTTTGATACTGGTACTCAGTACATCACCGATGACAGTGCGTTGTGCGTGTTTTATGTCGGCGGTCAATATTGTTGATGCCTCTCAGCTCGGCACGGCGTCGCTGTTGCCGAAAAATAGGTTGGGCTTGGCCCAACTGTGGTGGGAGCGTGCACAAGAGTTACATGCCTCGCGCGGGGCGTGACCTCTGGTTTTGATTGACAGGCGAACTCGTGCTAAACTCGTACATCGCGAAACCCCCTCCGAGATCAACTCGGGAACATGGCGGCAGCAGCAGCAGCCTGTGTCATTGTATCCAGCGGCAGCAAGAGTCAATATGACCGTCTGGACCCGTTCACCTACATGACCGACGTGGAGTTTCAGCGTCATTTTCGCCTGTCGAAGACATCAGTGCTCTGGCTGTGTGGCGAGCTAGGTGAAGACTCGTCTGCGGAGACAGCGTGACGGGCTTCATTCGCCCAGAGTCGTAGAGAAAGTCCTCCTCTGCATGCGCCCTCCGTTTCTACGGGACTGAAAGTTTTCAGGGAAGCGTCGGCGCTGAGCGTTACATTGGACGTCATCAAACTGCTGTTAGCAGCTGTGTCAGAGATGTGTCTGATGCGCTTATCGATTCGGCAGTGCATGAGCAGTGGCTAGCTTTCCCGAAGACTGTGGCTGAGCGGGCATATATAAAAGAATGCTTCCTACTTCGCGGGAACATTACGAACGTAGTCGGCTGTGTCGACGGAAAGTACGTAGTGTAGCGAAGAGAGACGCTAGTGGGTTCAGCGCTATTGGCTCTAAACGCTAGTAGGTCGAGCGCTCCTGCTCAGCAATGGCTCTCGTGCTTGGAAGCTGTGACTGCCCTGCCCGTCGATGTTGCGCTGCTCCGAGCTCTGCCAAATAAACACCTTTAGAATTGGTGCAGTGTGCGGGGTACCCTCAGACGATCATCCTGGAACTCCGGTCCCGTACCCTACCATCTACCATGCCCCAAGACGCCTCCCAGCAAACGCCTCCTCCTGCACCCACTGCGTGTCCCGGGGTGGCTCGTCATCGCGACCCTCCTATCTACACTGGAGCGGACAAAATTGACGTGGACGAATGGCTCACGGCGTACGACAGGGTAGGTGACCATAAGAAGTGGGACGAAGCAGCCAAACTGAGCCATGTTCTGTTCTACCTCGCTGGAGTGGCCAGTCTATGGTATAACAACCATCAAGCAGTTTTCCAGACATGGTCGGAATTTAAAACTTCCCTCGCCGATGTATTTGGTCGCCCTGCCGTTCGCAAGCTCCGTGCCGAGCAACGTTTGCGAGAACGAGCTCAACAGCCAGGTGAAACGTTCACCAGCTATATCGAAGATGTCCTCGACCTATGCAGGAAAGTCGAGTTGACCATGGCGGAGTCTGATTGAATCCGAAACATCCTGAAGGGCATAGAAGACGACGCCTTTAACATGTTGCTGGCCAAACGTCCACGCTCTGTGGCTGAAATTGTCACACTGTGTCAGAGCTATGAAGAACTCCGCAGGGAGCGGTCACTGACCCGTCGATCTCTACCGCGTGAGGAACACCTCGCTGGTTTGGCTGCCATGTCCAACCAGGCAGCGTTGCTCGCAGAAATGAAGGCGTTCGTCCGCGAGGAAGTTGCCCGGCAACTCTCGTTGATAGATTTTGCACAGCCGCAGTCGGTACACGCCCCTACGCCAAGTTTTGCGCCTCTGCTTCGTCGCGTCATAGCGCAAGAATTGCACGAGGTTCCGAGGAACACGCTGGTGGTGCCTGAGCACCACCAGCGTGTTCCTGCGGCTGCTCCTCATAGCTACGCCGAAGTCATGGCCAGGCCCCAACAGATCCCGACAACGGTGCCACTCAGCTACGCGGAAGTCGTCACCCAGCCTCAACTCCCTCAACGGGGACCTCTCACGTACGCGGAAGTCCTCGCTATGCCCCGACAACAGCCTGCTATGCAATCACTTCACCAGCCGCCACGTCCAACGCGTCCTTCCACATGGATGGGACCTGCCGCAACGACTCGGTGGCGTACAGCGGACAATCGACCGATATGTTTTGCGTGCGGCTATGCAGGCCACGTCGCACGCCACTGTAGTCGCGTGCACTCGCCTAGCGCTACACCATATGTGCCAAGTTCTATGGCGGGTTCTCCGCGCCCTTATTACGACGACGAACCTCGGGCTGCGTCACCACCATTCCGCCGGTCCGCCAACATTCTCCACTCAACTTCTCCACGCCGACGCTCCCCATCACCGATGCGGCCTCGTCCCGAAGCTCGGTATGAGGAAAACTAATCGTCGCAGTACATGAGGCAAGGGCTGCGACCCCGTCGAAACGCGGAAGTCCTCAACGTAGCCCGACCAATGTGATAGACGTGTTAGTTGACGGTGTGCGCACATATGCCCTCGTGGTTACCAGAGCCGCTATAACTCTGGTAACTCGTGGTTACCAGAGCCGCGTCCATAACGGATACAGCGGTATCCGGTATGGACGCGAAGCTTTGTCGCTTCCTTCGAAAGGTTACGACGCCCATTGCTGGACTCGCCCTCCGAACAGCAGGCGCACAGCATATTCACCGGATTGCGGCGTGCACCGCTCGTGTTCTCATCGAGGACGTTGTATACGCCGTCGAATTTATTGTGATTTCCTCGTGCTCCCACGAAGCTATCCTGGGATGGGACTTTCACGCCCGCCACGATGCCGTCATTCATTGCGCACGGGCCGAACTAGAACTGTCGCCGATCTCAGATATGACGCTTGCCGATAATGCTTCTTTTGCTAACAAACTACTCGACAGGCACGACACAAACGTTCCTCCCAACTCGTCGGTGATTGTATCAATGCATTGCAGCAACCTCTCGGACGCTATCGCACTACTTTCTCCGTCGGGCCACTTTTATACTCGAAAAGGTCTGCTGCTGCCTTTTGCGACTGTCAACGTCAAACAGGGCTATTTTTGTCTGTAACCCCTTCTGATACCGTGTGATGCTGCTTCAAGGCGAATGTCTTGGCCACGTGGAAGTGATCGACGCTGTACAAATTACGGATGTTCCCGAAGACACGTCCTGCGCCAGTTGCAACACGCTCGGTTCTCTCTCTACGTCGGACCCTTTGCCCACAGGTGTGTTCGATTCATCTATTGCCGATGGCGTCACCCCACATCAGCGTTCGCAGCTTCTGCGCATCTCAGAAGAATTTCGTTCTTGTTTTGATGTCGGGCAACCTTCCCTGGGCCGGGCGTCTGCTGTCACGCATCATATTGACACTGGCTCCCAACCGCCATTGCGGCAACGACCATATCGCGTCTCTGCCACAGAAAGTCGTGTTATTAATGAGCAAGTGGACGATATGCTTCCCTGCGAAGTGATCCGACCCTCGAACAGTCCATGGGCATCCCCTGTCGTCCTTGTTACGAAAAAAGACGGCTCGGTACGTTTCTGTGTAGACTATCGGCGCCTGAACAAGATCACTCGCAAAGATGTATACCCGCTGCCGCGAATCGATGACGCCATCGATAGCCTACACTGAGCAGAATTCTTTTCATCTCTAGGTTTACGCTCCGGCTATTGGCAAGTACCCATGGCTGACGTCGATAGGCCGAAGACAGCCTTTGTCACACCCGACGGCTTATACCAATTTAACGTCATGCCTTTGAACTTTGTAATGCGCCAGCAACCTTTGAACGCTCGATGGACACAGTTCTCCGCGGTTTGAAGTGGCACACGTGCTTATGTTATCTCGACGACGTTGTTGTTTTTGCCTCTGACTTCACTTCAACGCCTACGGCGTGTTTTGACGTGCTTAGCAAACGCTGGCCTCCAACTGAACCTAAAGAAGTGCCGATTTGCAGCGCGGCAGCTCATGATACTAGGTTACGTTGTATCGAAGGATGGAATCCTCCCCGATCCGGACAAACTTCGTGCCGTAGCTGAATTTCCTAAACCGACGTCCGTCAAAGAACTGCGCAGCTTTGTAGATTTGTGTTCCTACTTCAGGCGCTTCATTCGCAATTTCGCCGCCATCATATCGCCCCTGACGAAGCTCCTTGGCAGCAACGGACCTCTCCATTCGTGGTCGTCCGAGTGCGACGAGGCGTTCACTAAGCTCCGTCGTTTGCTGACGTCTCCTCCCATTTTGCGCCACTACGACCCAACGGCACCTATTGAGGTACACACAGATACCAGCGGTGCTGGCCTCGGCGCTGTCCTAGCGCAGCGCAAAGAAGGGCTTCCTGAATATGTTGTGGCATATGCAAGCCGTATGCTTACTAAAGCCGAGACCAATTACACCGTCATGGAAAAAGAATGCCTCGCGATCATCTGGGCGCTTACCAAGTTCCGGCCCTATTTGTATGATCTACAATTTGATGTCGTCACGGACCACCATGCACTATGCTGGCTGTCGTCATTGAAGGATCCCTCAGACCGTATTGCCCGCTGGGCGCTTCGCTTACAGGATTACGATACCCGCGTACTGTACCGCAACGGACGCCAGCATGCTGATGCTGACGCCCTCTCACGTTCTCCCTTGCCAGACGACAATGCCTGCTTCGCAATATCCCATCTTGACGTTTCTTCCGTCGACATTGGGACCATCGCTTCTGAGCAGCGCAAGGATCCCTGGATTGCCTCCATCATAGACTGCCTTGCTGATCCGTCATCGCAGCCAACCACTCGTGCATTGCGCCGTCAAGCTCGCCATTTCGCCATTCGCGACGACCTGCTTCACCGACGCAATGACACCTCTGACAGCCGGCAGTGGTTATTAGTTGTACCTCGAAGCCTGCGTTCTGAAATCTACGCATCGTTCCACTTTGATCCACAGTGCGCTCACACGGGACTTTTCAAAACATACCAGCGCCTCCGATGACGCTACTACTGGCGAGGAATGTACAACTACATTCAAAAGTTCGTTCGCACATGCCCCGACTGCTAGCGCCGAAAATCTTCACCGCACCACTCGCCAGCTGCTCT
Organism: Dermacentor variabilis; assembly: GCF_050947875.1. NCBI lineage: Eukaryota > Metazoa > Arthropoda > Arachnida > Ixodida > Ixodidae > Dermacentor > Dermacentor variabilis. The sequence continues at coordinate 33,209,392 of NC_134576.1, forward strand.
GCCGCCTCTACCCTGCCCTACCCGGCCATTCGGGCGTGTTGGCATCGATTTGTATGGGCCACTTCCACTGACGTCGACTGGTAACCGCTGGGCCATTGTGGCAGTAGATCACCTTACACGATACGCTGGAACCGCCGCTCCCCCAGCAGCTACAGCGCGCGATGTTGCATCATTCCTGCTTCGCCGATTCATCCTGCGGCATGGTCCACCTTAAGAACTGCTCAGCGATCGCGGACGCGTCTTCCTGTCGGAAGTAGTTGAAGCGATTCTCAAAGAGTGCCACGTTGTTCATCGTACGACTACGGCGTACCACCCTCAAATGAATGGCCTCACAGAACGCTTCAACCGTACGCTCGGCGACATGCTTTCAATGTACGTTGCCTCCGACCACACGAACTGGGACGCCGTTCTGCCATTCGTCACCTACGCGTATAATACCGCTACGCAGAGCACCACTGGATTTTCACCCTATTCCTTGCTTTATGGTCGACACCCTTCGCACACCATCGACACCATTCTTTCGTACTGGCCAGATGCATCCGAGTGCGTGCCTATTTCTGCCACGGTCAGACATGCAGAAGAGTGCCGCGACCTCGCACGGGCCTTTACTTCCCATGATCAAGAGCGCCAGAGGAGCACTCGCGGTGACGCCACTGCCACGGTCACCTTCGATCCGAGAGTGCTCGTGTGGCTCTCAGTTCCTCTAACTGCCCCTGGCCTCTCATCAAAACTGGTCCCTAAATATGAAGGCCCTTATCGTGTTCTCGAACGCGCATCTCCTGTGAACTATGTCATAGAACCAGTTGAGCCATCTTCAGACATTCGCCGCCGTGGACGAGACATTGTCCATGTCGACCGTTTAAAGCGCTACTACGACCCGCTCATCGTGACGAGCTGTTAGGTAGCCGGACGGCTCCCTTCTCGCTCCCGGGGGGTGACTGTAGCGAAGAGAGACGCTAGTGGGTTCAGCGCTACTGGCTCTCAACGCTAGTGGGTCGAGCGCTCCTGGTCAGCAACGGCTCTCATGCTTGGAAGCTGTGACTGCCCTGCCCGTCGACGTTGCGCTGCACCGAGCTCTGCCAAATAAACACCTTTAGAATGGGAATTAAAGGCGCCTTCAATGTAAGCGTTACTGTGATTAGCATTGAAGCAATTTCTAGACACACCATATTGCCAAATTTGTCACTTCTGTGTAGCCGACTTAAATTTTGTGCTACCGACATCTCACATGCGGCTACCTATGATACCGACTTTTTCGCTGGTTGCCGACTTTTTGCCGATTGTTCTACTTGTCTGTCAGGGTGCCTTCCGAATGGCTGACTTTCTTGGGAAAGAGGTTAATTAAGTATAAACAGATAAATTGATATCACAAATTGTGTGAAGTAACCTATGAATGCCAATCTCATAAAAGACTTGGGGTTCTTCATTGGTGAAGTTAGTATGCACAACGCTGAATTTTGGTCCTGCGACATCTATCGGCCGCACTACGAAACAGCGAGGCATTGCACAATTTGTTGCAGCGCGAGATGTCGATGTTGCGCCAAGCCGGTTGTGCCTGTGCATTTGTGGCGAAATAAAAATGCATTGAGAATGTTAGTGTGCTGGCTTGCATGAAGAAAATACTTCAGATTGTTTGCTCGGTTCACTGTTGATGCATGTGCCAGAGGTTCAGTGTATGTGTTTTAGGGGGGGGGCAGCGTTATTCTGGATGGATAAATCGTATATATTCGTCTCATAATGGGGCTCTAATTCTTAAGACGTTGAACAATGCAGATCCACTGCTCTGCAGAACTCGGTGTGCATGAAGATGTCATGAACCACCAAGGCAAAATTACATATCGGGAGAAATGTGGTGCAGATGCCAATGAAAAGTGAGTCTTTAACCCGCCATGATAAAAATAAAAATGGCAGAGCAAATAGACCTTTTGTACAGCTTTAGAGCAATGATTACACAAAACGTGATATGCTGAAACGAGTAAAAGCTTGCCGCAATGCCAAAGTAGAATGAGCAACCTGCAGCATACTTTGGCATTGAGCATGTCTTGTAACCGCTATATTTATTTTAAGCCTCGCTGTCACACCTTTCCCGCTGGCACTCCCTTTACTGAAACGTGGCACTGTCTTTCCATTGGCGTCATGATGATAATGGTACTGGCAGCAGTAAGGCTGGTTAATGCTTGCCCTTTGGATTCCTGTGAGTTTAGTGGTAAAGCATATGACACGGGCATACACCTGTGCTGCAAAATTTAACACTCGTGATATTTTTGGAGAACTAATTTGAGTTGGGACATTTCAAAAATGTGTGCCATTGTGGCCTAATAACTATAACATTGGCGAGGTTGAAGACTGGGTGTATTTATATAGAAGCTTGAAGTTGAATTGCACAAGAATTCGACGGGACACAAAGAACAGAAATACACACAGTAAAACACTCTGCTGTGTGTGTCACTTTTGTGTGCCGTCGAATTGTTGCGTGATCCAACTTCAAGTAGAGCATTGGGCTTCTTTGGTGCAGGACCGAGGAAGTCTGAGCTATTTGACAACATACCAGTGCCTTTCCACACAATTATTGGAAGTCTGAAGGTTTGCAAACAAAGCTTTGCTTTCAAATCCACCTGCTCATGTAATACAAGCACTGATTGAAAGACCCGTCATACAAAAATAATGGTGAAATCAATGGCCCGTGAAAAGTGTAAATTTGTATATTGACACTGTTGACATAATAGGTGCCATACCGGCCTCAAAATTGTACTGGACAGCATAGTTTGTTTCCTATGTGAAACACAAGCTTCCATTAGATGCTGTGCAGATAGCCAAGCTCAGTTTGTTTTGACGAGGTAGACAGCAGCAGTAAGGCTGCTTAATGCTTGCCTCTTTGACTCCTGTGAGTTTAGTGGTAAAGAATATGACACGTGCATACACCTGTGCTGGAAAATTTAACACTTGTGATTTTCGGAGAGTTAATTTATGTTGGGACATCTCAAAGATGTGAACATTCACTGTAATCTGTTTTTGATTCAAAAGAAATTCCAAACACCACCTCTTTTTCAAGGACGCCATGGGAATATTTGGCGAGACCGTTTTAAAGCCTCTTATAATTGACGTGTGGCCAGCCAACTTTGCCTGGTTCCTTTTATAGATTTCTGTTCCTGATCATTGGTTGCTATCAAGTTGCTAAAGTCTATGCAACTGGTGCAAAGTATTACGTGATTCTATAGCCGGATACAACTTTAGGAGGCCGCGGAATATGCACTTTAAAGGCAGGTGAACACAAGCCTGCACCAATGGGCACGCACTCTAGACTGACGTCGTGCCGCCGAATGCACTAATATCCGCTCGTTGGAGAGGGACTATTTCTTTAGACGTGGAGGCAATCGGCTGCTTCGCTTTGGTCATCTGGGCGGGGCCTCTCCTGTCTTCTGAAGTTGTATCCGACTGTAGAGGATGCCGCTTTTCATACAATACAAAAGGGCAAAGTTTACCATTATTTGGCCTATGAAATGATACATCAGAAGTGAGCTATGCAAGGGCTTAAGCTGTGTGAAAATTAGTACATGCAAATATATGACATTGTTAAAGAGTATGTGGCATGGAACATGCATGTAATGGCACGTTTGCATCGGGGAGTGTTGAAGTCATTTGCACAGTCTATAGGTGATATCATTATTAAGGTCCTGATGTTTCCTGTCTTTTCATTGTAAATTACACACACCGTTCATCTTGTGGCTAATCAACACGCATTGTATTCTTCCACATAGAAAGAACAAACAGCACAATGACGTGTATGCTGCATTAGTGTATATTACATTTACATGCTCTAAGAGTGGCACAGGTTGTCTTACGTTTTGCCAAGTACATGTTACAAGTGTCCTAATATGCACAGCACAATGTTTACTGCATTAATTTTATTCATGTTCTTGAATAATAAACAAAATAATAAACGGAAAGCTCATTTGTATGGTGCCTGGAAAGCAGTGAGGGCACCGATACTACTGTTGCAGAGCAGCCCTCTTGACTTCTGCCACACTCTCAAGAGCACGTGCCTGGCGCTTGCCTACACTGCCACCAGGCGGTTGAGTGCCTCCAGCAGCAGAAAGTTATACTGCAAAAAAAAGTGGGTTACTGGAATGAATCAACCGCATATAAACAAAGATTTACAAAGAAAAATGCTCGTTGCGCTATTGGTACTAAGTGCCCTTAACTGTGGAAGCCTTTAGTGTAGTATGCATAATAAAACTATGTGCTGGGACAACGTTGCTTTATTTTTCATAACTGGAGTTGTCTTTTTCAGAGCCAACTGTCATGTTGATTAGTGTGCCAGCAGCTGAGGTGTCCCCGCACCTTCACGAGTCTCTACTGTCAGCACCACAAACCTATTTTTGTTCACTGCAAAACAAACGCCTCTCCCTACAATCCCGTCTTATACGCGCTGATTGCATCCTATGCCTGCAAACATATTTTTGTCCCATTACGCAATTTTCTACCATCCTCGGCTGAAGTTCTCTTTCCTTGATATCCATTCTGTCACCTGTTATGAATTGGCAACAAGTGATCGAAGACGTGCATGGCCTGCCTGCCGATTCCCTTTTTTTCTGAATCTCAACTAGCACATCGATTGCCACGGTTTACTACGCCACTGTCTTCCTGCCTAAATGCTATCTCCAACAATTTTTGTTACTTCGCTTTCAGCACAGCCCTCGAATTCTCAAGTTTCTTTATTAACCTCCAGGTTTATGTTCCATGTTGCATAACCGGTAGAATGCAATGATTCTAAACTTTATTCAAGGATATTAGTAACGTGGCGATCACGATTCGGTAATGCCTTCCATGTGCTGCTCAATCCATGAAATTTTTGTATAAGTTTCCTGCTTTATATCAGTACCTGCTATTGATATTTCACCTGGATAAAGATACTCCTCCATAGATTCTGCGGGCTTAATGCCACTCACGAATTTCTGTTATATCGCCAAGTTAGTGAAGAGACGGGGAATGCCGGAGATGGAAATTCAAGACGATGAGCAAAACGTGAACAAGGTGAATGCAGGAGCCAAGGTTTCGACAAGTGGACTTGTCTTCTTCAAGGCGACGTACGCTTTCCTCGCCACAGTATATTGACACGTGTACTTATCTTTATCGGGCAACCACGTTTCGCTGCCTAACAAATGTAATCGCACAGCATGGGACGCGCCTGCGTGTATCCGAAGGTTCTGGAAAGTTATCGATGCTTCTATCCGCTGTCTGTCGTCACCGAGACTTATGTTATCTGATTTCATCCCCTGGCGCGAATGGTGTAGAACTTTGTGGAAGGCACGCGGGTCCGAACGATTAGTCTGGAACATTCGACGACTGCTCTATAAAAGCCGACGCGCTTGACCCGCAGATCAGATTTCCGACGATCGCCGACTGTGTTCGCCGCTTTCGTTGTGCTATAAGTGTAGCCTGTTTTGTGGGCACAGGTTCGCCCAATAAAATCTAGTTTTGCCTTTCACAGTATTGCTACTGTGTTCTTAACGTCACCACCACGTGACATCTGGTGGAGGTGCTTGTGCGTTCATGAGCCGAACGGCCCCGCAAAGCCGCGATCCAAGCCCGAAGCCCGAGGACAGAACCAACATTGCCCAAGACCAGCGTGCTAGCCGCAGACTGCAAGGACTGCCCCCAGAGCATGGACTTCTACCTGAGACGACAAAGAAGATCGTGGTCAAGACAACCCCAATGGCTGCCCCAGCGTCCCCCGTTATCCTACAACAACCTCGGGACCCACCAACCTACCATGGAGCAGCGACTGAAGACCCGGAATCATGGCTGGAGACCTACGAACGAATCGCAACATTCAACAACTGGGACTCCGACGAGAAGCTGCGGCATGTCTGCTTCGCCTTAGAAGACACCGCCAGAACTTGGTTTGAGAACAGGGAATCGACCTTGACAACGTGGGACCTGTTCCGTACCGGCTTCCTACGCACCTTTACAAGCGTCGTGCGCAAGGAAAGGGCTGAAGCTGTGCTAGATGCCCGAGTGCAGCTGCCAAACGAGAACGTCGCCATCTTTACGGAAGAAATGAGCCGTTTGTTCCGCCACGCCGACCCGGATATGGCCGAGGAGAAGAAAGTCCGCTTACTGATGCGTGGTGTAAAAGAGGAACTTTTCGCCGCGGTGGTAAGAAGCCCACCGAAGACCGTCGAAGAGTTTCTTCGTGAGGCGACGAACATCGAGAAGACACTGGAAATGCGGAACCGGCAATTCAACCGCCGCACGAATTCAACAAGCTACGCCAGAGTTCAGTCACTGGCCACCGACGACCTGCGCGAGACTATCCGAGCGGTCGTGCGGGAGGAGCTACAGAAGCTGTTCCCGTCATCACAGCCTCAAGTGGCTTCGATTGCCGACGTCGTACGTGAAGAGCTCCAACAACAACTCGGAGTAGCCCCTGAATCGCCGCAGCCTCAGCCGCAAGCGATGACATACGCCGCCGTCGCCCGCCGTCAAGGTCCCTCTCCGCGACAACGCCAGGGCCCTGTAACGCCGCAATTCTGTCGTCCACCGCCGCCACCGCCAGCACGCCCACCCGTCGCCCAGCGCACCTACGCGAGGGAGACTGACGTTTGGCGCACCCCCGACCACCGCCCACTTTGCTATCACTGCGGAGAAGCCGGGCACATCTACCGCCGATGCCCATACCGGGAGATGGGACTCCGAGGGTTCGCCGTTAACGCGCCGCGACCACAGATTGGCGAACGACCTCGCGATATCGCCGACTACCTCGCCGCCACACAGTGGAACCCTCGACGACCGTCCCGTTCGCCGTCACCAGGCCGCTACCTGTCTCCGCAGCGCCGACCATACACCGGCCCAGCCCGGGGCCGCTCTGCGAGCCCATATCCGGAAAACTAAAAGCAGCAACCGATGGAGGTGCGGTTGCTGTTCGTCGAACTGACGAAGATCCTCCGCCGCCGACGAAGACGACGAAGAGACCATCTCGACGACATAATAACGACACGCCGCCGTCCCGACGAAGTCAGGAAGCCAAGACTACTCCAACGAAAGACGACTTGACGACGCGACGTTCCAACATCAGTTCAACACGACGCAGCCGTGATCCAACGCCAAGACCTAACTGCAATGCCAGACAAAGAACAACAGACCTCGACGTGCTTCTCGACGGCCACGCAGTCACTGCCTTAGTCGACACAGGGGCCGATTACTCCGTAATGAGTGGACACATCGCCGCCCAGTTGAAGAAAGTTAAGACCGCATGGGAAGGCCCTCAGATTCGCACCGCTGGAGGACACCTCATCACGCCGACTGGGATCTGCACGGCAAGAATAACCATTCATGACCGGACTTACCCTGCCACCTTCGTTATCCTCCAACAGTGTTCACGAGACGTCATTCTCGGTATGGACTTCCTGGACCAACACGGCGCAATCATCAACCTGAAGTCGAAGTCAATAACGCTGTCGGAAGATAAATCAGTGCCGCCGGAGAGCCCTCGTATTCACCACGCCTTGAGTGTGCTCGAAGATCATGTGAGCATCCCGCCTCGCTGCAGCATTGTTATTTCGGTCTGCACCGAAACACCCGCTGACGTAGAGGCGTCATCGAAGGCGACCAACGTCTACTGCTAGACCGTGAAATTTGCGTCGCAAGAGGGATCGCTCGACTGCATGGAGGGAAAACTGAACTGTTGCTGACAAACTTCAGCCAGGAGTTCAAGCACATAAACAAGGGCACGACGATCGCGTACATCGAGGAAATACTGGAAACAAGTAATGCGTTTGTCCGCTCGGATTCCGCCGCATCTACCCCGACGACCATGGTTCCCGAACCAGACTACGACATTAATCCAAATCTCCCTATGATTAAGCAACAGCAGCTCAGAAGTCTGCTCCAACGATACCAAGGCTGCTTTTCGACGTCATCGAGGATTCGACAAACACCAGTCGCCAAGCATCGCATAATCACCGAGGAATGCTCTCGACCACTCCGTCAGAGCCCTTACCGAGTTTCGGCGCGAGAACGTGAAGCTATAAGAGAACAAGTCGACGAAATGCTGCGCGACGACATCATCCAGCCGACGAAAAGCCCGTGGGCATCCCCTGTTGTCTTGGTGAAGAAAAAGGACTGAACCCTACGTTTCTGCGTCGATTATCGTCGTCTGAACAAGATCACGAAGAAGGACGTATACCCCCTCCCATGGATAGACGACGCATTGGATCGGCTCTGCAACGCTAAATACTTCTCGTCCATGGACCTCAAGTCTGGCTATTGGCTAATAGAAGTCGACGAAAGAGATCGCGAAAAGACCGCCTTCATCACCCCAGACGGCCTCTACGAGTTCAAGGTTATGCCATTCGGACTGTGCTCGGCGCCTGCAAGGTTCCAGCGCGTGATGGACACGGTTTTAGCAGGATTGAAGTGGCAGACCTGTCTCGTATACTTGGATGACGTCGTCGTCTTCGCCGGAAATTTCGACGTTCACCTTAGGCGGCTTGCAACAGTACTAGAGGCCATCAGGTCATCAGGACTTACTCTGAAGCCGGAAAAGTGCCGCTTACGAGGCGCTTCTATTTTTAGGCCACGTCATCAGCAAATCTGGAGTCCGCCCCGACCCGCAGAAGACAGCTGCCATAGCAAAGTTCCCACAGCCCATCGACAAGAAGGCAGTGCGTAGATTTCTTGGCATGTGTGCCTACTACAGGCGATTTGTCAAGAACTTTTCACGCATCGCTGAGCCGCTGACGCAGCTAACTAAATGTGACGTTGAGTTCAAGTGGGAAACGCCGCAGGCCAACGCCTTTCAAGAACTCAAACGACGCATGCAGTCGCCGCCCGTACTTGCGCACTTCGACGAGCACGCCGATACCGAAATCCACACTGACGCCAGTAGCCTAGGCCTCGGTGCCGTCCTAGTCCAGAGAAAAGATGGACATGAACACGTGATAGCTTACGCTAGCCGGTCGTTGTCAAAAGCGGAAGGCAATTATTCTACAACCGAAAAGGAATGCCTCGCCATCGTTTGGGCTACAGCGAAATTTCGCCCTTACCTATATGGCAGGCCATTCAAAGTCGTCAGCGACCATCACGCCTTGTGTTGGCTAGCGAATTTAAAGGATCCCTCGGGACGGCTGGCACGGTGGAGCCTCAGACTACAAAATACGACATCACTGTAACATACAAGTCCGGACGAAAACACTCAGACGCCGATTGCCTATCACGCGCCCCCATTGACCCGCCGCCGCAGGATGACGAGGATGACGACGCCTTCCTTGGAATAATAAGCGCGGAAGACTTCGCCGAACAATAACGAGCGGACCCGGAGCTTAAAGGCCTCGTCGATTATTTGGAAGGGCACACCGACGTTGTCCCCAGGGCATTTAAGCGCGGATTATCTTCCTTCACGCTTCAAGACAGTCTACTCGTGAAGAAGAACTTCTCACCAGTCCGCGCCAATTACCTTCTTGTTGTCCCGTCAGGACTTCGTCCAGAAGTATTGCACGCCCTGCATGACGATCCGACCGCGGGACACCTCGGATTTTCCCGGACACTATCGAGGATACAAGAAAAGTATTATTGGCCGCGCCTGACCGCCGACGTCGCCCGTTATGTCAGAACATGCCGAGACTGTCAGCGACGCAAGACACCGCCGACAAGGCCAGCCGGATTACTACAGCCAATCGAGCCTCCTTGCCGACCATTCCAGCAGATCGGGATGGACTTGCTGGGACCCTTTCCGACGTCGATAACCGGAAATAAGTGGATCGTCGTGGCGACGGACTACCTCACCCGCTTCGCTGAAACAAAAGCACTGCCGAAAGGTAGCGCAGCCGAAGTGGCGCAATTCTTTGTCGAAAACATCCTGCTTCGACATGGCGCCCCAGAAGTCCTCATCACCGACCGAGGAACGGCCTTTACAGCGGAGCTCACCCAAGCCATTCTGAAATACAGTCAGACAAGGCACAGGAGGACAACGGCCTACCACCCGCAGACGAATGGTCTTACGGAGCGGCTGAATAAGACCCTCGCCGACATGCTAGCGATGTACGTCGACGTCGAACACAAGACCTGGGATGCCGTCCTGCCGTACGTAACATTCGCTTATAACACGGCGGTACAAGAAACAACACAGATCACGCCGTTCAAGCTGGTCTACGGCAGGAACCCGAGGACGACGCTCGACGCCATGCTGCCGCACGTCACTGACGAGGAGAACCTTGACGTCCGTACCTACCTCCAGCGCGCCGACGAAGCCCGACAGCTCGCCCGCCTGCGGATCAAGAACCAGCAGAGGACCAACAGCCGACACTACAACCTCCGACGACGCTTCGTGGAGTACCAGCCCGGTGACCGTGTTTGGGTTTGGACCCCTATACGCCGACGAGGACTGAGCGAGAAGCTTTTGCGTCGCTATTTCGGACCGTACAAGATCATCCGACGTATTGGCGCACTGGACTATGAGGTCGTGCCAGACGGTATTTCGCTATCACAGCGGCGCCGCTCACGACCTGAAATAGTCCACGTTGTGCGACTAAAGCCCTACTACCAGCGTTAATGAACTTTCGGGCTTCGCGTAACTCACCTTTGGACTTTGTTTCTTTTTGTTGTTACTTATGTTTAATAAGTATCCTTTCGTGTTTCGCTCTCTTATATTTGTAGCATCGGGACGATGCTTTTTAAGAGGGGGGTATTGACACGTGTACTTATCTTTATCGGGCAACCACGTTTCGCTGCCTAACAAATGTAATCGCACAGCATGGGACGCGCCTGCGTGTATCCGAAGGTTCTGGAAAGTTATCGATGCTTCTATCCGCTGTCTGTGGTCGACGAGACTTATGTTATCTGATTTCATCCCCTGACGCGAATGGTGTAGAACTTTGTGGAAGGCACGCGGGTCCGAACGATTAGTCTGGAACATTCGACGACTGCTCTATAAAAGCCGACGCGCTTGACCCGCAGATCAGATTTCCGACGATCGCCGACTGTGTTCGCCGCTTTCGTTGTGCTATAAGTGTAGCCTGTTTTGTGGGCACAGGTTCGCCCAATAATATCTAGTTTTGCCTTTCACAGTATTGCTACTGTGTTCTTAACGTCACCACCACGTGACAATATATAGGCGGGGTTCTTCTAAAGGGTAGAGGATTTGAGGCATAAGGGTGCGGAAACGAGGGAAGGTGTGTTAGCGTGTCGAATTGAGAGTAAAGGAACGCGGTGCACAAGGTCAAAGCCAGGGCCACAACCCCCCCCCCCTCACCGCGGTCTGTCAACGCACCCCTGTTAGCCGGCGTGTCAAGGGCGTCTGACACGCCGGCTGAAAAAAAAAGGAGAGGTATGGAATGGAAAAAAAAAGGGGGGGGGGGAGGGTAATACGCCAAGAAATCCAACTAAGTGTTGTTGCCTATAGCTTGAAGTTTAGCATAGCTAATAGATTCTAAAGCTCCCTTTCAAACGTCTATGCCTATTGGTTGCAATGTCTTGAACTTATGAATAAGGTATGATTCTCTTTATTTTCTTTCTCGTTCAGAACGGAAATTTGACTGTAAGATGTTGAGTTTAAGTTCATCAAAGTTATGACCTGGTTGGTTGAAATGCTCGGTGACGGCTTTGGGAAGGTTATTAGCTGTGTCCGCGTGGTGTCCGTTTAATCTGACGTTCATTGATTGCCCTGTTTCACCGATATATTGCTTCTTACAGAAGGAACATTCAAGCATATAAATCACATCCGAACTTGTAAAAGTGAAGCTAGATTTGACTTCATGTGTATAACTATTTGCGATGCTCTTAATTTTAATGTCACTTTGAAGGTGCCTGCAGGTTTTGCACCTAGGGCGACAACATGCTTTTATTACGGGGGAATGCTGTTGGCTGACTTTTGCGTGCACTAACATGCCTTTAAGGTTCCTGTTTCGGCGATAGGTAACCCCAGGTACATCCGGGAACGCTTTTCGCCGACGCTCATTACTTGATATTATTGGGTAGTATTTTCTTAGCATGTTGTTTACGTTTGGGAGTGCATTAGAATATTTTGTTATAAAGGCCGGCGGTCCATCAGATTTAAGTGTGGGCTGTCTCCGCCAATTCCGACTGTCTCTCCAATCTTGACGCGGCATAATCAACTCTATCGAGAGCAACTTGGCGATAGTTCCTTTCTGCTAGCGTTGTTTTAAGGTCATTTAGGTGGTGGATATAATCGTGGTCTTCGCTGCATATTCTTCTTATAGGTTTCGCTTGTCCGACAAAAGATTACTTGCTTGCAATGTCGTGGGTGATGACTGTTGTAGTCTAAATATTGCAGCTCGGATGTTCGGATGTGATTTATATGCTTGAATGTTCCTTCTGTAAGAAACAATATATCGGTGAAACAGGACAATCAATGAACGTCAGATTAAACGGACACCGCGCTGACACAGCTAATAAGTTTCCGAAAGCCGTCGCCCAGCATTTCAACCTACCAGGTCATAACATTGATGAACTTAAACTCTACATCTTGCAGTCAAATTTCCGTTCTGAAAGAGAAAGAAAATACAGAGAATCATACCTTATCCATAAGTTCAAGACATTGCAACCAATAGGCATAAACGTGTCAAAGGGAGCTTTAGAATCTATTCGCTATGCTAAACTTCAAGCTATAGGCAACAACACTTAGTTGGATTTCTTGGAGTATGCCCCCCCTTTTTTTCCTTTCCATTCCTCTTCCTTTTTTTTTTCAGCAGGCGTGTCAGACGCCCTTGACACGCCGGCTAACAGGGGTGCGTTGACAGACCGCGGTGAGGGGGGGGGGGGGGGGTGGCCCTGGCTTCGACCTTGTGCACCGCGTTCCTTTACTCTCAATTCGACACGCTAACACAACTTCCCTCATTTCCGCACCATTACGCCTCACATCCTCTGTCCTTTAGAACCCCACCTATATATACTGTGGCGAAGAGAAAGAGTAAAACATCTTCATTAATAATATTGGAATGGCGAGAGCAGTGTCGGAGGAACCCTCAGTCCATGGTCCCTAAGATGACTCCGGCGATGTTTCGAGCCCGTTGTATTACAGCTCAGAGGACCTCGGGAGGTCCGTCGCGGAGGGCATCGTCCCACAGCTCTTTGTTGCGTCGGGGGTAAAGGAGAGTTGGCAAGGGAGGAAATAGGTTCGCAGTGCACTCAATAGTGGCGTGGAAGATTGTGGGCGAGCTGCCACAGCCAGGGCAACGATCTGCATAACAGTGTGGGTAGAATTTATTGAGAGAGACAAGATTTGGAAAAGTTGCGGTTTGTAACTGGCATAATGCCACTGCTTCCTCCCGCGAGAAGGACGGTGGTGGTGCGGCGTGGGTGCGACGAATGCGTGTATAATGACGGAGTATGTCTTTGTAATGGAGCAAGGGATCCCCCCACTCTGAACTAGTCGCCTCACCACGCCGAGTCACCCGGAGGGAAATTTCTCGGGCAACCGCATGCACGGATTCGTTACCCGGCAGTGAGGTATGACCAGGGGTCCAGAGTAAGTGGATGCGGGGAGGTGTGGTTGGTGTATTTTGCGGGATCTGTCTGAGAATTTGGTGCGCCGCTTTCGGGATGCCATGTCCTGATAGGAACGCCCGGCATGCCTGTTGCGAGTCCGTCAATATATACACTTCCTCAGGAACACGGATGGCGTATCGAATTGCAAGAGCAACACCGAGATTTTCTCCGTAAGCGGCATTTGTTCCGCGCATTGCAGCAGTCTCTCAGGGATTCGGTGCCATCCGAGACTACCGAGGTATAGCCCTCTTGAGTACATGATGTGTCCGTGTATAAAGTATGTGTTTCCGGGATGTTTGCAAGCATGCGGCCAATGTATCGTACACGGGCTTTGCGCCGCCCTTTGTCATACTCGGGGTGCATATTACGTGGCAGTGGATGAATGCTTAGTGCTTGGCGTATTGCTGACGACAAGATCGTTGGACGGCTTTCAGACTCAAGGGGTGGGACAGAGTATCCTAGCCGTGTGAGAAGATGGCGGCCAGTAGGAGTGAGTAGGAAGCGCTGGCGATGGCTGACCCAATGTGCCTCTAGCAGCTCGCCTAGTGTTGAGGCGAGCTGCTATCTATCTATCTATCTATCTATCTATCTATCTATCTATCTATCTATCTATCTATCTATCTATCTATCTATCTATCTATCTATCTATCTATCTATCTATCTATGCTAAGGAGCGTTATCTTTTTAGGTGCTAACGCTCCGTTCCGCATCGCGAAGCGGTGTGATACGAGCCGTGGTGAACCGCTTGAAGCTTTTGTGTGCGTGTCCCCAGCTGATTGCTTCTTCGCGGCGGTGAACAGCGCGCCGCGCTCTCATGCGTACATGTTATCTGCATCGTGTTCCACGCAAGTTGTAGACGCTCACTCACACATTGCGGTACATTGTGGGTTCGTATTTCTCTGGTGGCGTTCCTTTTGACATATCTCGCGTATGTATATCTCTCCTTTCTCTGCAGTTAGCGAAGGCTTTGCAGCTAGCCCGTTTTCGTCTCTCCGTCGTATGCTTAGGTGGCAGCTCGAAACCGACATGTGTTTGAACTGCAGGCCGTTGATCTAAGAATACACTGATTGCGCTCGGTACATTTAGACACACGTACATTGGCTTATTGCTCTCATGATTGCGGCCAATGTTGTTTTTCGCGTGGAACGTTTCGCTGGTCACAGGAGACGTGCATTTTCACACGCCAGCCGCGTCCCCAGCTCCTTAAATGAGAAGCACCATCAGCCGTAACAAACTTTCTGAAGTCGAAGCCCAAGCAGGTCGGCGCGAAATTTTATGCGTATGAGACGTACCTGATAACCTGCTTTTTCATGTCTTGTGATGACACAACGCTAACTCCTCAATGTCGCCGGTTGTCGACGTGATCGCTACGAGCAGGGATCCTCCAGCCATCGCTTTGGAGTATACAATCACGATTTCGCGTCTGAATTGTCATCCGCCGCGTCGGAGGCCATCTGTTCCGCTGCGCAAGGCGTGGTTGGCCGAGTACGCGTGCTGCGCCGAGTCGCGCGAAAGTGATCGTACCCTGAATGCAACTATATATTTTCAAGCTGGCAACGCATAAATGGGCCGACTACGCCGAGCGCGCGCCGGCCTCGCCGGGCGCTGCCATGCTGGTAGCATGTTTACATTTGGCCAGCTGTACCGGCGTTCGATTTTGCAAACTTCGGGCAGATTCGGGTTGTCTTGGGATTCTAGCCCACGTGACTTCCTGTCAGAACCGGAACTAGCTGGCTGCCATCTGCCTGCCAGCGGGCGGCAAGAACTCCGAACATCGAAGAGGCCCAATTACTATGTTCTTCTTAGCTGGGGTGTAAGTTTTCGACAGTGGCGTAATTGTGAACACAATTACGCCGCTGCCGAAAATTTGCACCAGCAGCGAAGCAGAATAAAGTAGGTTACTGCAAGTTTAGCTCTGTATTTGTCTGATTAAGCTCTACAACACCAGGCGGCTGCACCGCTCCGGCTGCTCACGTCTACGCCCCCGACCATCCGGTAATCCGCCCAAACCACTCCGGTTTGCCGGAATAGCGGACACACTAAAAGACTATTAGAGACTTTTAGCCTGTCCGCTATTCCGGCAAACGGGGGTTGCTTGGGCGGATTGTTGGATTTGCGGGGGCGTAAATGTGAGCGGCCGGAGCGGTGCAGCCGCCTGGTGGCGTAGAGTTTAACCAGACTAGCTAAAATTGCAGTCAGTTAAAAGCACAACCAGCTAAAAGTGTAGTATCCAACTATATCCTGCTTTGCTGCTGGTGCAAAGTTTTGGCAGCGGCGTAATTGTGAACACGATTACGCCGCTGTCGAAAATTTACACCAGCAGCTAAGAAGAATATAGTAATTGGCTGTGTTCATGTGGTTGAGCTTTTCGTCACCAGCTGGCGCCACCAATCTGGCCGCTCACGTTTACGCCCCCACCGACCGCGCTTGCCGGAATACCGGACGCACTATAATTCTCTATTCTCTGTTATAAAGGTTCAGCTTGTCCAGTATTCGCTAACCGCAGGCGGACGAGGCGGAGATGTAAACGGGAGGGGGTGCATGGTGCCGCCACCTGGTGGTGCAGAGCTCAAACAGACAAAAAGTTCGAATGTTGCAGTAACCAATGTATTTTACTTTGCTGCATGCGTAAATTTTGGCAGCAACACAATTACGCCAGTGCCGAGAATTTACACCAGCAGCGAAGTATATCACGCTTGGTTAATGTAATATTAGCTCTCTTTGTCTCTTTCAGCTCTGCGCCACCAGGTGGATGCACGCCTCCGCCTCCGCCCCAACGCCCCAGTCCCGAATTTGTGTTTACCCGAATACCGGACAAGCTAAACCTAGTCGCTACAGTTGCAGCCCACAACGCAACATAGTCGAATCATGGTGCTCGCGAAAAGACTGAGACCGACTCTGACCGCGGAGCTCTCGTCAAAAGGCAACACGTTGTAACACAAGCAGACAACGCTTCCCATGTGCTGGAAGTGCTTAAGTGTAGTGAGAAATTGTTCTCGTGCATTCTCTTTCTGTAATTTTCTCTTTATAGAAACAAATTAACTAACATTCCAACTATAACGAACAAGATTTGTTCACCATGAAGTTGAAAAAATTATTGATGACGCGCCCTGATGGTAAGTTGCGTCTGCCCGCTTAATTCAATGCCAAAGGGAGAAACTAGGGGTGACAGATCAGATTAAAAGAAATGTTATGAGAATTTTTCTCCGTAACACAGCTTTAAATATAGCGAACATAGTGAGGAGGTGGTCCACGTAATTCTCGTTTCAATTAATTATATTCCTGTTTACCTGAACTTTGTAAGCCGTGGCATAAGTTCCCGTTATGAGTGTTAAAGGTTGCTGGCACGAGACCTCGAAAAAAATAGATCGGAAAGAAAATGGCTTTGCTTTAGAAAAGCGAACTATGAGATGTATCTCTTTAGGAATTACAAGATTACACAGTAGTTCTCCTCCTACCTTTGAATCATAGGTCGTTTTCATTCATTGCAAGTGGACTCGTCTTGCAACTTCACCGGCTACAATTCGTAAATTGCAATATGTACCGTAACGTAATGAATTAAGAAGTTAATTAATGCATCGTTTTTAAGTAGTTGATTACGTGTTTCGATTTCTCGTGCAAGTAACGGCTGCCTCTCCGACTACACCCGCCGAAAGTATAGGATAACGTTATCTGCAACAGGATATTTTTTAAAATTCTATAAAACTTAAAAATCATCACCCTGTAAGATACGATAGCTACTCCTTCTGATAAAATAGAACGAAATTTAAATATCGAGACAATAAAAAATTCAAGAGTGGCAGGCGGATTTCAGTGTGTCAAAATTGTGATGACAGTAAGTAGGAATTAGAAGCCTTATCCTAGAACACACGTACTCTGTAAATGACCATAAATGTGCCAGAGTCGAGGAACAAAAATACTTGGGCTTATCAATAACTTTTGATTTGAGATGGAATTTATACATTGATTACGTTTGCTCCAAGGCCAACAAAACGTTATGAAGACTTCGGCGAAACTTCAGTAGCGCAAGTCCTGAAATTAAATGCCTGGCTTATAGCGCACAAACATAGCCCATTTTCGAGTTTTGAGAAATCGTATGGTATTCCTCTACAACAGATAACTGCTTAATATATGGTAAAGTACAACGACTCGCATCCAGGTTTGTACTTAGTAAAGATCGGACTTTCTTTGAGTAAGCTTCGTAAACAAGTCCACCTTCCTCCACTTGAAGAAGGAGTGTTTAAGAAAGGCTAAAATTCTTTTTCTCTTATTTAAAGATTAAGTCGAAATTTAAAAATCAAACTATATTGGAATAAAATCTATGGAATCATCGAGACACCACCACAGCATACATATTCCTCCTCCTAGATCCCACAATATTTGCTCTGCGTACTGTTCTTTTTCCGTAGGAAATCAGTAAGTGAAACAGCTTGCCCTACTCCTTTGCTTCTCAATAGCAGTAAGCGATTCGTTTATCAAATCGTTTGATAAACAAATAGCTTCTATACATGTTGTTCGTGCCTTTCTGTTTGTGTAATGTTTGTGTAATAGCCATAGGGGGCTGATAGTGTACATAAATTAAATGAAATCATATACTCTAGAATAATTCAGACATATGTCTGTAAGGTCGTCACCCAGGCCACAAAACATTGATTATTCACGTGGCAGTTTTACTTCTTTGCGTTTCATCTCAGTACCCTCTTTGAATAGCTGCTTACGTGCGCGTAGGTGACGTAAAAGCAATTTTCCCGGCCCTCTAGGAAATGGCACTCTCTTTAATTACTCTTGTACAGCAACAAAACTGAACCTCGAAAGAAATCTCATTTTCACACATCCAATAAAGATGAGTAAGCTTCGTTATTCAGCCGTAGTGCTACCGAAACAGGTATCCGAGTAGCTCGCGCCTTCAATACGACTGACTGCCCTTGTTTGCTGCTGGAAATAGTAGTGTGGTAGTCGATCACATATGACGGAGCACTTCGTTTATGCGGCTATTTGTACTGCCGCTACTTCTCTTCCAAGTCCGAGACACTCGCTTTCTATGACAACAAGTTTAGCTTGCGCTGCCCGGCACGTTTCTTGCCGTCGTGATCAGACGAGTGAAGCTTCATATCTTAGACACGCTGGTTGTTTACACAGCGCAGCACACTGCGGGCGACGGGCCGTCAAAGTATAACTCAATCATTCCTGGAAGCGCGTCTCCCCTTTCAGCCAGGCGTGCATAATTGTCGGTACGCGCAAGCGAAGCGTGGTAGACCTGTCGGATTCCCTGCGGGGAGCATGGCTTTAAATCATTCGAGCAACAGCGCACCACACGAGTTCGCCTTCGTTCACGGCCTCACGTGTACAGCGTCACAGCACTTACTAGACACATTCCCGTCGGCATGCGTCGAAAAGCAGCAGAACAACAAGAAAAGCCAATGTGCCCGAGAAACATTGCCGTAGTAAAGTACGGGAGATGCAAAACAGAAAGCAATGTACAGCCACTGAAGGGGCGAGGGAGGTTCAATGCTGTATCAGTCCGCGAAGTCGCCGACGGCTATCATCAAACTCTTTAGATGTGGATGGTAGCAGTTATTTGTGGATAGTAACAGCGTAGTAACAGTTAATTAGGGTTGCCTGTGTTTGTCTCATAACAAGCGAAGCAGAGCAAAATGTTTATGGTGTCGCAACCAGACTACTTTTTCTCGCGCACCAGAGAAACCCTGTTATCAGCTTCACCACGTACTGCACATTACCCGTGAGACAGTGCTCTCACTGCACCCGAAGAAATTTCCTAGGTTAAAGACCGTGAAAACAGGAATTTCGCTCTCTCATCTCGGCCGCGCTCAGTAGTGTACTCGCTGGCAGCTACAGCGGCCAGAGTACGCGGAGACTTACTGACCCGCATCGCCCTTCAGCACGGTCTGTCGCCAGTGTGCTAAGAAAAGATGGGTCCCGAGCCCTGCACAAAGCTTTGTCTTTCAATTATAGCCGCATGGATGTTGATGGGCCGCGTATCGAGTGACGACGTAGACTTGGCACTGGCCTTAACGTTGCAAGAAGTCCAAGACGCTTACCAAGCGACCTCTCCGAGCACGACGCCCTCTCAAGCGTATCCGAGTGAGTACACTCAACTTGACTTACAAATAAACTTCAGCGGCTCAGTGGCTGAGACGCTGAAGCAGTGCTGACATGTAATATTAACTAGAAATGAACCTTGTTCTCACAGATATTTGGCGCAAAACGTCTAAATCCATAAAGCACCACAGCTAAAGTATTTGAAGAATTTGCAGACTTTACTTTTAGAGACTTTTTTGAGAGCGCTTTTTAAGGCTTTACTTTTTGTAGTAGCTAAAAAAAAGAAAGAAAAGAACGGGATGGAGGAAGGGAGGGAGGAAGAAAATGGGGAGGAAGGAATGAAGGGATTGAGAAAATAGCGCACTTGAGCATAGAACAAAGTTTTCACGGATCCATAAGTCTCAACATCTTAAAGCAAAGGAAGCGCCATCGAATACACAAAGAGGGGCTTTCCAGAATAGTTTTGGTAAAATGCGAAATTCTGTAATGTGCGCTTTGAGCGCGGAATTAAGAGCCATATTTTTTAAGTACACGCTCTTTGTTAGTGAGTTACAACCACTTTTCTGTACAGTTTATGTGTCTAGCCTTATGTCTTGGGCCGGTCCCGAAGATAGTGCAGTCTAAAATTTAGGCTGCTAAGTGCTACTGGAGTCACTTGAAAGTGCCGTCTAGAAGCAGCCGTTACATACCATAACCGGACACGTACCAGACGCCTTGTATGTAGCCCACATTTCACCACGTGTGGTGAAGTGGCGAAAATGTCGACCGACCAGGAGCTTGGCATTTCAGACAAACGTCAGCTAACGGAACAACTTAAGATCATCGAGGAGTGCCGCAGGTATCGCCAAGCGATGAAACGTCGACAGAAGACATCATGGACCAGATATCAGGTTATACGACTCTGTGCTTGTCCGAAAAGGGCAACCAGGAACCAACGTAATAATTTTTGGCCCGTTCCGGGTTGTGAGAACGTGTGTGCAGCAAGCTGAAACCATAAGACTGTTGTGTATAAGAACTGTGGACAATTGGAAGTAGTAGCTGCAAGCAACGTCCTTCGTTATTACGCCAGGAAGAGTAAGACTTCACAGAGGTAGACAAAGAAGAGGTTAAGGTTGGAGGGAGAGAAGAGGAAGAAGTCATAATAAACAAGCATGACTACCTTGCCATGCTTGTTTATTACCTTGTTTATTTAAACTGTGGTAAGTTTAAAAACTTACCATAGTTTTTTACATATTTAACATTGGCTGTGATGGCTATAGCATTAACGCGCGATGCTACCAATATGTGTGATCATGAGCTTCCACTTGTTCCGTCTATTGGCCCAACATTTTCATGGTGTGCTATCTCTTTTCATGAAATTAAGAAAAAGAAATGGGCATGGGCAGGCCTGTAATGAGGAGAAAAAGCCGATGGTCGTTAAGGGTTGCGTACTGGATTCCAAGAGAAGAGAAGCGTAGCAGAGGGCGGCAGAAAGTTAGGTGGCCGGATGAGGTTAAGAAGTTTACACGGACAACATGGCCACAATTAGCACATGACCGGGGTAGTTGGAGAAGTATGGGAGAGGCCTTTGCCGTGCAGTGGGCGCAAGCAGGATAATGATGATGATGATGATAATGATGATGATGATGAATTCCCAGAGTTACCAGGATGTCCTTGCCCACACTGGTGCCCGGCGACCGGGCGACTGACTGACTATAATTCTGACTATACCCCCTGCAGGGGGTATAGTCAGAATTATTATTATTATTATTATTATTATTATTATTATTATTATTATTATTATTATTATTATTATTATTATTATTATTACTTTTCTGATGACCAAATGACAAGTTCAGAAGTTCACAAATTATTTATGGCCAGAAGGGTTACGCATTATGTATTATATAATTGTGGGGCCCCGTAGCTGTCGTAGAAATTGTCAAGGGAGTCCCTATGTTATATGCTTTTATAGAAACATAAGGGCGTGTGAATTCAAAGAACAGAAAAATTGTGTTTTCGACAGCACAAATCTATTGCATTTTCATTCACTGAAGGATGCAAGCAGGAAATAGGGAATGTTAGTTTTGAAACTGATAAATGACTGCAGTAGTGTTATATCTGAAGGTAGTTTATTCCAAAGCTGTGATGTGGCATATGACATAAAAGGAATGACAAGTAAATGACATGCAAAGGAATGAAAAAACGTTCACTTCCCACTGAATTCACTGGATTGGCGTTTAATGGACGAACTTATTCAATGATTGTGAAAACATAACTGAAACACCATAACAGATATCAACAGAACTCACTTACGGCCACATTATGTAACTACTCCTACCATTTTCCATTCTATTTGGCTATGTTCACTGGTATAAACGAAGCCGCAATGTGCTATAGGTGGTCTCCTCAACGACAACTCCCCAGAGTGACGGAAAATCATCTCAGAGGTCATAATTTTGCGTACTGCAGGAGCCGCAAGTGATTGGAGGAGCCGGAAAAGCGTCATGAACACCTTGTTCTAGACACCCCTTTGTTGTTTGGATTGACCATGGGTAACATAAGAAGAACTCAATCAGTCGAAAAGTAATATTCGTAATAATATTCGAAAAGTAATATAAAGTAATATAATATTTATATTGCAGGATTGTACATCAATCCTGCAATATATACACATGAATGTGTTATTATTTATTGTTTGATGGAGTGACCTAATGAATGGCGCAATTTGCATGCTCGAAAATATACAAGAGACAGCCACTTCTGGTGTTTAAGGTCCTATACAGAATGCATATGCTTCATAAATGCATTGTCTCAAGGTATCGAGCAAAACGAGAACATGGTAAAAGCAGGAGCCAACGTTTCGACAAAAGGACTTGCTTTTTCAAGGCATCATTATGCCACGATAAGGGCTGTAATTTAGGAAACAATCATGTGTCATGGACAGGAGCCATTGTATTCGGAGGTTTTTAGTAGGCCTGAGAATATCGCCTCTGATTTGTCGCATTTTTGCATTTGACACACGCTGTGAGCGCTTGAAAAGAATTTTCTCTGCCAGTTCAGTTTAGGTCTAAGTGGTGGTGGTGGTGGTGTAACTTTATTTCCAAAAAGGGTCCTGAAGGACACCCGACTGTTCCTAAAGGGGTAGAGGACACCTCCCGGGGAGCCCTATAGGTTCTCCGCCGCTTCGCGGGCCTTCTGGACAGCCCAGAGTTGGTCTTGTAGCTCGCGGCTCCTAAGAGCGTCGTCTCACTTGTTCCTGTCCTCCAGATGGGAGGCCTGCGTCGCACATCCCTACAACATGTGTCCCAAATTCACATGTCCACCACACTGTGCACAATTGAATGATCTGTTTTATTCAGAGTCGACTCTGCTCATACGCCAAGGATAGGGGCACGAGTTCGTCTGTAACCAGCGGAGAGTGACTGATTGCACCCTGCTAAGTCCTTGTTTGGAAGAGAGTTCTCTACATCCTAAATAGAAGTGCATGGTGAGCTCACTATATGTCTGAAGTTGATCTTTAAAGGCCTTAGGAGGAGATGAGTGGGTCTGAAGGGGAGCGCGGCTGACAAGTCCTCTAGCGGCCCTAGGAGTGGATTTGTTAAGGTTCCGCTGTCCTTTCACGAAATCGCCCATATGGGCTGGTAACCAAACTATAGATAGGAGGCTAATGGATCTACCTTCGAGTAACTCGGAAACCTTCGCATCCACCACTCCCCTAGAAAAGGCGTAAGTGGCTTCCCTAGAATTGCTATAGATTACTGAGCGCTGTTGATCTAGCAGAGCGAGTGCAATGGCCATTTGTTCGGCCGCCTTCAGATTCTTGGTGTAAACAGCGAGTGCGTTGATGGCTAGTTCGTGGGCGTCTATTACGGCTCCCGAAAAAGCTTCACGACTGACCATCTGGGTGACGTCTACGAAGACAGCATCCGTAGCAGTCTCGGCAAGAAGAGCCTTCGCGCGAACGAGCCTTCTCCCTTGGTTAAAGATGGCGTGGACGTCCCTGGGAAAGAGACGAACCACAATCGCGTCCGTGATTTCTTTGCTAAGATGTGTGACGTTATCCTTTTCGTGGGACGTAGAGGTAGAGCACCCACCTCGCGTGCAAGAGGACCATGGTTCGAATCCCGGCGCCGCGCAATTTTTCACCGGATTAAAGAAAAAAGAAAACAATCCGCGTGTTGATGAAATTGCATAAACCGGCCTGGAATGCGGCCTGATTCCGGTGACCAGGACAGTAACGCATACCCTCACCAGAGCAGGATTGGCCACCCTGGTGCAGTATTTGGCCACCTCCTATCAAACCCAGTCACCTCCTATCAACCCACACAACAAACCCCAGCCCTCAGTCCTCAGCAGCTGCGAAGCAACTGACCACGTCGGCGGTCAGACCTATAACGCAACAAAGCGTTAGAATATCTAAGAATAGGCCGCCATTAGAATCTGAGCCTGGCAACGTTTAATGCTAGAACGTAATCTAGTGAGACGAGTCTAGCAGTGCTACTAGAAAAATTAGCGGGCAGTAAATGGGATATAATAGGGCTCAGTGACGTCAGGAGGACAAAAGAAGCATATACAGTTCTAAAAAGCGGGCACGTCCTGTGCTACCCAGGCCTAGAGGAGGGACGAGAACTATGAGTCGGATTCCTGATTAATAAGGATATAGCTGGTAACATACAAGAACTCTATAGCATTAATGAGAGGGTGGCAGGTGTTGTGAAAGTTAACGAGAGGTACAAATTGAAGGTTGTACAGGTCTACGCCCCTACACCCAGTCATGGTGACCAGGAAGTTGAAAGCTTCTATGAAGACGTGGAATCCGCAATGGGTAAAGTCAAAACAAAATATACTATACTGTTGGGCGACTTCAATTCCAGGGTAGGCAAGAAGCAGGCTGGAGACAAGTCGGTGCGGGAATATGGCGTAGGATATAGGAATAGCAGGGGAGAGTTATTTGCAGAGTTTCCAGAAGGGAATAGTTTGAGGATAATGAATACCTTCTACCGCAAGTGGGATAACCGAAAGTGGACGTGGAGGAGCCCGAATGGAGAGACTAGAAATGAAACAAACCTCATACTCTGCGCTAACCCTGGCATCATACAAGATGTGAACGTCCTCGGCGAGAGGCGCTGCAGTGACCATAGGATGGCAAGAACTCGAATTAGCCTAGACCTGAGGAGGGAACGGAAGAAACTGGTACATAAGAAGCCAATCAATGAATTAGCGGTAAGAGGGAAAATAAAGGAATTCTGGATGAAGATACAGAACAGGTATTCGGCTTTAACTCAGGAAGAGGACTTTAGTGTTGAAGCAATGAACGACAACTTTATGCGCATCATTAAGGAATGTGCAATAGAAGTCGGTGGTACCTTCGTTAGACCGGATACCGGTAAGCTATCGCACAAGACGAAAGATCTGATTAAGAAACCCCAATGCATGAAAGCCTCTAACCCTACTGCTATAATAGAACTGGTAGAACTTTCCAAGTTAATCAACAAGCGTAAGATAGCTGACCTAAGGAACGGAGGAAGCCTAAAAACAGTGAAGAAGAAACTAGGAATAGGCAAGAATCAGATGTATGCGTTAAGAGACAAATCCGGCAATATCGTTACTAATACGAATAAGATAGTTCAAGTGGCTGAGGAGTTCTATAGAGATTTATACAGTAAAAGTGGCACCCACGAAGCTAATGGAAGAGGGAATAGTCTAGAGGAATTTGACATCCCGTAAGTAACGCCGGAAGAAGCAAAGGAAGCATTGGGGGCTATGCAAATGGGGAAGCCTGCTGGGGATGATCAGGTTAGAGCAGATTTGTTGAAGGACGGTGGGCACATTGTACTAAAAAAACTGGCCACCCTGTTTACACAATGCCTCATGGCCTCGAGCGTACCAGAATCTTGGAAAAACGCCAGCATGATCTTAATCCATAAGAAAGGGGACGCCAAAGACTTGAAAAGTTATAGACCGATCTGCTTGCTGCCACTTGTCTACAAAGTATTTACTAAGGTAATCGCAAATAGAATCTGGAACACCTTAGACTTCTGTCAACCAAAGGATCAGGCAGGATTCCATAAAGACTACTCAACAATAGACCATATTCACACTTTCAATCAGGTGATAGAAAAATGTGCTGAATATAACCAACCCTTATATATAGCTTTCATTGATTACGAGAAAGCGTTTCATTCAGTCAAAACCTCAGCAATCATGGAGGCATTACGGAATCAGGGTGTACAAGAGGCGTATCTAAATATACTGAAAGATATCTATAGCGGCTTCACAGCCACCGTAGTCGTCCATAAAGAAAGCAACAAAATCCCCAATAAAGAAGGGTGTCAGGCAGGGAGATACGATCTCTCCAATGCTATTCACAGCGTGTTTACAGGAGGTATTCAGAGACCTGGATAGGGAAGAATTGGGGATAAGAGTTAATGGAGAATACCTTAGTAACTTGCGATTCGCTGATGATATTGCCTTGCTTAGTAACTCAGGGGACCAAGTGCAATGCATGGTCACTGCTCTGGCCAGGCAAAGCAGAATGGTGGGTCTAAAACTTCATCTGCAGAAAACTAAAGTAATGTTCAACAGTATCGGAAGAGAATAGCCGTTTACGACACGTAGGGAGGCGCTGGAAGTGGTAAGGGAATACGTCTGCTTAGGGCAGGTAGTGACCGCGGATCCGGATCATGAGACTGAAATAATCAGAAGAATATGAATGGGTTGTGGTGTGCTTGGCAGGCATTCTCAGATGAACAGCAGGTTGCCATTATCCCTCAAGAGAAAAGTGTATAAAAGCTGTGTCGTACCAGTATTCACCTACGGGGCAGAAACCTGGAGGATTACGAAAATGTTTCTACTTAAATTCAAAACGCCGTAATGAGCTATGGAAAGAATAATGATGGGTGTAACGTTAACGGATAAGAAAAGAGCAGATTGGGTGAGGGAACAAACGCGAGTTAATGACATGCTAGTTGAAATCAAGAAAAAGGAATGGGGCATGGGCAGGACATGTAATGAGGAGGGAAGATAACCGGTGGTCATTAAGGGTTACGGACTGGATTCCAAGAGAATGGAAGCGTATCAGGGGACGGCAGAAAGTTAGGTAGGCAGATGATCGAGTTTAAGAAGTTTTCCGGGACAACATGGCCACAATTAGCACATGACCGGGGTAGTTGGAGAAGTATGGGAGAGGCCTTTGCCGTGCAGTGGGCGCAAGCAGGATAATGATGATGATGATGATAATGATGATGATGATGAATTCCCAGAGTTACCAGGATGTCCTTGCCCACACTGGTGCCCGGCGACCGGGCGACCTGCACTGTGCGCTGAGCCTCAGCGATTTCAGCAAGAATATAGTGTACTCCTAGTTTCGTGAAGAGCTCGGTGGATGCGTTGAACGGTAGCGCCAGAGCTACCTTGAGGACTGGACGGATGGTGGTATCGAGGCGTTTCTCTTCTGTTTTCTTCCGAACGAGCGTAGCCGCAACATAGGTAATGTGACAATGGACGAAAGCGTGAATGAGCCTAATGGCACGTTCCTTGCTCATGCCTCTATTTCCATAACATTCGTAGAGTATTCGTAGAAACATTCGTACACCATTCACCGCATTGCCAATTATCATTTGTATGATCAAGCCATTGGTTCCGTTATCGTGTATAGTTAGTCCCAGGACTCTGATCGACCCTACTTCAGGGATGCGCTTACCATTCATGTCAGAGAGCACGATATGACGCCTACTATCTCGCTCCCAGCCCTCGGGTTTTCGTTCTGGTCAGGAAGGACCATAAAAGAACAATTCCAATTTCCTCGACGAGCGTTTGAGGCCCGCTAGAGACAGGCAGAGCTCCGTGACCCTAAAATCTTAAGGCATTCTAGCATCCAATTCTCCGTCGCTGCCCCTAGCGCTCCATAGAGTAACATCCTCGCCATGAATGGTGTGTTCAACGCCCTCAATGTCCAACAATGTTTTGGCCAGTGTGGCACCACAGATTAACTATCTGGTCGCTCATCGATTACAGCTCGGTCGGAGAGAAAATCGATTATTCCCTTTGAGCTAGCATGCATGGACCTTGTACGACGATAAAAGATTTCGAAACTCTAAACTGACTCCTGTAGTTGGGCTCGACTCGCAACTAATGACGCAGCCCCGCCGCGCAAATCGATCAACCATTGCTTATAGACGTCTTCTGCGTGCTTACATATTTATTTTTGGTGGGAAAGACCACTGTATTCACTGGTATTTACCCTCGCTATTTTTGCGCAGTATAGCGAGAGTGCGTTCTCAGAAGAGAGTAACTATATGAAGCACTCGCGATGTGAAATCACGTACACTACCACACTTTACTTGAAATGCCAAATTAGATATTTTTTCTTTTTCTCCTTCTATTTTCCTTTCTTTTTGTTCAGGGATGATAGATCACTGAAATTATTTATCGAATATCCAAAGCAATGCCTCTGGGTATATTTAATGAACCATTAACATCGCGGTATTCTTTTTCGCTTTTCATATTTGCTCAAATCCGTTTCACATCTGCAGCCCGTAAAGGTTGATTGATTAAAGAAATGTTTACTGATCCTGTGGCACACACCTCTTATGCAAAGCTAAATAGTATGCACCATTGCAGAATAGTGGGTGAGGCATTCGGCTTGCGAACACAAGGTCGCGGTTTCAATTACCTGCCGCTGCGGTTGCACTCAGATCAGGGCGTAATTTTAAAAAAAGAGGCTGCTATACTGTACCATGCTTTTGCTGCACATTAGAAAGATAATTATTTGCTGCACGTTAGGTGTTTTAAAATTATCCCGGAGGCCTCCACTACGGCGTTCCTCGTAAGCTCCTGTGTTACCTTGGGACTGTAGGGAGCTTTAGCTGAGCGTTCTTCTGCTCCTCGCATCGCTCGCCAACGCTAGCTCCTCCGCGGTGGTTGAGCGGAGAAAGAATCGGTTTTAGAGCGTTCGACACTTCCCAGATGCAAAGCAAGAAGTAGACTACGTGCCATATGGTGTCAGGAGCTTATACTAAAGGAAAAAGCATATTAAAGTTTCTGAGTACCAAGCAGTGTTTACTTCGCATTGTTGCAATTTTGTAACGATTGAAATCAAAGGTATCACTTCTTTGTTATTGTTGTTGCAGCTAAACACGGGTGCATTGACAGAAGCTGCGAGGTACACGGTGCTTGACATGTCACCTGTGTACTCGTCATTAAGTCGTCGTATTCACTACCGTGCGTTCGGTGCCACCAAGTTCTAATTCTGACCTCGTTTCATTGGGCACTGTGCCAAATATGCAAAGCGTCTCCCAAGCAGATCAGCAGACCCGCGCTACCTGCGCCAGTGGCGGCAGCTATGCTGTATTTTCACCGGGCGTCTCGCACGGCGAGTTCTCCGGCTGAGCGAAAACGCCTGTCCGCTCACGTGCTCGGTGCTGATCGTTCGGAGCATGCGCACTTTCGCTCCCGCTCACTGGCGGAGTGTACGCAAAAGATGGTCTCCTAAAACGCTTCTAAATTCTAAATTAAGTTTGACCTGTCACTTACTCGCTATTCAAAAAATAATAATAAGAACTAGTCTACCCCAGGTCGTGTTTATGCATGGTGCACCCGGAGAGTCGCACCACTGTGCGTTCTGCTCTGATATGAACGCCTCGCTGGATGTCTAAGTTGCGACGACGCTGAGCTTCCTCGTGGGCAATGTGCGCCCAAAATGAAACGTGCTTGGCTAATGCCCGCCAAGCAAAATGTATTCATTGTGTTCAAATGTGGCTAGCACAATGCAAGTCTTGTCTTGATATCGACAGCGCTTGCAATTGTGGTTTGTTATATCGACGACAGCCGACGCAACGACTGTTCTACGACAGAGTGAAAGTATGCATGTGTTTTAAAGCGAAGCTTTCTTCCCCTACCATCCCATGGTCGCGGTCGTTTGCTGGTCGGGTTCTCAACGAGTAGAACCAACCTCGCTTGAATCAACAGCGTGTCCGGCACCGGGATTTCAACCTCGGCTCTCCAGTGCAAAAGCCCAATGCTCTACCCATTAGGATACGTAATAAAGAAATAAACTGGGCCACAAACGCACGTATACTTCTCTCGCGCCAACACCAACTGGCTCTTTGAGAGGGTTGTTTATGATGATTTCCGTTATGTGCATCACGACAAAGGGAGTTTGCAAAAAAAAAATGCAGAACGCTTGAGCATCTCCTTTAAGAAGATCCCTGACTGCTTCTCACGTTTCACGGCAACTGCAGCTTACGTAAACGTAGTGTTTACTAGGAAACGGTGGTGCTGAAGGCGTGTTTTCAGGTAAAAACTTGCGTTGGGCGATCCCGAAGCTCATGCACATCCGCGCCAAACAAATTACACCACTTACATGTTTCTGTCACTGCTTCGCACTTTTATTGCTTAACTCTGAGAACATTTAGCATAAACACATGCGCTGTCGGTGTTTTGTTTCATGACGTTTGTGGGCTGTCATTCTCAAAATTCCGAGGAATATAACTTTTTTAAGAATGTAAAACAAGAAATGAGCAACTTTAGTGATAGAAGGGTGTGGCAATATAGCCCGCATATACGGCGTGTCGTAAGGCAAAGCGTGGCATATACATATACCTTAGTGCGCCATGTACACAATGATTCGTACTTCGCGTATGTTATCGTCCTGGTGGAATTGTGCCATCATTGCGACTCAGCGTTCGGGCCGTCTTTTGTTGAGATACACTTTTTTCTAAACATGCGGCAATTTTCACGCACGGACAACTCCGCCGACGCTGACGACAGCACCTGGTTTTCCGACGCGGAGCCCTTAAAGGGATGCTGAAAGGTTTAAAAAAAAAATGAGTGAAGAGCTGTACGTAATGATTTTCAACCCTCCGAATTCGAATGTCGCATCGACATTGAGCGAAAGAAAGTGCAAACAGATTTTATTTCGACAAAAAGTGCAGCAGCAGACTCGGGGCAGCTCGCGCACCTCGTTTCCGCCGGTGATTGGTCGGTCGTCTCGCGACGTCAACAGCAGTGTTCGTCCGGACAGACCGCTGCCGCTGCACATGAAACACGGTGCAAGGTTGTTTGGTGCTGCTGTTTTGCTGATAGGTAATGGGAAATTTGGAGAGCTTACGTTTCTCTGAGTTTAGCGTTGTTCCTTACATGTACGAGCCGATTGCGAGGAACCGGCATCTCGAAGAAGCAAAGGATGCTGGCAGCAAGCAGTGCTTTCCACGCGAACGAAAACGAAGTGTTAGCATCTCCTCGTCTTAGAAATGTTCTTTGGCGAGTATGTTTTTTTGCAGAGCTGCATTCAGCGATCTACTGAGTTCGTTTCGTGTCAAACAACTGCACATGCAAGCCTGTTCTTGCAAGTCTCCTCGTGGAATGTAAGCGGGGATGCGATCGTCGGCATTTGTGCGCTGCTCCAAAGCTGTCGGCAATCTACACCGACGGTTTACATGCGGGAAAAGTTTTCCGGCTCTTGTAGCACGTCTGGTGACCTTCATCAGCGCACCATCCGCGCGCTACTCGTAACCGGAGCCGTGAAGGCGGCGAATTCCGTCGGCTACGTGAGGCGGTTGGCGGTTTCTCTCTGTGCGCGAGAGAAGGGGAAGCGCAGCGTCCTGGCGTGCGCCGGCTTTCAAACGCATGTAAACTTTACACTTGCGCTGCGTTCTGGTAGCTAAATGTAGGCTGTTTCACAACACACGTGCGAATAGAAAATTAACGGCAGTTTGCGAAGAAACCTGCGTCAAGGGTGGGAGATAAACATGCACCTTCCGTTCAGCGTGCTAACACGAACGAGCTACAAGCAAATCAAAATACAGGTTTGGACGAGCTCGTGTATATTCCAAGACCAGTTACCATCCGTCCGCCCAAACCCGTGCCGTTTTTGTGCGTTCGTTGCCCCGACCTTTTTGCACTGCGTTTAGAAAGCCTGCTAGCAGCAAGTCGTACTCTCACTCATGCACGCATTGTTGATAAATCTTGGTAGTAATCGTCGTCACGGAAGTGGTTAGAGCACAGTACTGTTGTTCTTGAGCGCTTGAAATTCTTTCGATTTACAGCAGCTTCCCACTTAGCCGAAAGCTTTTTGTCTTGCGGGAAGTAATGGAACATCGGAACATCGTCGCAGCCGCTGGTGTTCGTGCAACCGTAGGCTGCACAGAACGCCGGCATCATCGGCCCACCACTTCAATTGATGCTGCGTGCGTGAACTACCACTCTCCATAGACGCAAACAAGGAATGCAGTCTCGAGCGAAGCAGATTAGGACGGCATGCACGCCGAAATAAGCACGGTCAGGCACGGTCGCGGAGGCTGCAAAGGAACGCAACACCAGTGCTGACGTCACTACGCCGCGGTTGCCGGTCTCCGCTCGCATCGTCAGCGTCAGCAGCAGCGCGCGCCGCTCGACGGGGGGCGGAGCGACAGCGCAATTTCAACTGACGATTACATCGCTCCTAAATGAAAAATCCCCTCCCCCCCCCCTAAAAAAAAAAAATTACCTGCATGGTTTATAAGGTTATGCATCCGTATATGAGCGTCTTTTTGAATTCGATAGACTTTTCAGCTTCCCTTTAACGCTGTCGCGTTAATAGCAAAGCTCTTTGTGGTGATGGCCGCGTGTTGATGATGATACGTTCCATACTATGGCACATGTCCACAAGGGGAGATCGGGCACGAGGCGCATCAGCATTGTTGGTAACGATGGTGATGATTTCCATACAATAGCACAAATACCTACAACTGGCGAGCTGCCAGAAAGACGCCGGTACCTTTAAAATAAATACAAATAAATTAGTAAATATCAGTCATTAATAGATTCCTGACTTTGTGTAGCACGGGCGAGAGAGAGCACTTGTGTGTGCCAGTTTCTTTTGCGCCGAAGACGTAGGAAGGAAACGGGCAAATTTACAGCATTTTATTAACCGCTTCATAAAAACTTCGCGTCCATGTTCCAACATGTGCGCTAGATCTGCATAATATTTTTTTTGCTTTTGTTCAATTTTTGCACGAATATGTATAACAGTGCACTTTCATTTTAGCCTGTAGACGGAAGACGCTAGTTTTTGTGGCAATCTTCTGATTATGAACTAAATTGAAAATATTTTAAACGTTCTTAATTTTTAAGATAACGCGCGGCTTTTAAATGAAAGCATTAGTTACACAAGAACAGTAGGAACATAGCAAAGTAGAAACTGATAATAAATGCCCCAGAAATGTAAAATAACAGCGTACAGGCATTTGCCACAATTCCGTTTCGAAGGAGGCGCTCATAAAATCTAGACATTCATTTATTTAACTCTGTTCTTCACCACACGGTGCCTTCTTGAGTGCCCATATTATTTGAGGTCTTTGCACGGGGTGCCATCATTGCGCTACTGCATCAAGGTAGCAAGCGGCCGTTTCGTTTCGTCATGTAGTCATGTCTTAATTCGGTGTCGTCACAGCGCCTCACGGCGCTTATAGAAGGTCTTCGACAGCACATTGCAACGGGTGGCTCGAAACTTGCGACAAAAATAAATCTGGTTCAGGTTGTAACTCTGTCTCAGGGGGTAACCAGCGTGTGAGGACTTGCTGCACCTTTTCACATATTGCGTCGGTCAGAGAATTCAGCTTCGACCGCACGACCGAGAAAATACTGCTTACCTAGATCCTCGTGCATGATTCGATACGATTGGCGTCTCGCAGACTCCGCATTGTCATTGTTATCCTCCACGTAGATCGCTTTGAGGACTTGTAGGTGGCGGACATATGGCCTAAAACATACGAACACACGGCGAAATGGCCAAAGATATGCTCACTGTGTCGATCAAAATGTCTTTCTGTGCAGCATGGTTACCTGGGACTCGGACCGCCTGCAGCGCGAACAGGCTAGCGGCGACGTTGGACCGAATTTTCGTGTCTGAACGCGAAAGCGTTAAGGGCATCGTGTTGCAGAATATCGGGCGTCGGCGGCGTTGTACGTGAGAAAAAAATCATCCCGAACCAGTGCCACACAGGCCTTCTGGGTAGCACATAGGTGTTATTGAACTAATTGAATTTCTCAAAGGAAAATGCGCCAATAAATTCGTAAAGTCCGACTTACACACAACCTACAAACAAGATAACGTCAGATTGCAATTTGAATATACGATAAAATAATTTGAATATAGGAGAAAAACATAATTCTGTAACGCGGAAGCTCAAACAAAAACCACTTTATGTTTGCTTACTGGGGTATGAGACATTGATGAGTCACTGATTGTAGCATCTGCCTTACGGGGCTATGAGCCACTGCTTTGCCCCGCACTGCCACCGCGATCGGGTCGCCATTGTTTTATGCCCAACCCAGTGTCGCAGAATACCCAGTGTCGGCATCAACGGGGCCCGATAACGACATCGCGTTCCACTCTTAAAAGCGAAGCTTTAGCGTCTTCCAATTTTTTTTCGCCTTTCGTCCCATTGTTTCATTTGACGGACACTCTACCAATGTTTTTTAACAGCTTGGTTAACGCTAGCTGGGACACTCTGTACAGTCTGCTGAAAGGGCCTCTAAAACACCCGAACCTGGTAATAAAAGAGTAAATGATATTCAACTGGCTCGTGATAGAGGACATACCCGTAAATCCTGGTTCTATATACATACGAACGTGAGCCCAATGCGCGGAGGGTACCACATATTTGCCAGCGGAGCACTGATAGGGATAGCAAGGTTCAGCATTGGGTATGAACTCCTCGGATGATGTTCTAACTACGCTTGAGTGCGACATGTTGGCGTTATACAGCACACAAGGCATCTCATGATGTGCTGACTGAACAGCGGCTCGGCAGCTACCAGGCGTCTGACAGCGCCAGCACGAGGAATAGCCCCGGCAGTGGCTTTGCAGGTGTCGCACGTCGGCGGTGCAAGATATGGGACCGACAGGAAACCATCGACGTTAGCAGCAACCACTGAAATATTGAACATTAACTTGAAGTTTACTTCCCTTTCAGAGATGAGCTCAGCACGACTGCCAATGCGCTTATAGTAGTGCTTGCAAATATATGTGATACCCGACATCCGATTTAACTGAGGGGTAGTGAATCTGCTCTTGAAAATTGGTTACAGCATCTCAAAACTAGAGCGTTCTTCGCCGGCACGTTAAACTTAAGCGTCGCTAATTTGCAGTAAAGCTAATGAGGCTTTCGGCTGTTTGCAACGCACGAAAAGGTGCGGACAAATATTCTCTTTTCACCGTTAGGTGCATGTTAAACTCAGTTCATTATTTTCCAGGTGCTTGTTTCTTAAGGAACAGTTATGACGTATCTGTATACAGCAGTATACTCGACCAGACTTATTGGTGGGATATCATCATCATCATCAACAGCCTGGTTACGCCCACTGCAGGGCAAAGGCCTCTCCCATTCTTCTCCAACAACCCCGGTCATGTACTAATTGTGGCCATGCCGTCCCTGCAAACTTCATAATCTCATCCGCCCACCTAACTTTCTGCCGCCCCCTGCTACGCTTCCCTTCCCTTGGAATCCAGTCTGTAACTCTTAATGACCATCGGTTATCTTCCCTCCTCATTACATGTCTTGCACATGCCCCCATTTCGTTTTCTTGATTTAAACTAAGATGTCATTAACTCGCGTTTGTTCCCTCACCCAATCTGCTTTTTTCTTATCCCTTGACGTTACACCTATCATTCTTCTTTCCATAGCTCGTTGCGTCGTCCTCAATTTGAGTAGAACCCTTTTCGTAAGCCTCCATGTTTCTGCCCCTTAGGTGAGTACTGGTAAGACACAGCTATTATACACTTTTCTCTTGAGGGATAATGGCAACCTGCTGTTCATGATATGAGAATGCCTGCCAAATGCACCCCAGCCCATTCTTATTCTTCTGCTTATTTTCCTCTCATAATCCGGATCGGCCGTTACTACCTGCCCTAAGTAGATGTATTCCCTTACCACTTCCAGTGCCTCGCTACCTATTGTAAATTGCTGCTCTCTTCCGAGACTGTTAAACATTACTTTAGTTTTCTGCAGATTAATTTTTAGACCCACCCTTCTGCTTTGCCTGACCAGAGCAGTGACCATGCATTGCAGTTGGTCCCCTGAGTTACTAAGCAAGGCAATATCATCAGCGAATCGCAAGTTACTAAGGTATTCTCCATTAACTTTTATCCCCAATTCTTCCCAATCCAAGTCTCTGAATACCTCCTGTAAACACGCTGTGAATAGCATTGGAGAGATCGTATCTCCCTGTCAGACGCCTTTCTTTATTGGGATTTTGTTGCTTTGCTTATGGAGGACTATGGTGGCGGTGGAGCCGGTATAGATATCTTTGAGTGTTATTACATACGGCTCGTCTACACCCTGATTCTGTAATGCCTCCATGACTGCTGAGGTTTCGACAGAATCAAACGCTTTCTCGTAGTCAATGAAAGCTATATATAAAGGTACGGACACACTGGCGTCAAAACGCGCGCGGCACGCCGCGCGGTGGCAAGAACGCCGCGCGGCAGAGAGGCTACATCGGTTGTGCCCGCGGCGGCGGCCGCGGAGTCACGTGACAGCGCTGGTCTCGCTTTTGTCCCGAACTGCGCGAGCATAGGCGCGATATCGCGGTTGTCACGCGCTTTTTCCTTGCTCGGTTAGCAGATACCAGCTCCTCGTCCCTCGTCATCTACCGCGCTGATCGCGTTGATTCCTGCAATGGCAGATGCAGACGACGATGTTCTGACGACGCGCTGTTATCGCGGCTGGCTCGGAGCGCTCGGTCGTCGATCGTGGTTCCGCTGCCACCGCTGGAAGTTAACTTCGGCAGTAGCCAAGAGGCGGCGGTTAGGAGAAAGCCCGGACGTCTCTCATTGGTTCGCGGCACGCGGCAAGCTGCCGTAAATGGCTCCTCGATCCATCCTCTGCGCGGCAGACCAAACCGCTTCCGCGGCAGGTTTCTCGGCACGCGGCGCGCCGCCGGCGGCGTGCCGCGCGTGTTTTGACGCCAGTGTGTCCGTACCTAAGAGTTGCTTGTACTCCGCGCATTTCTCTATAACCTGATTGATAGTGTGAATATGGTCTATTGTATTTCGGTCCTTTGCTTGACAGAAGTCTAAGGTGTTCCTGATTCTACTTGCGATTACCTTAGTAAATAGTTTGTAGGCAACTGACAGTAAGCTGATCGGTCTATAATTTTTCAAGTCTTTGGCGTTTCCTTTCTTATGGATTAGGATTATGTTAGCGTTCTTCCAAGATTTCGGTAAGCTCGAGGTCATGAGGCATTGCGTATACAGTGTGGCCAGTTTCTCTAGAACAATCTGCCCACCTTCCTTCAACAAATCTGCTGTTACCTTATGCTCCCCAGCTGCCTTCCCCCTTTGCATATCTCCCGAGGCTTTCTTTAGTTCTTCCGGCGTTACCTGTGGGATTTCGAATTCCTCTAGACTATTTTCTCTTCCATTATCGTCGTGGGTACCACTGGTACTGTATAAATCTCTATGGAACTCTTCAGCAACTTGAACTATCTCATACATATTAGTAATGATATTGCCGGCTTTGTCTCTTAATGCATACATCTGATTCTTGCCAATTCCTAGTTTCTTCTTCACTGCTTTTAGGGTTCCTCCGTTCCTAATAGCATGTTTAATTCTATCCATAATATACTTCCTTATGTCAGCTGTCTTACGCCTCTCAGGTGGGATATGCCTCTTACAAAGTATGGCTGCAGCCAGCAAGAAGCCGAAGCCTCACAAAGTGAGTTTTTTATGGACTGAAGGAGCGAACAGTTGGCAGTATGTATATATGAACTACGGACACTCGAGATATTTTCACGGCTGCCTAAACAGCCCTTTAGAGCTCGAGTATACTTTAGAAATTGCCAATGACGCCGTAAAGAACTGCCTCATAGTTTCAATTAGAAGTTGTAGTGAATGGGTTAATTTAACGAACAATTAATGCCTCGTAATAACGACAGTTGATTGTTTCCGCTGCGGGAAAGATATATATGGTTGATAAAGGCTGCTGCAGGCTAGTATTAAACAATTCATCACTTATAATGGCTAGGGTCTCGATCTTAGTCTCGAAAATCATTTGTCAGGTGGTTACTGTTCGTGTGTATGTGTGTACACACAATTTTCTTTCATACGAAATCCGCACATAATTCTTCATTTTACGCATTATTTGAGTGCCCACATTTGACTAGAACAACTCACAAGAGCAATAAGAATCGATAAAAGCTTCGCAGGCAGTATCCTTCGAACATATGAATTTCTAATGCTGATGCCAAATACCAAGATTGCTGTTACGTCAAACTAAGTACTTAGGCAATGTTATGTTTTGAGCGAAACATCATAAAAGATTGTGCGTGCTAATTGCGCGGACAGTCTTTTCACGATAAATTTATGGACGGACATGGCGCACCTCTGCGTTGCAAAAGCAGTATACACTTTCATCTCGACATAGCGTGCCATATCCAAGCCACAAATTTTCACAATTCACGCCGTCTCAAAGAAGAAACTGCACTTCAGGCGCGACAGCAGGAAGCAGACGAGACTTCCTACAGGTAGTACGGCTGGCGCACCCAACACCCAGAACCTACACAAAGAGAACGAGCACGCACGGCAGCCGAGCGAACCGCAGCGAGTGGCGTCCCGGCGATGACGTCACTCTCGAGAGGGCGCTACTCTAACCGTTCACCGCAGGGGTGTATGCGGTGACAGAAATGCACCTTAGAGACTCAGAAGAGCTGCCAGTGATGTTTGAGAAGAGTGCAACATAACTAAGTCGGAAAGAAAGGGAGGGGGAGTCGGAATGTTCATCCATCAGGGAGCCAAATAGAAAAGAGTAAATTCACAATGTCAAGAGCATCTTTGGTTATTAGGTACAATGAGTGGGAAAAAAACTTGGCTGAGCGTTACGTATTTGTGGACCGGAAATAGTTGCGCAGAGAAGAATAAAGAGTTACTGGAATGCATAAGCGCTAATATTAAGGGTTTCCGGAATGATGCTGAAATTATCCTATTAGGTGACATGAATGCCCACATACAGGATTTAGATGGCTATACCGACAACAATGGGAAGTCAGTGCTAGACATTTGTGAGCAACATAACCTCGTTAGCGTAAATACAGGGCATAAGTGTGAAGGGCAGATCACGTGGGAAGTGAGAAACCGACAATCTGCCTTTGATTACAGTCTGATCACAGAAGGAATTAATGATAAGTTGAGAGAAATGGTCATTGATGAGGAAGGGTATAGCAGCATAGGGAGTGACCATAAACGCATCATTTTGAAAATGGGATATGTAGTTGGGAAAGAGAGCAAGGAGTGGAAAATGGCCAGTCCAAATTTGAACGCTGAACAAATACAAATAGAGTCACTAGGGTCGAAGAAGAACTTGGCAAATGGCCAAATAAACAGTGGGAATATATATATATATATATATATATATATATATATATATATATATATATATATATATATAGCTTCTAAGTGTAATCACGAGAGAAAGCATCCCGAGAGCACAGGCAGGCAAAGAAGGCTGTGTTGCCGCAGGATTAAGTAAACAACAAATGGTAAATACACCGGAAAGACAGTCTATGGTTCAAATACTGGTGCAAGCAAAATTAAAAGGTGAAAGTGAGCGCTGGTTGTCAGAAATACGTGAGAAAAAGAAGGCTGCACCAAGAAAATTTTGGAATCACATAAAATTATTAGCCAGGAAGTCAACAACAATACAACATATCCTAGACGAAGATGAAAACAGACTGGAAGGAGAAGCGGCAATAAATTACATCCGAAAAATAACAGCCGAATCTTTCCAAGGCAATGCCGAGGTTGAATTTGAAGAAAAAAAAAGAGCATGAAAGAGACCCAAGTGGAAAAGGAGCTGGTGGTGAGAAATTTCAATTAGAAGAAAGCGGAAGAGGAAATTCCTAGGGGGACAGCCACAGGGCTAGACGAGGTTCCTGTTAGGCTGATTAATGAACTAGGACCAAAAAGTAAGGAAACTGGTGAAACCTGTGGAAAAAGTTTAAAAGATAGACGAATACCAGACAGTTCGTGAAAAAGTGGCTTGAATTTAATTTACAAAAGTAAGGGGGAGAAAGATAGAATTCACTCGTGTAGACCATTGACCGTTACATTGGTAATATACAGGCTAGCAATGCGAGCAATCAAATTAAAGCTTCAAGCATGGGCAGTGAATAATGGCATTTTGGGAGAACTTCGGAATGGCTTCAGAATAGATAGGCGTTTAGATGATAATTTATTTGTTCTTACTCAGTTTATTGAAATAGCAAAAGTAGAAAGGAGAGCATTATATGTGGCCTTTTTAGACATAACAGTAGCGTACGATAACGTAGACAGCAACATTTTGTGGAATGTTCTGGAAGGGGCGCGCTTTTGAGAGAGATTTACCTAGAAATTACCGTTTGCGTTGAATGGGAAGGGATGGGGAACGAGTAAAAGTTCATAACAAGAAGGGACTGAGGCAGGCGTGCCCTTTATCCCCACTGCTGTTTATGATGTACATGGTGAGGATAGAGAGGGCGCTAGAAGGAAGTAATATGGGGTTTAATCTTTCATACAAACAGGCGGGCACAGTAGTAGAGCAGGAGCTTCCAGGTTTGTTTTACGCGGACGAGATTATATTGCTAGCTAACAAGCAAAGTGATATGCGACATCTGGCTAATAGCTATGGACAAGAAGGCGATAAGTTAGGTCTGAAAGTTAGCGTTAAAAAATTAGGTGTTATAGTATTCAATGAAAACAGCGAACAGTGGCACCACAGGGCCAGGAAATACATCGCGTAAAAGAATGTAAATACTTTGGTATATGGATAAACGAAGGCAATAAATATATGGAAACACGTGAAAAAACAATAACAGTAAAGGGGAAGAGAAATATGGTCATAATGAACGCAGAGTGCTGTGGGGATACAAGAGGTACGAGGTGCTCCGAGGTATGTGGAAAAGGGGTAATGGTTCCAGGACTTACTTTTGGAAATGGCGTTGTTTGCTTTAAATCAGGGATACAATCAGGACTCCATTTGAACCAAAGGTCAGTGGGTCCCCTCGCATTGGGCGCTCACGGGAAGACTAAGAATGAAGCTGTACAGGGTGATAATGGGCTGGGCTAGTTTTGAAGTGAGGGACACTCGCAGTAAAATTGAGTATGAAGAATGACTGAGGAATATGGAAGAAAGTAAATGGGCTGGGAGACTGTTGAGGTATCTGTATAGGAAAAACATCTATTCACAGTGGAGTAAAAGAACTAGGAAGCTTACCAGCAGGTATGCGGCCTGTAGGGTAGGCAACACAGCAACAAAGAACGTCAAGCGGCAAGTCAGATAGGCCGAAATAATCTCATGGGTGGCGGGAATGGAAAAGAAACCTGCCATGAGTAACTACTTAAGAAAAAAAAACGAAGTCAGGAAAGAAACAATTTATGATGGCTCAAAGGGAAGCTAATTACTTTTCGAAGCGAGATCCGGATGCCTTAGAACACGGACCTATAAAGCGAGCTATAAGAAGGAAGAAGATGCATGTGCTTTCTGCGGTAAAGCTAGGGAAACTATGGAGCATGTTTTCTTAGAATGTGAAGACGTCTACCCAGCGGTGGATTCAGGCACCACTGGCCTCCTGAAGCCCTTGAGTTCAGCGAGAGCAATGGAAAAGTGAACATATCCGCAATAGGCATTAGTAGGAGGCGATTGGGGGATTGGTGGAATAAAAGTAGGCAAACGACAAAAAACGGAGACGTACAAAAGCACAGTTCGCAATAGGGCATCAGAAAATTTGGGTGTGGGAGTTCATAGTGTTTCTTTTATTTGTTTATTGTTTAACCAAGGTGAGACATTAGGCAGCGTAATAGAAAGAGCTTGGTGGCGCAACCCACCATCCCGTTCCAAAAAGGACGCTCACAACATCCATCCGTTCATCCATCCATCCAGCCGCTAATAGACTCCGGCATGGCATATACACGACAGATTTAGAACCGATACACTGTTTCAAAACATGCAACACGACTGGTCATAT
The DNA here is from genome assembly GCF_050947875.1 of Dermacentor variabilis. Classification (NCBI taxonomy): domain Eukaryota; kingdom Metazoa; phylum Arthropoda; class Arachnida; order Ixodida; family Ixodidae; genus Dermacentor; species Dermacentor variabilis. The sequence goes on from NC_134576.1 coordinate 33,250,921, forward strand.
TTTGAACCGTGGCAGATAGCAGCACACCTCTTTATCATTTAAATAAAGTTTTGCCCCTTGACTCGCTTTACAGAATGAAGGTTGCTCAATATACAAATCCTCTAACAAAGTATAACAATCCCTTCCATGCGAGTATATCTCTGTGTGCGACTTAGAATTTTTAGGGATCTGCAAGCATTAAGTGTTTCAGATTGCCTGTTGCCCGGAATATATTTTTCAAGCAGCTTCTAGATAGATAGAACAACTTTATTGAAGAATAAAACGCTCAATGGTTGGAGCCCCTAGACAAGGGCCCCACTGGCTTCCGCACGCCGTTTCGCTTGTCGGATGATGGCCCTTTGGACCTCTTCCTGTGAGCTGGACAGCGCCGCCTCCCATTGTGTATGATCCGTAATTTCTGTGTTTGTCTTTTGCGTATATGCCGTGCATGCCCATGAGATGTGGTCTAAGGTTGGCGTGGCTCCGCACCATGGGCATGTGTCCGCATATCTTTCAGGGTGAATTTTATGGAGAATGCGCAGGTTGTTATATGTATGCGTTTGCAGCTTTCTCCATATAACCTGTTCTTCCTTACTGAGGTTTTTATCTGGGGTAGGTAGTTTCATTCTATTTCCTCTGTGGTAGTTTAAAATTGCAGAGTAGTTCTGGTCAATCGGGATCAGGTCTTCAGAGGTGTCCTGTGAGCACCCGTGGTGTGTAGCATGCGCACGAGCTACTCTGTCAGCCTCTTCGTTTCCCTTGATTCCCACATGACTGGGTACCTATATAAGGTGAAATCTGGCTCGGGGTTTTATATCTCGTAGAATCCCATAGGCTGTGGTGCATACTCGTCCCCTGAGGTAGCTTCTGCATGCCGCTTGAGAGTCTGATAGGATGGTTATTTGTTGTTGGTTTGGTTCCGTCGCTTTGATAGCAAGGGCTATTGCGATTTCTTCTGCTTCCACGATAGTGGTGTTGCGAGTGGAGGCGCTAATGATTTCTCTTCGCTGGCGAAGACAGCAATTTGGAACTTTATGCCCAACATCACTAAAGACTGACAAAATGTTTAAAGTCTCTGCGAATAACTTTTGTTGGGTTTTTTAAAAAAGCATTCATGTTTAAGAGTCCTTTTAAGCACGGAATATTATTGTCTAGTTATGGACAAAGTGTCAATGTGAGTTAACCATATTGATATACTGCTACACGCTATGATTTTGGATGTCCATAATGATGTTGACAACTCCATAATCTATTACTTACTCTGGCAACATTGTCCAAATAAACAAAGATGGCTACGACTTCCAGGCTCACGGCGGTAACGGCGGCTCTTTCTCTTGGTGCTAAGCTCACGCCTTTCTCGTTCGTGGCGTCGAAGCGATGCGTTGCGTTGAAGCCGAAAGGGGTCTTTGCTGCCGATTACCTCATTTCGATTGGTCTCAAGGATTTCAGCGACGGAACCGCGGAAATCGCTGCCCTGTGAGTGCCAACGTACGGCTTGCCCAGACAAAGAGCCTTTCAAGCGAAGCGGAGGGTAAAGAATTGGAGGTATTTGTCCATAGCGGTCCTCCAAGAAGTGCAAGTACTTGTTCGCGGCGTTGCTGCACTGGTGCAGGTACGATACTTGACTGTTTTCGACCTTCATAGACAACTCCGCAGTGCGATGCGTGTTGTAGTATACCACATATAGCAACTCACAACGCATAGGCAGTAACGTCTTTCCGGCTTTCAGAATCTGAATGTGAATATTCTGCCTGGATATAACGAGGCTAAAAACTGCAAAGTTGCCTGCAGTCAGTGTGCCTTGCGATAAAAATAAATTAGAGTTCCGTTTGCGGAGTCGGGGCTGCACCTTTCATTTTATACTTAGCTGATACGTGTGACAAGCTCGTCTGCGTCCGATAACTGGTGCTTGTTCACTCTGGTAGTAAACAGTGTTCGAGGTGGGGCCTGAGCTTGCTAACAAAGCAGGCACCCGGTGCCCGTATAAATTCTCAAACCGCAGTGAAACGCGAGAAGTGAATAACAATCAATGGGACCAAGTTGAGTCTCTTCCAAGAGGTTTCTAAAATTTAGCGAGTGTTTTCTCTTGGGCAAAGTCAACTTGTATTAGTGTAAACCCATGACTTGGAAACTGGCTGAACACGCTGTAACGGAATTTAGGTGTTTGCATAGTGTCGAAAAGCAAGCTAGTGGCGCCGTGTATAGGTCGAACGCTCCACAGCTGGAACGAACACATTTGCAGCATTAAATTCACCGCTTGGCGGAAGCTTGGTTTCATAGATGCTAGAATGCGTATTGAATGTGCAGAATGCGTTTTTTTTCTGTCTCCTGTAATCATAAACCAAGCCGAAGCATTCTTTCAACACTGACCTATGAGACACTGCCCTCTGCGAACCACTGTGACAGAAGAAAGTTCGTGGCAGAAGCCTATTGGAAGGTTCTTGCAAGGTTCCTTGAAGCTCTTGCTACTGATGACCCGTTAGGCATTGACAGCTCGAACGCAGGGGTCGGCGCCTTGAAATCGGGAGCGCTGGCAGCGAATACAGCCTTTTCTGTTGTGGGTCAAGACTCAATAGAAAAGACAGTTGATTGAAGCCTATATGTCTGTAAACTTGGCCTCAAGATGTGTTTAATCGCACCATCTGTTTTCCTAACCAAAAAAGAGTTTGAATTTATTGATCAATGCCGCCGTGCATAGATAAAGTGGTTACCGCGTATATGATATGTAGTGCCTCGCGCACGTTCAATACGGATTTGGGGGACGTCGTTTTCATGAATAAACTTCAGCTGTTAGTCCAACCTCCTTCCTGTCGCTTTGTCTATGTCTGCCTCTCCATTATCCCTCCTTTTCAAGCTCGCTGGCATTCTCGTAGTATAAAGCGCTTGCCGACCCGCGCCTTGCAACTATTAGTGCATAACACTGACATCTGCCTCCTATACAGAGATACGGGGTAAATAACCAATATTTGCGATTGAGCCTCGTGAGGGGCCCATTATACACTTTCAAGTGTCCAAATCCTCATCTCTGTATATGTTAACTTTTGCTAAAGAGATGCCACTTCATTGGTTCGTTGCAGCGATGCCGGCCGACGGTCCCCGATACTCCCCGGCACTTCGTCACCAACGGAACCGCCCGGTGCACCCGGACTCCGTGCTCATGGACACGGTGCAGTTCTGGGACGAGCAGGCGCTGCTGCTGCTCATGAAACGGTCGGTCCAACATCTCCTTTCTGCACCACTATGTACCTGGCGCTGTAGTTTATAGCGACTGCATTTTTTGCAAATTTTACGAAAAAGATTCGAAGCCACTGGGCGCGAAATTGAGTTTTGTTGATTTGCTATACTTTACTTTGTAAAGGAGGCCCCATTGCAGTCTTTGAGTTCTGGACCGCCTTGTGTTCATTAATATATTGTAATCTTTCTAATCATCTCAATAAAAACCGATTCTGATTCTGATAGCAACAACATGGGCGGCGGTAGATTCGCATTACCGCCGTCGGCGCCACCACCACTGCCGCCGTGCTGATCCGCGGTCAAAGGCGCATGCAGGGCCCACGCGCAGAGGGTTATAATCAGTGGACGCGTGGAGTGCGTTAGGCTGCAAATACAACGAAGCGAAGTGGACGCACCGTTCAGTTCGCTCAGTCGGCTCGGCCGTCCAGCCCGGGAAGCGCTCTGCCTTCTGCTGCTGACACCAGCACATTGCGTACACACACTAACTTTCCCACAGAGCTGACGTGTGGATGCACTGGGCTGCAGCAAAACAGACAGCAAACACCAATCGAACGTCATCTAGCATTTTACTGGGCGCTGACAAACGCCAACGGCTTTCAGTCGGTATTATCTCGTAAGTGTGTGTGAGAGAAAGTTCTTTATTTAAAGCACACTGGTAAAGGGACACTAAAGGCATATACTGAGTCAAGCTTAAGGGATATATTAGCGCTAGAGAATCTATAAGGTGTCAGTATTATTGTGAACCGAGCTTTAATAATCGAGAAACCGAGGTAAATGCAGGACATGATTAGAGACTCCCCCGGGACATTCAGGCACTTGCCTGATGACGAAAACACTCCTCAGTGAAATTCCGTAACTAGTACTCAATTAGTCGTTGCACAAAACATCCTCATAGTGTATTTTAATATGAAATAAAATGCGACCTGTCCAGTTCCATTTTCTGTTTAGAGAAAAGAACTCATTGAAATTTCCGTTGACAACGACGCGGGCGGTCGGAAGGTTTCGTTTTCGCTCGACTCTGCGCCGCCCACGCTTTCGCGTTTCAATGCTTTCCTGATCGCATAGTGCTGCCCTGGTTTTGCTGGCTCGCGAAACTCGCACAAACTGCGAGTAGCAGAGAATTCAACTTCCATGTGATGTTGCGGGATGCCCGAACCGTCTACGTCACTTGACGAAAAAGCAGCTGCAGCTGTGAATCCGCCGCTCTGTCTTTGCTCGGTGCCGCCGTCTGTCGGGCGCCGTTTTACTCACTGACGGCAGCAAATGACGGTGATGGCGTATGCAACGTCGCCACTTCCCCGTTTAGGTGGCGGGAGATTTGAAGTTTGAAAATGGTATTCGTACCTTTCAGATACAATTTTCTCGTAAACTAAGTCTTTTCTTGGCGCGAAAAAAGCGTTGCGATGTTTCTGGAATGGCATTTAAACAGTCCACGTCGACTTAGTATTTGTCTTTAGTGTTCCTTTAAGGCCCTATACTCGCTCGATCCGCCCGTCTGTCCAGACCGCGTCCGCCTCCGTGCAGACCGGTGTGGATGCCCGAAAGGCAGATTGTGTCGAAAATTTCATGCACGCTTAATCCGCACGAGCGGATAGCACGCGCACTCCGATTGGACGACGCGGTCTGTTGACACCTGGCAACCATTCGGCGAAGGAAGGGTGTTCAAGGTTGGCTACTATCTTTAAAAGCAGACGACACTGGCATATTTTTGTAGACGTGAGTTCAAGTTTCCGCGTCTCGGGGAAAACGCGACTCTAAGCTGTCACATTCTGTTGCACAGCCGCATGTGTTGCATTGGCGCAAGCATCCTTGTTCAAAGTACTGCAGAGTCATATTAACTTTGCGTCCTATTAAAAATGTATTGTAATCGCATCATGTTGCAGCATGGTACGTATTCTTGGAGGATCACTTTCAGGGCCCGCTGCATTGTCTGGTTGAGCAGAACCTATCGAGTCATCCGTGCCGCGTTCGACGTCATTCTAAAGTGATAGTGCCGCCGAAAGTGATTAACCCGAGAATCTCCATATATTGCTATCTATACTAAGTTGTTTTTTGGCGCGATGGTGCAGTTGCGGTAGTTGTGCTTGTGACAGCTTGCAAAAACACGCAACATACGCAAAAATGTCGCAGAATACAGCTGCGTAGGTAGACAAGTCACCTCTCTTTACCACAGAGCACGCGCGTGAGGCTTCGAGTACAGCTTGTTGATGTGCTTGCATTTTCTTGTTCATCCTTTGTTCTTTTAAAATTTAATGCTTGCTGCTTGTAAACTTCCCAAGCAAAATAATACCTTAATTGAAGTAGAAAAATAAAAGATGTGCTCAGCCATGGTGTCCTTCTTACCGTGTGTAAAAATGTCGTGATAAGCGGTTAACTTGATGCAGCAAGGAAGTGAAGGTTAATCAGTGTGAGTGTAAAATTATTTACGACTGGCATAAAATCAATATGCATGTGTTATGATCACCTTATGCAGAAACTTGTTCAGGCGTATCTTGTGCGCTGAATGTTCACCAACCGTGCTGGTCCCCTTTTTATCGCTCTTCCTGTTTTCATTTCTCTTTTCTCGGTTTTTTATATTTACGAACAGTTAAAAGAACTTTTCGTGGCACTAAATTTCAATATATATATATATATGTATATATATATATATATATATATATATATATATATATATATATATATATATATATATATATATATATATATATATATATCGAACCAGGTAATTATTAATATCACTGATAAGACAACTTAATTCAACTGAAATCAAATACTTTCATTCTTTCTTGTCAGCCTGGGTGGCCAATCTGTTTCCCGTTTACTACTTAGACATACCTCATTCAGCATTTAAACATTGCTCAACACACTACCAACATGCATGGAAGTTCAGCGGAACCATGACAGACATGCTCCCTCTCTCTGCCATGGCAGCAAACAAGAATAATCGACTTGAGACCGTTTGATGCTGTTGGCATCATGCATGAATGGTCTATTTTGATTCTTTTTCGCTATATAAAAAATAAGCTCGCGTAGGAAGAACATGATCAGGGAACTATTCTAAGCTCTACTCTGGTTATTTGAGTCAGTTTGGCATAGGCAGCAAGTTGTTTATGTAGTAACCACCTAGCTATCTAATGCGCGGTCATGTTTTAGGAAAGTGAAAAAAATGCGCAGCGTAACACCCGGCCAGTACTTGTATTTTGTCTGAAAGCCAACCAAGATTATCAAGTGACTAAATTTCGCAGTGAGTTCAGTGATCTCACGTTGTGTGAAAAGGTTGACGTATTAATTGCTTTTGTGTTTGTATTTCTTAATTAGTAGCTGCTTTAACATGCACATGACAATAAAGTGAAGGCTCAAATGACGCAAGGCAGGGTAGCACAAGAATGTAAGGAAACATTTGTTGCAATTTTTTATTTTCATAAAGAACTAATGAATCGTGCCTTTAGTTCAAGTTTGACTAATTCGCAATGTGCTCAGCGTAAAACCGGAAGATTGGTGTGCTCTGTTATATAGTCACTACTCCAGTAGCCAAATAAATGGTACCCTTATGAGCACTGTGAAAGAGAGCACTAAAATTTGCAGTCAAGAAGCCACATTGGCTCAGCGCCTCTGTGCCAAGTGTTCCGTTCGTAGCAATTGCTACAAAGGAATGAACTGTGAATTACTGCTCTCAACCTTGCGGGTTTCCGCAGAGCCACTCTGTCAATCTGAACTAATGTATCGCACACAGCTTCCGCACACGATCTGATTCACCAAAAGGGTGCAAGAATTGGTCCTGAATTCTGGAGTTTTACGCATCAGAACCTCGCTTTAATTGGGAGGTATGCCGTAGTGGAGGACTCCGGATTAATTTTGACCACCAGAGGATTTTTAACGTGGCTACAATGCACAGGACAGAGGTGTTTTTGCATTTCGCCCCCATCGAAATGCGGCCACCGCGGCCGTGATTCGATCCGGCGAGCTCGTGCTTAGGTATTATGGTTCTTGGAGCTATCAGTACAGCGGTGATTTTCTACAAAATTAACTGTTGAAGAGAGAGATTTCACTTGATCGAAAGGTCCAAGTAAGAATGAGTGTAGAACTCATGACGCCAATTGCAGTCACCATGTCTGACTGAATAACGACACGTGACAGAATGATGAGCTATGGAATTCATCTCACTAGTGTACGAAGTAGTGTAGCTGCGTTCGGTAATTCAATGCTGATATACTAAAAACGAAGCTTTGAGTCGTTTAGATGGAATAATCGACTAGACCACTCTAATAAGCGATGGAAAAGACTAAATAAAAAGCTGCTGACTCAGGTACTGTTATTGGTCTAAAATATGGATTCTTAAATGTAGCGAATAGAGTCCATAAATTGGTTTACATACAGGTATAAAATGATTTAACTACACCATGTGATAAAATTTAAATAGGACCAGCTGAATACTGTATAGAACATCTTTGATGGTGTCTAGTTGGTGCAACACAACACAATGATAGAAGAAGTTGTGCTGTTTTATTTACACACACCTGCACGTAAACACAAGGTTATCGTACAGATTGTGTTTACATATTACTGTGTGTGTCAACTGAACCGCACAGCTTATACAATCAAGATACAAGCACTTATTATATTTTGTACAGGACCAATTTCTATTAGTTACGCAACGATTTCTTTTTCTCACATGCAGCAAATCAACCGCGTTCATAACTAGGCTGGTGTTGTTAATTTAACCTGGGCTTGCGTATCCATTTCCAGAATATGATAAAATAAATAAAGAAGGTGTGTAGAAGGTGTGTATGTGAAGATAAATAAAGAAGGTGTGTATGGTTCTAAAATGGATGGTTTGACAGAATCTTATATGACTGGGTAGTAAACTTACGTAAAAAAAATTTAGCACACTGGCTAAAACAATGTGGATGCATGGATGGAAAAAATTTATTGATATCCATCGGGGCGTGCACTAGCACGTAGAGGGATGTTCTCACGTCCCGCTACCTAGCCTAGCCTAGCCTAGGCTAGGTAGCCTCTCCGCCACGTCGCGGGCCCGTTGGAAGGTCCGTAGTTGGGTTTCAAAATTGGGAGTGCGTAGGGCAGCCTCCCACTTGGATGACCTAACATCTTCTTTGCCCGGTAACAGGGGGCACCACCAGGGCATATGATTTAACTTGGCAAATCCTGAGCAAAGGGTGCAAGTGTTTGACGTTCGAATTTCGGGATAGATCCGGTCAAAGTGGGCAGGGCTAGGGTATGCCTTGACTTGCAAGAGCCTCAGTGTCAATGCCTAAGGCCTGTTCAGTTTACCGTGCGGCGCCGGATACTTCCACCTCCCCAGATAAAAGTACTTTGTGAGTTAGTCGTACGAGGCATGGAAATCTCTATTGTCCGGAACCTCTGCGCTGGGCCACCCGATAGCTACGCGGTCGACGATCGCTCGCGCTGCTCTGTGGGCCGACTCGTTGAAGTTGTACGGGGCTCCTTGATCTGTCCCATGTGAGCGGGAACCAGACGATTGTGTGTTGCTTGATTTCCTTGCCCCTTAGGATCCGGAAGACCAGTTTCAAGACAGTGTCCTTGGCGAATGCTCAGACCATCGATCTCGAGTCACTGTATTTCATCGTTCTCCCGTCATCCAGCAGGGCCAACGCTATTCCGGCCTGTTCCGCAACCTCAGCCGACGTCGCCCGAACCGTCGACGAGTTTATTATTTTCCCTTCTTGATCGACGCTGACTGCAGCGAATGCATCGACGAAACAGCAACTCACGGCGCGCGTGCCGGCCTCTTCCAGGAGGGCTTTAGTCCTAGCCCTTCGTCTGCCCACGTTGTACTTGGGGAGGACATTCCGAGTAATCGGTCCAACGGTAATGCGCTCTCTCTTTTCTCGAGGTATACTGCAGAAACTGGTCTCGATCTCCGCTTGGGGAACTCCAAGCTCCCTCGGGATGTTTCTCTCGCACCCGCCGTAGACAGTCTGGTAAACTGCGCCCTCTCCTGTGACTCCGCTATCTCTTCTAGCGTGTTGCGCATGCATAGGTGGAACAGTCGCTCCGAGCTCGTGTACATGGGAAGCCCGAGAGCTCTCTTGACTACCTTTCTTATCAACGCGTTCAGCTTATCCCGTTCTGTACTCTGCCAGTTGTACATGGCCGTGACGTTGGTAAAGTGACACATCACGGAAGCATGAGCCAACCGAACGAAGTTGTCCTCGCTCAGTCCTTCCTGCCGGTTGGTAACCCTTCTTAGGAACCTGATGGCATTGTCCGTTTTCGAAATGAGCTTCAGTACCGTCTGGTTATTGGAGCCGTTCGATTCGATCGTCATACCCAGAACCCGGAGTGAGCCCACCCTGGGGATGAGAGAGCCCTCACTTGTCCTTAGAGTGATGCCGATGTCCTCTACAGGCGTCCAACCTTTTGGTTTCGGGCCCCTGCGCTTGGGCCTGTATTGATGTGTGTGGGTGTGGCCGATATAATATGGCGAGCAGATATTCTGCGGGCAGACTCACTTGAAAATTTTGCTGATAGTTCGTCCTCATTGGTCGGTTTCGATCGCATAACTAATGCTGACATATTTGTAAGAATTTTTGTTCAGAATATTCTCATCACAGCTAATAGGCACCCTTTATATCGTGATAGCAGCTGAATTCTCAGGCGCAATGCACCGTGGCCATGAACATGCTAAAGAATGACAAGAGATGAGGCACCTCTTTTCTTAATCTAGCAGCGCAGCTGAAAATGGTTCGTCAATGACTGGAACCATGGCACGTGCAAAATAAAGATCAATGAGATGACTTACAATGAGATCAATGAGATGTCCTACACCCACGAATGATTGGTAGCAGTATACTTACAGCTAGGTGAAAGAGCACCGGAAAAATTTTTAATGGGCATATTTTGCAGGTACAAGTCAGTTTGAGGCGTATTGTTCGGCACTGACTGTCCGCAGAAAGAACAACACCATAGAACCTAAAACATTTCTCAGGCATATTATACTGGTGCTACTAATGCGTTTTGTTCGCATCAAACTGGATGCTCGTGCCAGAACGGATGACACAACCACAGAATGAACTACAGTGGACCTACAAAGTAACGGCCAACTTTCCTTTAGCTTACTCTGCCTGCAGTATCATCAGAAGCCAACAAACACTGACACCAAGGACAACACAGGGGAAATTACTTGTGCTTAATAAATGAAATAAATAAATGATGAATTAATGGAAATTAAAGTGGATGAAAAAACAACTTGCAGTAGCAACATGACCATGGCTAGCCAGTGAGAAAGAACTGTCGGCAAAATATCTTTCATGCTATTTTTCTGGTTGCTAGCAGAATGTAATAGAACACTATACCTTTCTTCAGTGTTGCATTTTACATGCATATTGCTTTTCGTCGGAAAGCATAAATTTGTACGGTATCGAAAGGAAACATCAAGTTCTTACCCGTAATATATTCATCTACTATACCACTGGCGTCTGTACAAACAGACTCTGTGCTTGGTCACCAGCAAGAACCAAGCATTTAGGAGTCTTGGGTATGCAAGCCGCTTGCATCACAAAATGTAAAGCTGTTTACTTCGTGCAATCTGGGAATTCCTTATATGCACACCAATTTCCACATGATAAAAATCAAGGCTGCTTGAAATTTGCATTCGTGATATTAGTACTCTCAGGCGTGTCCACATTTTATGTCAATGCTATATGTCTCGAAGTGTGCAACCTTTAAGACGTTCCCTAAATTCCCCCTCCCCCCGATAGAAGCATCTTCAAAAGTGCAGTACCAACTTCGAAACAAACAATGCATGTAGGAAGCAGAAAAAGCCAGTGTGATGGGGCTTCTCTACCAGGGTGCTACATAAGAAAACGCGATCGGCGACAGTTATGCACAGTTCACTTCTTGAGCACAAGCACAACGCAAAAAAACGAACGATTTTACGCCTAGTAGCGCTGCGACACATCGCACATATATGCTGTGCTATATAGACCCGCCGTGGTTGCTCAGTGGCTATGGTGTTGGACTGCTGAGCACGAGGTCGCGAGATCGAATCCCGGCCACGGCGGCCGCATTTCGATGGTGGCAAAATGCGAAAACACCCGTGTAGTTAGATTTAGGTGCACGTTAAAGAACCCCAGGTGGTCGAAATTTTCGGAGTCCCCCACTACGGCGTGCCTCATAATCAGAAAGTGGTTTCGGCACGTAAAACCAGATAAGTAATAATTATTGTGCTATACAGAAACTCGACGGCGGCACAGTTGTCACAATATGGACTTGTCTGGCCGTTATGAAAAAAACGACGGTTCGTGTACGAAATATTTAGTCGAAGAAGGAGACAGAGGATTTCTACATGCCGTAGTACACATTCTGGCAGCTTTGAATTGAGTTCTGGATCAATGTTGTACAAAATATGTAGTTCCTTCAAGATGAAGGCCAGGTTCTGTTTCGAGCGCCTTCCGAAAACTGAAGCTTCACTTTTATTGAAAAACACTTATATAAATCGTGGCCCTTACGGGTTACCCCATCCGCCTTGTTCTTATCTGTAATGCCGCTGAAATGTTATACATTCCCAGCGTTAGATGCCAAGTGATGTAGGCATTCGTTTTCATAGGCCAGAATGTAATTGCTTGATGTAGTGCTTTTCATGCAAAGGCTTTGCAATGCTCCTTTTGGGTACCTTAAGATTGTCTATCGCTTTCTTGAGGTTGCCATAGTACGTATTTCATCATATGTTTTGGTCCGTACAGACCGGACGGTGTTCACGACGTCAATCTCTCTAAGCGACACAAATATCTGGCTTGTGGAAAGCAACGTATATTTTTTAGTTTCTTCTTCATCACATTCATAAAATCTGAAAATAAACTGGACTGTCACTAATGCTTCTCGAAATACGCTGTTAGATTTGCGGAATTCACTATCATTTTGCGGCATTGAACTGCAGGATGGATGGGAGGCGGAGGGGAGGCAAATTGTCGTTTCGTGACTGGAACCTTTATATGCGTCCTGCAATTGTATTAACATGGGATAGATGAATCAGAATTTTTTTATAACTGCAACAAGCCGTCAACAATGTCGTGGGTGCGGTTTTTCAATGTGTTTTCTGGAAAGTCTGTACAAGTGCTTAGCAGGGAATCTGTGAAAGCGGTTTTAGTTCGCCTGTCTTGACTTTAGGTCACTTTCCTTTTCTTAATAAAAAACATCGTGTATTTTTGCAAATTAGTCGAGTATGCACTTCAATTCTTTTGTCAAATTAATTTCCGCCTGTTCAATTAGACCAACTCATGGACTAGAGTTGTGCTATCTGCCACAGGCCATTTTTAAACATTTTTAAAATTGTTCGCTGAAACACCCTGTATAGCTTCAGTTGGTGCACTGCCGTGGCCTTATACATCGTGCTGTAACACACACCTGTGGAAAAAAGAAAGATGTGTCGTCATTTAATACATCCACGCCTTTTTAAATAACTTGAGCAAAGTGGGTGAAAGGGCGAAGACTAAAATGGCCTTTTTCACCCAGATAGGCTTGCCAAAACGCGCAACGCATTTTGCAAGCTCTGTAAATAAAGAAAATACAGAAAATAAACGTAAATAAGGAAAATAAAGGAACAGTCTCTGCGCCCCGAGAAACAGCCCACCATGAAGAAAAAGCGATTTATGCTATTCCTTTGTCATGTGCTGCGAGGTATGTATGCCAAACGGGTGGATGAACACAGATTGAGAGAGCCAGTTACAGCAGAATAACAGCAATCTCTAGACATCTATGTTTCCATTGTAGAGACTGTGGCTGCACACCGTTGTTGCAAAATACTGGCCCTCTATTCAGAGGTGCTGATCGACTGAATAGAGAAGTTACGGAAGCTCTTGAGATCAAAAAGGCTGAGCGCGTTTTGTGTCAGTATGCTTTGTTATGCAATCGAAGGAGAGAGAGAGATAGAAAAAAACACTTATAAAGCAAAGTAAAACCAAAGGGTCCTTCGACAGGTCCTGGGCCCGGGTGAAGTCCTCAGTCCAGGACCTCATGAGCAGCGGCCGCCCGGCGAGCTCCCACGACCAGATCGAGCTGGTCCCGGGACTTGACGCTAGAGAGCGAGGCTTTCCCAATCGATGAAGAATGCGTGCTTCCTATCCGTATCTGGCATTAACACACGCAGTAGGCTTGTTTTCAATAACGTTTGTGCTGATGTGTATCTTCGGTCTAGCGCTTGTCAATCAGAATTTATTTTGGGCGATAAAATAATCAACTTCCACTTGTTAGTGCACCTTGGGATCATCTTGGCTTCCCGGCTTCTGGACAACCTCGTGTTCTCTGGAACCGTTTGCCACGGAACAAAGCCAGACATTGCACTCCATCCTTGAATTTCCTTTAATATGGTAGTGTAGTAACTTGTGCGCACGAATGAGCTCTGAGCTCAAAGAGTTAGCTATGACAACTCTATGCCTGCGCTGCAGCCATTTTTAAAAACACGTTCCCCGTGGAGTTACGCGACAGGCTCTTACCTGTTTCCGACAGATGGCGTTATTTGTCTATGGCCTAATATCTTGACACCCGACGCCTGCCCGCGACTAGAGTGGGTGCTGTGCAGCGAGCTCTGCAGATCTCATCGTCGATTCCTGAAATTGATGGAGAAAAATTCAGCAGCGATATTTCCCATATCTGTTTCGTTTGATGTTCCTAGATTAAACCAACGAGGCCCGACGTATCACTTTTATACGCTAAGTTTGATAAATCAAAATGGAGTTTTGACCGCAACAAACCTAGCGCCAGACCGGTAGCCGAGTTTTTGTATATTTTTGTTACGCTTGAGCGAGAAACTATACGAATTCAATATGTAGCATACTGATTAATATATTAGTAAAACTACATTTATTTACGTAGTTCTTTGGGCGGCTATATTCTACAAGGCCAGAAATAAAAGTGAACAAGTTCCAAGTTTCCTTACTGTTAATTTGTGCTGCGATTCTTAGAGTTAAGGTCAAAATTGGTTACCACTTTTATCATATTCGTAGTTGTGGAAGTAAGCCGATCTCAAGAGGAAGATTTACCTCAGGAGCTTAAATCGGAATCTATGAAAATGGAGAAATCGTTTTCCACAGCAACCACTGCACAAAATTTGATTTGGTAGTTGCATTCAGAGTAAAAAGTTAAGAATGTCCGACGATTACCATACTTCCCAATGGGACATTTTAATGCAGCTTTGCGTGTTTTCCTTTCGCGATATATTAAGGCAAGGAATTCGAGACCGAAATCGCCGCACCGACTGGCAGTGGTCCAGTGCCGTCAACGCCTTCGCCGGAGGGGCCGCATTGGAACGCTAGCACGATGAGCCGCATCGGAGCCAGCTGTGGTAGAAGACGACGAACGCACGAGCAGTGACACGAGAGCGTTCGCGTGGTTACGCCGAGGGACGGTGACGTTCAACTATAGTGCCTAAAATATACTATAGTTCAACCCAGGAACTGCGTTCTAGTACTATGGCGCCATGTCGTAGTCTCGTGCGGCACTCTGCTATTCTTCTCACCCTGTCGCCATACTCTCGTCCGCTTTCCCATTCATGTTTTCACTCTATCCTCCTCATCTGCTTTACTCCTAGTGCTCTCTCCGCCATCGCCGTCTTTCATCTCCCTCTGCGCTCCGCGTTCGCTCTTTCATTCTTTGCTGCGCTCTTTCGTTCGGTTACGAAGGACGCCAAGGCACGCCGACGCTCAACGCCGGAACGGGTGCCTAAGCGCTGCGATGCAAAATATAGTGGTTGCAGGAAGTGAACTTTTGACTTGGGCCGTCGATGGTTTTAGAAAAATTGCGCAATTGAAAAAAAAAACACTGTAGTATCAAGTTCCCAACTATGTACGTCAGAAATAGCAATCAATATAGCAATTCTGTTAACTGTATCTGCTAATTTGTTTACAGCAGATAAAATTGATGAATCGTACAAAGCTTTGGCATATCCCCCAAAAAATTATTCGTGAGTGGGATTTTTCAAAGCATTTGTAAACATTTTATTGATTTCACGTAAGCTATCAATATACGGGGTGATAATTTTTAAGTTTTACGGAATTTCTAAAAGTCGCCTGTTGCAAATAACGCAATTCTACACCTTGAGCTGGATTACTCAGAGAGGCGGACATTACTTTGCACGAGAAATAGAAACACACATACAAAAACTTCTTAATTATTTACTTTGCGGCATATTCTGCAATTTACGAATTGTAGCCGGTGAGCTTGAGCGGCGTATCCCTTGGAACGAACTTGCAGAATGACACCGACTTGATAATATGAGTCATTAAATTTAGCATAAAAGGGCACTGTTGTTCCACTTACTCTTTACAGCCAAGCTGTTAGCCTCTCAGTGGTCGGCATTTTTCGTGTCCGTCCTTCAGCAGAAATTATCATCATGCGCAATGGCCCATACCCCCCTAAGCAAGCAAAAATGAATGGGTCATTCCCTTCCTATTGCAGTGGCTGCAAGCACACAGCAAAGTGAAGTGAACAGTACGTACATTCATTGGAACCTCGCATACAACGTACAGAACAGCGCACATTTCAGTAAAGAGCAAGCTCAAAATAAGCATCTGTTATCATCAGTAATGGCTCACACCTCCCTAAGCAAGCAAAAATGCAATCGCTCGAAGCCACCCCCCTCCCCCAACCAATCAGTGGCTCATACCCCAGTAAGCAAGCAAAATGTGCAATGGCTCATTGCCCTGTAAGGCAGAGGCTACAAGCGTTCAGCAAAGTGAAGCATACATTCATTGAAATCACCCATAGAACCCATACAACAACATACGTTTCAATAAAGAACAAGCTGAAAACAAGCATTCGAACCATCAGTAAAGCCTTGCAAACCCCCCTCAGCAGTTGTAGTGGTGGTTTTGCAACCGCTTCACGGGACATCCACTTTCGCAGCGCCGGGATGGCGACTGAATTTTTTAACAAGACGCTCCTTTATGCATTGAAACCGAAAAGTAACTGGAACACTCATGTTTCTTCTGTAGCACTTAGCTACATTAGAGTGGATGTCTCATTTTGCCATTATTACTCATGTATTTCATTCCACACTTTGGGAAATTAGATCTCGAAATTGGTGTCATCCTGGATGTTAAATTCAAGCGGATACGTCTTGCAAGCTCCCCGGGAACAACTCGTAGATTGCAATATGCGCCGTAAAGTAACTAATTATGAAGGTAATGAATGACATTTTAGTTAATTATTCGAGTATTTGTTTCGATTTCTCATTCCAGTAATGTCCGCCTCGTCGAATGATGCATTAAGGAAGAGAATTACGCTATCTGCTACAGGCGGTCTTGAAGAAGTACGCAAAACTTAAAAATGATCACCTTGTATATATCAATTTCTTTAGCTTTACACGTTCTAATAGGTACAATTTACACAACTGCGATATCGATATCTTTCTTTTTTTTTGCGACGTTGTTACCGATATTCAAACTTCCCGTTTAAGCTTTGTGAAAAATACCTGATTTTGAAAAGTTTGGTAACATTGCATGCCCTAAATGAATATTATGCTGCCTAAAGTGTTACAGAATTTAACTTTTCTCTTGAATGCAACAAATTTAAATGAGCTTGGTCCAGCGATTGCCTCATAGAAGCATCAGAAAGTGGTTTTGGCATGCAAAACCCCAAAATCTAATTTTTAATTTTTAAGCTTTTCTGCCTTTCAAGTGTATCTGAATGAGGAAATCGGACTTGGCGTCCACCTAAAAATTGACCTTAAATTTCTCTTTTAAACCAGTGAGCCATATTGGTTGATTTTGAGCCTTCCGGGCAGGATCATTTTGTTTATTTGCGTACAGGTCAAATTCGAAACGTGCGTCGCCGGGAGTTGTACGCTATAACGACGACATTTCGCTCTGTCGATGCTCTATTATATATATTGACGCCACTTATGGGACCAGTAATTACAAGTTGGTTTGTGCTGACTGGCAGAAACCTGTACATGTATCGCTGATAGGAACCATGGCGCCACAGCCCTAACGCTCGATCGTATCAAATTATCGTTTTTCTTTTGTTGCGATGGCACGTACTCTAGCCAGTGCACAGGGCAATATAAGTTGTGTAAGGAAAACAGTGTCAGGCTTCGCTTGCTTCCTCTGATAGCCACTATGTCCTCCATGTATTCTCACAAAAAATTACGCATCTTTTTCGCATCACTATTATGTTGCAGCTAAACACATTTCTACAGAAACGTGTTTTAGTTGTGCGAGCCTTTCATGACATCAGTATGCACGGTGCTTCGAATTCGTCTGCTCTCCTTTACTCTCGAAAGTTTGTCCTGTTCAGTAGGGGTGAACAGGTCAGCTAGCATGTATACCGGATCAAGCAGTTTTGTAGCTGTTTCGTTGAACCCTATAGCATTGTCTTTCACTGAAGAAAATGAAGAATAATAATAGAGGGGCATGTTAAGCTTATGTCAGGTGGTGACTGCTCTGATCGCTGCTGTCAGTACTACTACTTTTTTTTAAGTTCGCCTAGTCTAAAAGCGGATCCAGCACTCAGTCTTGAGAAAACACCAGCACGCGCAGCGTGAGGCGCCATAACCAGGAATTAAGGGCATCAGAAGACAGTCAAGCCGATTCGACCGGGAGTTGGAAAATGCGCGGCCTCGAAGGGAAGGTGTCATTTTGCAGCGAAGCTGTATATGGCGGGGGTTCCATGTATTTTTCACGTTTGTGCGTGAACGATAAAAAAAAAGGTGAGCATGGGCCGATCCCGGAGATAGTGCAACACCGGGCCGACACGCGGCGGAGGTGAAGCGGGCTTCAAGCACTCCGCCCCTAATAACGATAATAATAAAAAATAATAAATGAAATGAATAAATCGAGATGCATTGTCTCAAGTCGATGGGCATACTAGAATCATTTGTGAACAACAGGCTCAGGAGCAGGAGGCGCAGCCATATACGCAAAGGACAAAACGTATGTAGTACTGCCATGCACCCTTGACTCGCAAGAGGACAATGCCATCAACTGTGGGGATGTCTGTGCCGTACAAACGAATCCACTGTCTATATAGCTCCACTGTGTCATATTCACTCTGTACATATCTCCAGGCACACCCAAGTGTGATATCGAGAAGTTCATGACCACGCACTTTTCATTGGTTATACATGATGACAGCACCCCTGCGATCATCGTTGGAGGCTTCAATGTGGACATTTCAAAACCGGACAAGAAACTGTTCAATCAGCTTGTACTAGAAGAGTGTGGTTCGAAGTGCCACACCAATCCAAGTCACTCGACTACTCAACAACGGTCGTGTATAGATTTAACTTTGGCCAAGATTATGCCTAAGGTTGTAACCGAACCAATCAGTGTATATCACAACAATCACAACGCAGTCGTCACTGCCATTACCAAACGATTAGAATAATTACATGCACCCTTGTCTAACGCTGTGTAATGTGCTACAGCTTCGCTGGTTATCGACCTTCACAGGGCTGAATGGCTCGTCAAGTTTGTTGTTTCTATTCTTTTTCTACGAACCTAACACGGAGGCTATTATGCAACATCGACTGGAAGACATCGTTTGTACACGCCTTGCTCCGCATTGTACACGAACGGTACCGTTAGGGGGCTGAAGGCCCGTCCCCAATATTTTACAAAATTTTAAGTGTGGCGGAGTACATAAAAACCATAAAAATGTGGAGGCGTAAAAACGGAGTTGCGAACAAACTATACGGTGTGAATCGGATTATTCCTGCAGCTTTAGAGATTACAGAGACCACCCCACTCTTGTCTACTAAATTTTCTAAAATTGCCTTCTTCACAGGACAGTGACAAAACGCAACACGAAAACGGTAAATGCACGCCGGCTCGTAAGCCGCCATGTGATCTGGTCTGGCTGGTAACATGGTCTTGTTTATAACACAAATGCACGGGCAACTTTGTGATAAGATAAATAAGCGTTTGTTGGCTGGTTCGCTTGTTCGATGGCTGCGCGAAGCTTGTCTTAATCACTTTAAAGCGGCTCAGCTTATTTACTGGTTAGACAGGGTCCTCTACGTCACTGCTTGTCGGATTGCGAGCGTGGTGAATATCACCGGTCGTCGCCTTGTGGTAAAGCCAGAGATTTTCCTACAATAATTACCAGAGAGAACTATGGTGCTGCGATCGTTTGGGCCACCATGGCAATACTGGTTAGCGCACGGATTTGTGTGATTTTCGCGGTCGTGACTTCAGAGGTTCTTGTGACGTCATTTATCGAGTTTCATATTTCTAAATTTCCTAGAACTGGTGGTTTCTTAGACAAAGCAAGGCAGTCGCAGGACCTGCACAAATGCGCATTCGTTGCGAATTGTTGCACTTCCAACGCATTCTGCTATTTAAAATGGCCAATTTACAATGTCACAGAGCCGTTTGAAGGCAGAAGGACGAAGTTTAATAATAATAATACTTGGGGTTTTACGTGCCAAAAGCACTTTCTGATTATGAGGCACGCCGTAGTAGGGGACTCCGGAAATTTTTGACCACCTGGGGTTCTTTAACGCGCACCTAAATCTAAGCACACGGGTGTTTTCGCATTTCGCCCCCATCGAAATGCGGCCGCCGTGACCGGGATTCGATCCCGCGACCTCGTGCTCAGCAGCCCAACACCATAGCCACTGAGCAACCACGGCGGGTAGGACGAAGTTTAAGCAAATCCATGTAACAACCATCATTCCGATGCTGGCGCTATGAACCATCGTGTTTGCCGCGACCATACCCGCCATAGTAATATTTGTAAAAAAAAAACACTGCCGATAAAGCAGCACAGCTGTACTTGAACAAACCTGGTTATTACGTGTATGGTTAGACACACCTGCAGCGGCCTAATATTCACTCTCCTTCCTGGTGGGAACAGCGCGAGAAACCAGGGACTGAGACACACACAACACGAGTGCTGCGCTGTGCGCATATCTCAGTTGCCGTTTCGCACACTGCTCCCCGCTGTACACGAGGCACTTTACAAACTAACCCACCGTCGCACTCTTTTGCCCAGCTTAATGTTCACTCCTAAGCAGTTACCATAGACTTGTTATGTAAAGCTCATGCTTTGCAACGCGTCTCTCCTGGCAACCTCACAGATAAAGTGGAGGTGCACTTGACGTGGCACGTCAGCGGGAGTGCCATCCCCTGCCACCGATGCACGTGCATGAAGCTCGAGTTGTTGCGCTGGCTGACGGTTGGCTATCGCCCGCTCAAAAATTAGAATAGAAGATTAATTATCTTTATACCCACCTTATCGAGCAAGTGCGGTGGTTACATTGTTCAACCCCCCCCCGCCCAAATATTGTCGTAGGGCCAGTTTTGTTTTACTTTGCAAAGTACATTGCTTATCACATAAAGTGTGATTTTGGGCCA
This sequence comes from Dermacentor variabilis, assembly GCF_050947875.1. Lineage (NCBI taxonomy): Eukaryota > Metazoa > Arthropoda > Arachnida > Ixodida > Ixodidae > Dermacentor > Dermacentor variabilis. Next base: position 33,271,467 of record NC_134576.1, read on the forward strand.
TGGCTTCAGACGACACAGCAACTATACTTTCAAACCATTATACCCGGAGTATGCAATACCAATAGCGTTAATTTCAGAAGTTCACCCCTAGGCTTAACGTTACCTAGCTTACATTATAAAATCAAATCAAATCAAATAAATGGGGATTTAACATCCCAGAGTAACTCAACGGCTAAGAGCGGGGGCGGAGCGGAATGAAGTTCGACAGTCTTGCCTATTTGCAGTTCACTTAGAGCATGACGCACCGGCGTTCTTGTATTACGCCCACATCGCGATGCCACCGTCAGGGCCGGGATCCGCGTCCACCAACTCATTGACCATCATCATAATTCCGCGGCAAATGCCGTACCACGACGGGTCACATAACTTCCTAAATAAGTGTGCGCTTGCTGCGCCCAAAAGAAAGCATGATTCTGTTGACTACTGAAATGGTGGCGCACTGGCCGAGTCTCCTCACTAGCCCTCAACTCGATTCGGCATTCTTTTCATTGCGGTTGTTTTTGCGTGGCAGTTCGAGAGATGTCGTAAAAGCGCTTTTGCACCCTTAATTCCTCATCGAATGCACCAGGCGCAGTAGTTATCGCACAACTGTCCTTGAAAGCCATGAATGTTTATGCAGTTACAATCACGCCACCGCGGTTTCTACAATTTCTTCCTTGTGCAGCGCCAACTAATGCTCGACGGGCTTTGGGAGCAATTTTCTTTTTCGCTTCCACAGGCTACCGCATATCAAGCACTTTTGACTGCAGTTCCTAGGACGTGTGTATCATGCTAAATGCATCGACTGGCGTGGTTTGACTATAAATATCAAAATAATACAAAAGTAATTTAATATAAAAGAACACCTTTGGTAATCGACCAACTTATAAGACGCCTTTTCTGAGCCGTTCTTTTTTTACGGTGCACTGGGCAAGGTGTATCTGCTGTGAAAGCTTTTCCATGAACCGTGTTGCTTTTTCTTTTTTTCGTGTCTCTCACACTGGACAACCCGTTTTTCTTTTCTCCTTTTTTTTACATAAAAGCCACAAAGTGCAAACGATTGTGGGCATAGCGGCTCGAAACCTATTCCTGTTGGAGTATTTTGAGAAATCAGGTGCTTAAGCCATCTGAGGTCCAAATACGCCCGGGGAAATAGGGCACTGAGGCAATCGCAAATTACTCTGTCATGTGACACATGCGGAAAGGCGCTCCTCAAAAGAGAGCAGAAATTCTAGCGAAACGAAATGAGAGGTAGCGTTCTATGAGGAGCTCTATCAGAAGAGAAACGCTTTAAAAGAAATACTCGCATCCAACACTACTATGCATGAGTGCGTACCTAAGTGCTCATTCGTCAGTCCCCATGCCCCCTTTCTCTCTCCTTCTCTATATGAGCATTAGAGTATTTTCATCTCAGGTAGATAACTCTACCCTCCCTAAATAAAGAATTCTTTATCTCCCCCTCTCTTTTTCTCTCTACTTCCAAATAAAGTACTTAGTTGTATGCAACATTTGGTCTATCCCACTGCACGTCAGACAAACAGGATCTCTCAGCTTATACCAATTTCCTGCTTTATGCCGCGTACGACGCATCAGCGGCGCCGCATTGGCTTGAAAAACAAAGCGAAACGAACACAGAAGAATGTAAGAATTTCAGAAGCGGAATACGGAACGGGAGAACTTTATCTCCATGAATGACAAGCACGAACGTCCGAGAATCTTGCTCTCTTTTAGAACAGATGTATGCGCGTGCTTTCGACTCACGATCAGATGGCAACAAACTGAACTTATGAACCAGGCCGATGTTCTGGTGTGATATGTACAATTGTAAGGTGTAAGATGACATGACACACTCTGAACACACAGAAGCACAATGGTACATACGCCCACAGGTAGGTTAATATACTGACCAGAGCTGTCCACAGTCTTAATATTGCTTGCACCATTGACAAAAAAAATGTATAAGCACCTTCGTTTTGCGCAGCGAAACTGTTTACACCGGCTTCTTCTTCGCAAACTACACACTAACTGTGATTGTCAGACCTTCGAACCTTTCGGTGCTAAAACATAGAAGGATTTGAATAACCTCAAATTAGCGCGTTCTTACAGTATGTTCCGAAATAATTATAGAACGTTTGCCTATTAACAGCTACAAGTTCATTCCTGCTGCAGTTTCTTGTATTAAGCTCGTACTTCTGTGTTTGTTCTGAATTTGGTGCCTATTCCGTACTTTCTAATATTCGACTTTTGTGCTATTTTTATTTTTTCGGATACAATCACTACGCTGTTCGCATCCTGCTATTGATATCTATGCCCCGTGGAAAGCTTTGTTGGGACCAATTAAGTATACTGTTGTGCCGCAAGATGTTACTAATATTATAATCATTATTCTGTACTTGTATAGACTTGTATCTAATAAAACAAGCTGAAACACAGCGTAATGCAAGGCCCGCGGTGCGGAAATGACAATGTTCAGTCAAGCCGCGGCCATGACACGTTGTGGTCGCGGAGCGTGCCATACGTGCCGAACGCATGCTCCAACAAAAGCCCTCCATTGTGAAGTTATTATACGCGTAGCTGCACAGTTACGCAACGAGGCGCGGCGAGACGAAGTAGCGCGCAGACAGCGGCGGACACTGTTCCCGTGGCACTGTGGTCGTACTCTCAAAGACACTACGTTGGAATGCAGGAAAGAGTTAAGACTAAACGGAACAATGGAAGGCAGCAGGAAAATGGGGGGGGGGGGGAGCAGAGTTTGTGCGCCAACTAACACTCGTCAAGCCCGCTTTTATTCGCCTCCTCCTGTTGTCTTCGGAGTTTTCACGGTGTTTAATGTAGGGTTGCGACACTCACATTGTTTAGAACTTAAACCGTTACGTCTGCACTTACACTTGAATACGAAATCATTTAACGTAAATTGGTGGCATTTCCGCATATATATCTATAATGAAGCGGCGCTATTTACTCTGAACAACGGTAACAGCCTCTTAGACTTGCGCGACTTGGTTAGTTAGGTATGAAAATAACATGTACGTTCCTAAAATTTGCAGACTCAATATACCCTTCAGCGTCAGACACCATGTTATGCATGCTGCAACATTATGCCTGGCGCCACGGTCGCATAAATTTATTCATTTGTTCTAGTTAGTTTATTATTGACCCCTGGACATTTTTCTCAGATCAATCTAAGACTCATGTGAGTTTATGCTCATATTAGCATTATTTACACCGCAATGAGTTCGGGTTGCGTAAAAAAGATTTTGGTATACGTATATATGTAAACGCTGCCTCATTTTGACAGTACAGTAGAGAGTTGGGAAAGTATGTTGAGCTCTAGGCCTCTGGCGGATGTATGCGTCGTTTTCAATGAAGCCTTTTCTCGCACAACGTGCATTAACGTCGGCATGACGTACTTGCATTCTTATTTTCAAGAGTTTGTGAATGCCCAGAACCATGAACGTGTCGCGAGGCATGCCATCTTCGTTTTCTACAGTTTAGAATCGAATTCCGTGCGGCGTTATGGACAGTTATTTTCCAAGTGTGCGCTGACGTAAGTCGCGATGAAATTTTACACCCCAGCAATCTATTAATGCGTCTTCTATAGTTTTCCTTCCTTTCTTTTTTTTCTTGCTTAGAACGCTGGGCCTGAGCGCCCCGGGCCCCTTTCTCGACTTATTTGTGACAACTCGCGCCATGAGACGCCGTGCTAGACTGCGCTGTAGCCGGGACCGGCCCACTTTCTTCGGTAGTTTCCTCGTAGCACGCTGCATAGAAATCACGATCGGCCATAGAAAGTGTTAAAACAATCCAGAGCTGCTTGCTTGCGACACCCAAGCGCTTACGCTTGGGCGTCGCATTCACCAGTGCATATACGTTTTTGGAACACCTTAGACTCCAAAAAAAAAAAAAAAACGTGTATGCACTGGTGAATGCGACGCCCAAGCGTAAGCGCTTGGGTGTCGCAAGCAAGCAGCTCTGGATTGTTTTAACACTTTCTATGGCCGATCGTGATTTCTATGCAGCGTGCTACGAGGAAACTACCGAAGAAAGTGGGCCGGTCCCGGCTACAGCGCAGTCTAGCACGGCGTCTCATGGCGCTAGTTGTCACAAATAAGTCGAGAAAGGGGCCCGGGGCGCTCAGGCCCAGCGTTCTAAGCAAGAAAAGAAAGAAAGGAAGGAAAACTATAGAAGACGCATTAATAGATTGCTGGGGTGTAAAATTTCATCGCGACTTACGTCAGCGCACACTTGGAAAATAACTGTCCATAACGCCGCACGGAATTCGATTCTAAACTGTAGAAAACGAAGATGGCATGCCTCGCGACACGTTCATGGTTCTGGGCATTCACAAACTCTTGAAAATAAGGAATCAGAAATAAGGAATCAGGAACACCTTAGACTTTTGTCAACCAAAGGACCAGGCAGGATTCCGTAAAGGCTACTCAACAATAGACCATATTCACACTGTCAATCAAGTGATAGAGAAATGTGCAGAATATAACCAACCCTTATATATAGCTTTCATTGATTACGAGAAAGAGTTTGATTCAGTCGCAACCTCAGCAGTCATGGAGGCATTACGGAATCAGGGTGTAGATGAGCCATATGTAAAAATACTGGAAGATATCTATAGCGGCTCCACAGCCACCGTAGTCCTCCACAAAGAAAGTAACAAAATCCCTATAAAGAAAGGCGTCAGACAGGGAGATACGATATCTTCAATGCTATTCACAGCATGTTTACAGGAGGTATTCAGAGGCCTGGAGTGGGAAGAATTGGGGATAAAAGTTGATGGAGAATACCTTAGCAACTTGCGATTCGCTGATGATATTGCCTTGCTTAGTAACTCAGGAGACCAATTGCAATGCATGCTCACTGACCTGGAGAGGCAAAGCAGAAGGGCGGGTCTGAAAATTAATTTGCAGAAAACTAAAGTATTGTTTAACAGTCTCGGAAGAGAACAGCAGTTTACGATAGGTAGCGAAGCACTGGAAGTGGTAAGGGAATACATCTACTTAGGGCAGGTAGTGACCACGGATCCGGATCATGAGACTGAAATAACCAGAAGAATAAGAATGGGCTGGAATGCGTTTGGCAGGCATTCTCAAATCATGAACAGCAGGTTACCACTATCCCTCAAAAGGAAAGTGTATAACAGCTGTGTGTTACCAGTACTCACATATGGGGCAGAAACCTGGAGGCTTACGAAAAGGGTTCTGCTGAAATTGAGGACGACACAACGAGCTATGGAAAGAAGAATGATGGGTGTAACGTTAAGGGATAAGAAAAGAGCAGATTGGGTGAGGCAACAAACGCGGGTAAACGACATCTTAGTTGAAATCAAGAAAAAGAAATGGGCATGGGCAGGACATGTAATGAGGAGGGAAGATAACCGATGGTCATTAAGGGTTACGGACTGGATTCCAAGGGAAGGGAAGCGTAGCAGGGGGCGGCAGAAAGTTAGGTGGGCGGATGAAATTAAGACGTTTGCAGGGACAACATGGCCACAATTAGTACATGACCGGGGTAGTTGGAGAAGTATGGGAGAGGCCTTTGCCCTGCAGTGGGCGTAACTAGGCTGATGATGATGATGATGATGCTGCTGATGATGATGATGTTACGTTTTTGATTGGAATGACTGATAGCGCCGACTGCAATGCCTGCGGTGTCGAGGAAACTATAGAACATCTACTGTGCTACTGCCCATATTTTGAAAACGAAAGACATGACCTCTGCACAGCTCTCAATCAGCTAGATATAACACCGTTCACCTTGAACAAGATCTTGGGACCATGGCCTCGTATATCGCAGCTACAAAAGGCCACAAAAACTCTGCTGCGATATTTGAAAACTACTGGATTGAGTCAGCGTCTGTGACCAGGACTGAGTGACCGAACAATAGCCCCAGTAGACTTTCTCTTCTTATTTTAATCTTTCCGTCCCCTTTTCCCTTTCCCCAGTGTAGGGTAGCCAACCTGGCTCAGTCCTGGTTAACCTCCCTACCTTTCCCTTATCATTTACTCTCTCTCTCTCTCTCACACAATCGGCCATGTTCACCGTGCTTTGACATATCTTCGCTGGAGTACGCACGTCATCGTCGTCTTACAGGCACCACGTGACAAATCTATAGATATGTACGATTGCATGACACGTTTCCGCTGATTACGTCGCAATCTCTCGTTTGCGCTCGTTCACTCGGCCGGGGTAGAAATTATGCAGTTGCCGCCATGGAGGATCGCCCTCAACTCGGTCCTCGTCGTGCTGCGGTCGTCACAGGCACGCACGCTCGTGGCCCGCATACACAGCTGCTCAGTTTACGCAAACACATTGGCTTACGTGCTATGGCTTTGCGGTACCCCTAACAATGCCGGGTATTTGCACGGAGCAAACAGCGCGTAGGACGAGGACAGGGGAAAGAATGACAGCACTACTGACTAGTCAAGGTGACTAGTCAGCGCTTGTGTTGTGGTTTTTTTCACGTGTCCTCCTCTTACGTGTTGTTTACCCCGTCCAGATATGCAACACCAACTAGCCCAACGTCGTTCTGGGTAGCCAAGTGCCTGCGAATTTATCGCCATAACATCGATTACAACAGTGAGTGGGTTGTGCACGGTTTCTTTTCTTGCTTTTTCTTTGTTTCTTTTTTTTTCTCTTTATTTTCGACCATCTCTCACAACCTTCCTTATTGTCAGATTTCAAGTACCAGGGTCGTCCGCTTTCAGGGGAAACACCTGATTAATATTCATCCGAACATAGCAGCTCCAATTTGGCATTAGATTCAGCAGCCCAAATTTTCACTTATAAATATCCGCATTAGGCGTCGTAGAGCTAGGGCACATGCATTTGCTGCATAAAGGAGAAGAAATTATGAGTTTATATGCGCTGACTCGAATACCAATGAGGTATTCGGGAACAATAAGCTCCATAAGTGAAGGAGACACATCTTTCAGCGAGTCAGAAAAACGTGAGCGCGTGCCGCCTAACGTGCTTATGTTCAAACTGCGTCTTCGCACGAACCTGGATAGCTTATCGAGCGACCCTGTCTCCGGGAGTCGCGACAACAGAAATTCTGGCAGATAGCCGAGTCGCCCTTGATCGGCTTGAAAAACAGTTGCACAGAACGCATGGTATTTAGATTATGCTTTCCTAGAATGTAACTATCGCAGCTTCCAGTATACAGCTCGCGACAATTTCTGTTTGCGTCTGGCCCTGCAACTTCTTCGCTAATTGCTACATCCATTTGTTTTCAGGCTATCCGCCACTCTTACGGCGTCTACTAAGAAGTGCACGCAAAACATTCTGCGCGTTCAATGCTTTGTTTCGCACTGAAACGACTTTTTTTAGTGGACGCCAGTCAACAGTCCTATGCTCATTGTGATCTGTGACGAAATGCTCGACGAACGGCCAAGGTGTTCTTGCACGATCTGGCGCGCGTTAAGGTACGGGCGAGTTCGAATCTGTAGCTTCATCGAAGTCCGTCATGCGCGGCGAACTGCTTGGCAAAAAGCCACGGCTCGCCTCTTATAGGCGAAAGCATCAATAACGCGTGCAACGCTCGAAACAAATAAGTCTGTTTCCGAATTGCCTCGTCACGCTGTGGTCACATCCTTTCTGCGTAGCGTTCGTTATCGATGGTCAGACGTAGGCTACGTAAGACACGTATTGCGTGCTTTGTTGCCTCTGTTTTTCTACGTATTTGTTCTCTCTTCTGCCCATCTAATTTCGACAATACTTAGGTACTTATCCTCCAAGGACAACAATTCAGTTTTTTTTTTTTTTTGTAGGCCTACTGGCGAAACTCGTCTGCAAGGCAGCCGACTCGTGTAAACACCATGTCATCTACAAGGTTAATTCCTCGCGGAGAACGTATTCGTACAAATTAAAAAACAGTTTCGTGCGCCGGCAAGTTATGCAGCAGAATGGACCACGCCAAATGGCCTAGAACCCTGGTTGCACAAACTGTCCAGTCGTCCATTGGCAAAAAGAAATCGCAGTGATCGTTCGCAGTTGCCTTAGTAAAAAGAGAGAAATCTCTAACTTTTTTTAGTTGGAGCCGCAACTTGTTCGCAGTCTGACAATGACGTTTCCTTTCTCTGTTTTAGCGCAATAGGAAAAAGGAACACTTTGTATAATTTCTCGTACATTCTTGTACACATTGTATTGCATTCTCGGAAAAATGCGCGCACTGTCAATGTAATAACTACTTCCTCTGGCGATATCGCTCACTCGTGCGTTCCATATTAGGTAGCTATAGGCCCGTGCTATGCCCTGATAACCTTACTTAACCAACCATATAAAAGCCTGGGCATTCAGTAAGGTGCCTGCATTCAAATTGAACGCATGAAAAGCAAAATAAGAAGAGCAAGTTCCACGGCAGAAACAAACGTCAATATACCGAGTTGTGTTTTGTTTTTATCGATAACATAATTTTTAGAAATCGACCGGGATATTCAGCACAGTTCTTCTTGAGCTAGATTACTCTCAGTCGCGGACATTGTTTACACAAGAAATCAAAATAACTTTTTGACTCACTAACAATGTTTCGATAAGTAACTTTTACAATAATTACTTTGCGGCACATATTGCAACCCGCGAATTGTAGCCGGCGACTTCGAAAGTCGCGCGCACTTGGAACAATTTCCGAGGGTGACACAAGTTTCAAGATATGTGTCGTGAAAGTTTGCCACAAGATGCATAGAAATTCCAGTAATTTTTTAACTTCGCTTCAGAAAAATGCTGTTTGTTAAAAAACGTAGGGGGAGCAAGGGTGCGTTCGCCCCCCCCCCCCTCCCGTTCGGTTTTACAGCGCTCATATGAAGACATATATGCCAACCTTGCATACAATAAAATTCGAAAAATCGTTTGGACACAAAATCGCAGTGCAGCTCTACTAAACCAAAAAAGAAACTCCTTTAGCAGAACCAGCAACTAACGAAACTAGCGACAGTCTCAGGTATCCCACAGGCGGTGAAGTATATTGGCAGCATGGAAGTAATTAAGCGAAAATCAAAATTTTCTGCAACAGCACTGCGCAACTTAAAAAAAAAAAATGTGGATGAAACTTTTATGAGAGACGCCGGATGTTTTGCATACTTCGAAATACGGTACGCTCTTTGTGTCATCGTGCTCGTTTCTGCCCTCAGCACGTCGGCTCGTTATGCGATGTCGGCTTAGTGTGGTGTCTACGTGGTGTATACGTCGCCATTTTGTCCTTTTCCTTTTTGTGCTAAAATTATATTTAAGTTCGGCACGTCACCTCCGTCAGAGGAAATATAATGCAGCTCTTTTGCCGAGTCCTTAAAGAGAGCGTCTGCTCACCGACACGCGTCGCTGCTTTCGAAGAGATACGCCAGGTTGACGCCATTATTAGCCGTATTTTCGCATTTGCCCTGATCGAGGTGGCTGTAAAACGGAACGAACGGCTGCACCAACTTCAGTTGTTTTTAGCTACGGCGAACACTGCAGTTCGATTAGCTGCACAATGGAGCCGCAGTGTTCCTGCATCACTGAGGAACGGCCACGAAGCCGATGGAACTGTTTCTCACTTTCGAATGACTTGCAACGCTACTGTAACTGCGCTGAAAGGCTCTCGACATCTTCTGAAGAGTTCGTATGCCGCTGTTTGCCGCAATTGCGCGAGAGTTTTTTACCAAATTGAAGAGTTTCACCTATATACGGCGAGAAATTTACCAAAAATGAAACGCTATTACCGTTCCAGTTTCTTTAACTATGAGACAAACCGAAACGCTTTTTTTTTCTTTAGAATGGATGTAACGTGGCGGCGTTCGCATGCCGACATCGTGAGTGGTACTTGCAGCACGTCAAGAAATCATCCAGTCAATCTTTGGTCACGTTAGTATCAGCGGTTTGTAATTTGTATCCGCCAAGGATCGTTCTCGAATCACGATCATTCACGAATCAGCAATCTTGATTGAGGCTTTATCTCGGTGCGCTTCCGCGCAAGAAAATAAATGGAAATGTTGAAAATTAAGGCAAAAGCACCCAGCTAAAGCATCTCTTTGAAGGCGCTATTGCATGCGGCCGAGATTCAGTCGTAATGTTTAAAGTGTGGAACCGCGTGTTGGGTTGTTATATCTACGCTGCTCCAGTAATATTCGCTTGGCGTCCGTAGCTAAACCATTACGATCATGGTAGTGGGCCTTCATTACATGTTCCCCACATTCCTATATATATATATATATATATATATATATATATATATATATACATAGTTGTTGTTGTTGTTAAACGTACTCCACGCCTGCGAACTGTTCATTGCTTGTATCAGGTATGGCGACAAAATCGTTTTGCTAATCTTATTTCATTGCCGCATGCTACAGAAAACTCCGTTTGGCTAGGGGACGCTAAATATCTGCTCGAATGCAGCCTGCCACAAGTTGCGCAACCATGAATTAGAATAATGAACGTAGGCATTATTACGAGAGGAAATGTTCATGCAGGTAGGGGCGAAGATCAAGTATGGGGATCCGAAAAAAAAAAGACATTACCCGCCGTGGTTGCTCAGTGGCTATGGTGTTGGGCTGCTGAGCACGAGGTCGCGGGATCGAATCCCGGCCACGGCGGCCGCATTTCGATGGGGGCGAAATGCGAAAACACCCGTGTGCTTAGATTTAGGTGCACGTTAAAGAACCCCAGGTGGTCAAAATTTCCGGAGTCCTCCACTACGGCGTGCCTCATAATCAGAAAGTGGTTTTGGCACGTAAAACCCCAAATATTATTATTATTAAAAAAGAGAAAAAGAAAACACGTGGACCTAGCGCAGTGCCGGAATCTGAATGACCAAGAGCTTGTTTAAATTAGCGAGGTAGCAAGAGTACAGGGGCTTACACAAGCACCGACTCGTAGCCTGTATAGCTGTTAGTTGCCTGCGTGGCGATTACGAAGGCGATACGCGATGCTTGTTGAGGGAAAATGTTCAGGACACGTGCATGGCACAGAGAAGTACACGGACACTTATCTCAATACATTGAACGGCTCTATTACATTGTGTCGCACATGCACATCCATTCTGGCGGATTCGCCCAGAATGAGTAGATACGCGGTGAGTGGCGCATGCACAAGTGCCGGGGGCCAGTGCTGAAGCTGTGTGTTGGGCCTCATATCCAGGGGCATACTTTGTCGGATATTATATATACAGTGGCCCAAGTTGCCTACTGTAGGCCAGAAAGGAGCCAACAGCGAGTTGTATATCCCGCGCTGCTAAATACAAGGGCGCAGGATCGAATCCATCGGCTACGGCGGCTGCATTTCGGTGGGAGCGAAACGCAAAAAGCCCCTTACCGTGCGTTAAGTGCACGTTAAAGAACCCCAGGTGATCAAAGTTAATCCGGAGTCCCCCTTTACGGCCACCTGCATGATCATGTCGTGGTTTTGGCGCTTAAGACCCTAGATTTTATTTGTTAATTTTTGTTTCTATTCCGCTTCATATCGAAGGCCGAAGTTGTTTGTACTGCAAGACAGCAGCTATCACATGGTTGTATTTATCCATAAGTATATCCGGCGTGGAAACGACAACAAACGCCAAACGTCGGGAAAGAGGGAAACAAAACTGCGCGTTAATCGACGACACAATAGGTTCACGAAGATCAGGCTGCTGCTGCTGCGTGAAGGAACAGCCGGTAGTCGAAATTATTATCTTTAAAAGATGTTCCCACCAATAATATTGCGACGTCCCTCACCACCAAGCTGTGGTTTTGTAAAATAAAACCTGATTTGATGGCAATCAATCAATCAATTTATTATTGGATCGAATTTTGAGCGGCCATGATTGACGCCCTAGTATAAACTATATGACAGCTTCCTGTGCATAGTGCCCGCATGACTGACCCCGAAAATTCACCTCGTACAAGACGTGCTTTAGGTATGGAAGCAGCCTGGGTTTTCCGCAAAGTGCCCAGGTATAAAACGGCCGGCGGGATGAGTCACTTGTTGCGCAACGCGAGCGACGTACTGCCCTTACACAATTCCTGTCCCCTGACTCACAGCGGCCTTTGCTCTGTGCTCACCGCCTCCATCGCGCCCTCGCCATCTTGCTCCTTTCCACTGGACGCGCTGCGGACACGCGTGCAGTCCGTCCGGCGACGCGGCAGACTCGTTGGCAGGGGATTGCGAAAGTGGGCTCTCTGTTGACGACGCTCTGTCGAGCTGCGGTCGTCGGGGTGATGCGCGTGGTGAAATCCTTTCGTTTCCACGTAAGCCAGTGGCCTCTGTGAACGAGAAACGCTGTTGGGCCAGTTGGGCACCGATGACGGAATCGGAGGTCTTGCCGCTGGATATAAGCGGGCAACAACAGAATTGAAATGGATTCTGGGGTTTCACGTGCCAAAACCACGATTTGTTAATGAGACACGGCGTAGCGGTGGACTCCGGATTAATTTTGACCACCGGGAGATCTTTGACGTGCCCCCAAAGCACGCGACACGTGCGTTTTTGCATTTCGCCCTCATCCAAATGCATCCGCCGAGGCAGGGATTTGATCCCGCCACCTCGCGCTTAGCGGCACAACGCCATAGGCGCTAAGCCACCGCGGCGGGTGAAAAGCGGGCAACCCTTACAAAAATGACTTTAGACTGTCTATAGAAAGTCTATAGACTTTTCATAGACAACCTTTCCTTTCTATAGATTTGGACTTTTGTTGATATAAAGTCTATAGACTGTATATAGACGAAAGTCGATAAAGTTTCTATTTCTTTTTGTCTATTCGCAGTCTATAGACGGTCTATAGAAAAAAGTCGATAAGGTGTTTGTTTCCTTTTTGTCTGCTTCCCCTCTATAGAATACCTACAGACGAAAGTCGACACAGTCTCTATCTATTTTTGTCCATACTTTGTCTTTAGACTTTCTATAGACGAAAGTCGATAAGGTTTCTATTTATTTTTGTCTATTCGCAGTCTATAGACGGTCTATAGAAAAAAGTCGATAAGGTGTTTGTTTCCTTTTTATCTGCTTCCCCTCTATAGAATACCTACAGACGAAAGTGGATACAGTCTCTATCTATTTTTGTCCATACTTTGTCTATAGACTTTCTATAGACGAAAGTCGATAGGGTTTCTATTTCTTTTTGTCTACTCGCAGTCTATAGACAGTTTATAGAAAAAAGTCGATAAGGTGTTTGTTTCCTTTTTATCTGCTTCCCCTCTATAGAATACCTACAGACGGAAATGGATACAGTCTCTATCTATTTTTGTCCATACTTTGTCTATAGACTTTCTATAGACGAAAGTCGATAGGGTTTCTATTTCTTTTTGTCTACTCGCAGTCTATAGACGGTCTATAGAAAAAGTCGATAAGGTGTTTGTTTCTTTTTTGTCTGCTTCCCCTGTATAGAATACCTACAGACGAAAGTCGACACATTCTCTATTTATTTTTGTCCATACTTTGTCTATAGACTTTCTATAGACGAAAGTCGATAAGGTTTCTATTTATTTTTGTCTATTCGCAGTCTATAGATGGTCTATACAAAAAAGTCGATAAGGTGTTTGTTTCTTTTTTGTCTGCTTCCCCTGTATAGAATACCTACAGACGAAAGTCGACACAGTCTCTGTTTATTTTTGTCCATACTTTGTCTATAGACTTTCTATAGACGAAAGTCGATAAGGTTTCTATTTATTTTTGTCTATTCGCAGTCTATAGACGGTCTATAGAAAAAAGTCGATAAGGTGTTTGTTTCCTTTTTATCTGCTTCCCCTCTATAGAATACCTACAGACGAAAGTGGATACAGTCTCTATCTATTTTTGTCCATACTTTGTCTATAGACTTTCTATAGACGAAAGTCGATAGGGTTTCTATTTCTTTTTGTCTACTCGCAGTCTATAGACGGTCTATAGAAAAAAGTCGATAAGGTGTTTGTGTCTTTTTTGCCTACTTCCCCTCTATGGACTACCTATAGACGAAAGCGGATACAGTCTCTATCTATTTTTGTCCATACTTTGTCTATAGACTTTCTATAGACGAAAGTCGATAAGAATTCTATTTCTTTTTGTCTACCCGCTGTCTATTGACGGTCTATAGAAAAAGTCGATAAGGTGTTTGTTTCTTTTTGTCTATTTCCCCTCTATGGACTACTTTTAGACGAACGTCGATACAGTGTCTATTTATTTTTGTCCATATACTTTGTATATAGACTTTCTGTAGACGAAAGTCGATAAGATTTCTATTTCTTTTTGTCTACTCGCAGTCTATAGACAGTCTATAGAAAAAATTCGATAAGGAGTTTGTTTCTTCTTTGTCTACTTCCCCTCTATATGGACTGCCTGTAGACGAAAGCCGATACAGTTTCTATTTATTTTTGTCCATACTTTGTCTGTTGACTCTCTATATTATGGACAATAGTCGACAAGGTTTCTATTTTTTTTCTCTACTCCCGGTGTATTGAATGTCTATAAAAGAAAGTCGATAATATGTAATTCCGAGTTCCCATACCCCCTGCCCTCTGCGAAGGCGATGATATGGCACAGGTTCATGCACGACGGCACCACAACCCCGGCGCGGCGGGCAAACCGTGCAGACTGCTAGTCTGCGTTCGGTGCAGCTGCACCGAACGAGGATCGCCGCGGAGCAGGCACCGTCCGAGTCACCAAGGTCTTCCAGGCACCCGAAGGCCCTTGTTGTAATCGCGCCGCTGGCACGAGTTGTTGGGAACTCGGCGCTGACGCCCGTTGTTGCACCTGGGTCGCAAGCCCCAAGGGTAGCGTTGGCCTGGCGGCCTGGGGTACAACTGGAAGCATCCGAAGGTCCCGGCAAAGCATGAGTCGACTGGTAACAACAAAACAACTTGTTTATTCTAACATCGCAAAGAGTTGGCGGTCAGGTTGACCGAAGTAGAGAGACGGGAGTGCACTTTACTCAACAGAAGAAATCGGAGCCCTCCTTTGGCGTCCGGGGGCAGCTGCTTTTATACTCTCGCAGTTGAGGGCAAGAAGGAACCCCTCTATAGACGAGCACGTGACTGTGCCGCTCGGGCACAATGGGATAAGGTGACGCATACTGTCGTGTCGCCGCCGGTCGGGCACAATGGGGAGGAGAAGGTGGCTCACACTGTCGTGTCGCCGCCGGTCGGGCACAATGGGGAGGAGAAGGTGGCTCACACTGTCGTGTCGCCGCCGGTCGGGCACAATGGGGAGGAGAAGGTGGCTCACACTGTCGTGTCGCCGCCGGTCGGGCACAATGGGGAGGAGAAGGTGGCTCATACTGTCGTGTCGCCGCCGGTCGGGCACAATGGGGAGGAGAAGGTGGCTCACACTGTCGTGTCGGCGCCTGTCAGACCCCCTCGCTTCACAGTTGTTGGGAGCTCCTCTCCCCGGCTGCCGCGCTTCGACAAGCGTGGGCACCAATATGCACATACACTCACACACGCACATGAAGACACGTGGCATCGGAACATGCCTGGACGCGCTTGGCGGGGAGGCGTAGCGGCGACGCCGAACGGGCCAAAATGTCTGCCGCTTTGTTGCAGCCGCGCCGGCTAAACCGCGCGTCGTAGGCGAAACGTAACAGACCGCCCCGCCGGGGGAAGGAGATCCCGATGGACAGGGGACTGCATCCGCTGTCCGGAGGGATGTCGCTCGATGATGCTCATAACCGAAGTCGGGCGTCCCTCGACGTTTCTTGAGCGCAGCGCACAGAGAAGGCCTCGTTCTCTCGTTCAGGTTCGCACAGGACACTGCAAAGTGACTTCGGGAGAGTTCACATTTTTGTTCTCGTTCCCGGCAAGCGTTAGAACTACGCTGAAACTCAACCGCTCAGTCAGCAAGCACGGCACAACCCTCACTAAGCCCTGCCAGGCTCTTTCCCCTTCTATACCACTGCCTAGTTCCTTACAGTAGTCTAGCAGCACTTAGAACGCGTCCACAAATTGGAAAATTGCACTAGAAAGCATGTCATCACTTTGAAACACTAAACAAAAGCAATATGTTAAAAATCCTGCCTCAGGAAGAAAAACATCAGTAACAAACAATTTTGAGGCTGATTCCTACGTTAGGGGCTTCGACTTAAGCCATCGGCGTTACCGTTGAGACTCCCCTTTTTGTAACGCACCTCAAAGGAATATTGTTGCAAAGCGAGGCTCCAGCTCAGGAGGCGGCCATTTTTGGGAGAGATGGTCTGCAGCCATTGGAGAGGGCAGTGATCCGTCTCAATGATAAACCTCGAGCCGGCTAGATAGCATGACAATTTCTGAACGGCCCACACGAGACATGCACACTCTTTCTCGGTGGCGCTGTACGCCTGCTCACGACTGGTCAGCTTACGACTAGCATACAGGACGGGGTGTTCTACTTCTCCATTTTCCCGTTGGCACAGTACAACGCCCATGCCTCGCTCACTAGCATCGCACTGAACTACGAACCCTTTTGTGTAGTCTGGCGATCTTAGCACAGGCTGGCTTGTTAGGGCGCTCTTTAGGGCGCTAAAAGCTCTTTCCTTTGTCTCGTCCCAGACGACTGTTTCAGGCTCTGTTTTTCTTAGAGCATCCGTCAGGGGAGCCGCGATATCAGAGTACCTGGGGATGTACCTCTGATAGCAGCCGGCGACACCTAAGAACGACCGAATATCGGTCTTCGTGCGCGGTTGCGGGAAGTCTCGCACAGCGGCCACCTTTATTTCAGAGGGGCGGCGACGACCCTGACCAATCACATGACCGAGGTAGACAACCTCGGCCTGTGCTAACTGGCACTTAGGAGCCTTTACTGTCAAGCCCGCTTCGCGCAGGCGGGCTAGCACTGCCCGCAAGTGTGCCATATGCTCAGACCAGGATGCGGAGAATATCGCTACGTCGTCTAGATACGGTAAAGCGAATTCTTGCTGTCCCCGCAACACTTTATCCATGACGCTTGAAAAACAATATGGCGCGTTCTTCAAACCAAAACTCAACACTTTAGGACGGAATGTTCCCATTGGTGAAATGAACGCCGCATACCTACTAGCCTCTTCTGTAAGTGGAACCTGCCAATAACCCCTGACAAGATCTAGGGTGGAAATAAACTGAGCGCTACTAACTTTCTCAAGGCGCTCCTCGATGTTAGGGATCGGATAAATTTGATCCTTAGTGATGGAATTAAGCCTGCGGTAGTCGACGCAAGGACGAGGTTCCTTGCCCGGTACCTCAACTAAAATCAAAGGGGAGGTATAATCACTCTCACCTGCCTCAATAACACCGAGCTGTAGCATTTTCTTTACCTCAGCCTCCATAATATCGCTCTGGCGGGGTGACACCCGGTACGCCTTGGATCGTACTGGCTCTGGGGAGGTAAGTTCTATGTCATGAGTAAGGACAGAAGTCCTACCAGGCCTCTCAGAGAACAGACCTTGAAACTCTTGTAAGAGCTGGTGTAGTTCGGTTTTCTGCTCACGCGACAGCGATGCTCCACTGACTAAGTCACTAATGACTTGACCGGTGTCTTCCCTGTTCGTCACTGAGCCTAGTCCCGGAAGCTCGACCGGAAGCTATTCAGGAACGTTTACCATCATGCACACCACTGCTTCCCTTTGTCTATAAGGTTTGAGCAGATTACAGTGGTAAACTTGCTGTGCTTTCCGCTTTCCTGGCAGACTTACCACGTAGTTAACGTCCGACAGTTTCTGAACAATTCGTGCTGGGCCCTCCCACTGCACGTCTAGTTTGTTGTTTAGCGATGTGCGCAATATCATGACCTCATCGCCCACCTCAAAACGACGGGCCCTGGCGGTCCGATCATAATAAACCTTGGCCCTCTGCTGGGCCTTTGTCATTGCTTCACCTGACAACTCCTGTGCCCTTCTTAAGCGTTCGAGGAGCTTAAGCACGTACTCCACCACGACTGGGTCGTCGCCCCTGCCTTCCCACGATTCTCGAAGCATGCGAAGCGGAGACCGAAGCGAGCGACCGTACACCAGCTCAGCTGGCGAAAACCCCGTAGCCGCATGCGGCGCGGTCCTTAATGCAAACATCACCCCAGGCAGACACAGCTCCCAGTCAGTTTGATGTTCAAAACACAAGGCTCTCAACACGCGCTTCATGACGGAGTGGAGCTTCTCAACGGAATTCGACTGTGGGTGGTACACTGAGCTGTGTAACAGCTTTACCCCACACCTTTCGAGAAAAGTTGTCGTCAAAGCGCTAGTAAACACTGTGCCCTGATCTGATTGGATTTCCGCAGGAAAACCAACTCGCGCAAATATGGACAGTAGTGCATTGACTATCTCAACTGAGCTGAGTTCTTTAAGCGGCACTGCTTCAGGGAACTTTGTCGCTGGGCAGATCACAGTCAAAATGTGTCTGTACCCCGTGGCTGTTACCGGCAGAGGTCCCACTGTATCAATAACGAGCCGTCTAAAAGGCTCCGTAATGATAGGTACCAACTTCAACGGCGCCCTCGATTTGTCCCCTGGTTTGCCCACCCGCTGACAGGTGTCACATGTCCTCACGAAATGGTCTGCGTCCCGAAAACACCCTGGCCAATAGTACTCTTGCAAGAGACGGTCCTTAGTTTTCTTAACTCCAAGGTGTCCGGACCACGAACCCCCATGCGTCAAGCGCAACAGATCCTGACGATAGCATTGAGGAACGATCAGCTGATCGAACTCCACTCCTCTGCGGTCTAGATACTTCCGGTACAGGACTCCACCTCTTTCCATAAAACGCGCATTTTTCCTGGCGATACCTTCCTTGACATTGCAGCGTATGTTTTCTAGGCTACCATCCTTCTTTTGCTCGGCTATCAAAGCCGACCGGCTGACTTTTAGCAACCTATCAAGTCCGTCTGACGTAGGCGCGATGAGCAAATCTGCAGATAGCTTTTCTAACTTTCCCGCATCGGGATTTTCCTCTCCGGTATCTGGTGCCTTTAACGTTACAGACTCAAGTTTATTCAGTTCGGGCGTGCTCTGAATATCGGCTTGCTGCGCCTCTGACCCTTTCGCATTGTTTGATAACGTCGGCCCCGCAACTACCGCCTTTGCAGCGAGCTCCCGAACCTTCGATGTGGTTAAGGCCTGAACGCTAGCCTCACCAAACAAAAGCCCCTTCTCGCGCAGGAGGTGATCGGACCTGTTTGAAAATAGGTACGGGTACTGGGGGGGCAGCATAGATGACACTGCCGCCTCCGTCTCAAGCGCTCCGAAAGGTCCTTCAATAAGCACTTTTGCTACCGGCAGACACACGCTATGAGCTTCCACGGCTTGCTTGTTCCATGCGCACTCGCCCGTGAACATATGGGGTTCTACGTAAGAGGGGTGAACTACATCCATCGTAGCTGCGGAATCGCGAAGCACTCGGCACTCTTTCCCGTTCACGAGGAGGTCTCGCATGTAAGGCTCGAGAAGCTTCATGTTCTCGTCAGTGCTGCATAATGAAAAAAACACAACTATTGGTGTTGTTTCCGGACACTGCGCCGAAAAGTGACCCGGCTTTTGGCACGTATAACAAACGCGCGCTTGCCTCATCTCGAACCGCTTTCTGCCTTCGGCTTCGGCTGCCGCCGTCTCCTTAGGTTCGGTCGCACTGCTTTCACTCGCATCCGCACTACGTGTGTTCCCCTTTGCTCTCATGGGTGTGAACTTCGGCCTCTCAAACTTCGAGCCAAATTCACCCTTTTGACCGTCCTTAGCTCCGCGAGCCCGACGCGTCACAAACTCCTCGGCTAGCTCAGTGGCTTTAGCCACCGTACAAACGTCTGGCCTATCCAAGACCCAGTACCGCACGTTCTCAGGTAACCGACTATAAAACTGTTCTAGCCCGAAACACTGCAGAACTTTCTCGTGGTCACCAAACGCTTTCTCTTCTTTGAGCCACTCCTGCATGTTTGACATAAGCCTGTACGCAAACTCTGTGTATGACTCACTTCTGCCTTTCTCATTTTCCCGAAACTTCCGACGGAACGCCTCCGCTGACAGCCTGTACTTTTTTAGCAGACTCGATTTCACTTTGTCGAAATCCTGTGCCTCCTCTCTATCCAAGCGAGCGACTACGTCGGCCGCCTCGCCGGGTAACAAAGTGAGCAAGCGCTGTGGCCACGTTTCCCGAGAGAACCCCTGCTTCTCGCACGTTCGCTCAAAGTTAACCAGGAACAAACCAATGTCCTCTCCAAGCTTAAACGGCCGCATCAGGTCAGTCATTTTGAACAATACTCGTTCTCCTGCACCGTGTGCCTGACTTCCATTACGAGCGCGTTCCATCTCTACCTCGAGACGCTTCATTTCCAAAGCGTGGTCGCGCTCTTCTTTTTCTTTCTCTTTTTGTTCTTTACGTTCTCGCTCCTGTTTTTTTTGCAGTCTCCCTCTCCTCAATGGTCTCAAGGCATTCCGACAGCTCGTCATCCTCAGCTTCTAACTCAAGAATAGCCCTTAGCAGTTCAGGTTTTCTGAGTTTGTCTGAGACATCCAGACCCAACTCTCTTGCAAGCTCCAGCAATTTCGGTTTGCGCAACGACTTCAAATCCATGGCTGCTCTGAATGCTGCTTTCTCTACTGCCTATTATTGTCTTGCCGCAATCTAACCCGGCAGCAACGACAACCACAATTACCAGCTCTGTTTCTGACACTAACAAAAGCCTGGCAAAGCTCAGAAGAAGAAAGTCCCGCACTCACCAAACCTCGCAGCCAAGAGTTCAGCGCAGTCGTTCCGCTGCAGGCAACCAGTCATCACACAGGGCTCGTTGCACTGCTCCCGGATCCGTGTTCAGCTGCTCAGCATACAGTCAACTGCATCTCTTCGCTGCTGGCCTCCGTTGTCGCGATCTCACCGCTGGCAGACAGTTGTTGTAATCGCGCAGCTGGCACGAGTTGTTGGGAACTCGGCGCTGACGCCCGTTGTTGCACCTGGGTCGCAAGCCCCAAGGGTAGCGTTGGCCTGGCGGCCTGGGGTACAACTGGAAGCATCCGAAGGTCCCGGCAAAGCATGAGTCGACTGGTAACAACAAAACAACTTGTTTATTCTAACATCGCAAAGAGTTGGCGGTCAGGTTGACCGAAGTAGAGAGACGGGAGTGCACTTTACTCAACAGAAGAAATCGGAGCCCTCCTTTGGCGTCCGGGGGCAGCTGCTTTTATACTCTCGCAGTTGAGGGCAAGAAGGAACCCCTCTATAGACGAGCACGTGACTGTGCCGCTCGGGCACAATGGGATAAGGTGACGCATACTGTCGTGTCGCCGCCGGTCGGGCACAATGGGGAGGAAAGGTGGCTCACACTGTCGTGTCGCCGCCGGTCGGGCACAATGGGGAGGAGAAGGTGGCTCACACTGTCGTGTCGCCGCCGGTCGGGCACAATAGGGAGGAGAAGGTGGCTCACACTGTCGTGTCGCCGCCGGTCGGGCACAATGGGGAGGAGAAGGTGGCTCATACTGTCGTGTCGCCGCCGGTCGGGCACAATGGGGAGGAGAAGGTGGCTCACACTGTCGTGTCGGCGCCTGTCAGACCCCCTCGCTTCACAGTTGTTGGGAGCTCCTCTCCCCGGCTGCCGCGCTTCGACAAGCGTGGGCACCAATATGCACATACACTCACACACGCACATGAAGACACGTGGCATCGGAACATGCCTGGACGCGCTTGGCGGGGAGGCGTAGCGGCGACGCCGAACGGGCGAAAATGTCTGCCGCTTTGTTGCAGCCGCGCCGGCTAAACCGCGCGTCGTAGGCGAAACGTAACACCCTAAACCTGGCTGCTTCCCGGACGTACACTTCGCGAAGACCAGGTGGTGAAGGTCAGATGGTGAAGATGTGGCAAAGGTGGTGAATAAGTAGAGAAAGCCCGCAGACCAGGTGGTGAATTCACTACCTCTGAGTTGTCATGGTGTTGCATGTCTATAGATTAACAATAGACAAACATCGTTAATCTGGGCCCAACCCGTGTACGCTGTAACCAAGCGCAGGTACCGGTGGATAATACATAGCTGCATTTGATATAAGCCACTAAAGTTGTATACTACTGAGATTGCTGTAGAGCCTATTTGTAGACTTTAGTATACACATAGTGTATACCTCCGCATTTGTTGACCACATATGATCTACGTAGTCGCTCTCGGCAACCCCAAGACAGTCTTCACAGTTGTCGCATCACTTTTGCAGCAGTAGAATAACGGAAGCAAAACGCCGACCCAATTGTTAAAATATATGTTATGAACGCCAGCTTCAGATACAAGTGGATTCGAAACAGGCATCAAGCTAACAGCAAAGACACTCGTAATGTTTGTAGCTGACAACGCGGACTTTGTGAATGTGCCATGAACCGATGTCGCGCATGTGGTGTTCGCGTTGTGTGTCGTCCGATTCTCGGATACTTTTCACATTGTCTTCATATCTCGGTTGCGTCACTAACATCGGGCGACTTTTGTTGCCTAATATCCTGCACTATAAACTCATCAAAGTTTCTTATTCACTTAAGATAGGTGCCAATTTCTCTGAGCCCACCCAGTATTTCGCCGGCGGTATGCCTGCGCAGCCACGCATATGAGTACCTCAATGCTGTACTGATTGCTTTGACCTATCATCGGAACAGAAAATTAGCACTAACATACGTGCGGGCATCACATTCGGCGGTACGCTGGAAGATATGCTACAAATACGCTGTATTACTCATCGACGCTGGCAATAATGCGTCTAAAACGTCTGAAGGGCACCGTAACGGCTTTTACAAACAGCGCATTCATGTTAGCGTTCCAGTCTCATACGATAGCCCACAGCGCTTGTCATACAACCTGCCAGCGCATATCCTTCGTCCACGAAAAAAATGCATAACGGAAAAGAAAAGACACCCGTTCCGGCGCGCATGGCGCGCAGAGAGAGAGAGAAAGAGACAAAGAAAAAAATGAAGGAGGAAAAGGCGCTCACACTCCTCCGAGCGCGCACGCCCTCCCGCGCGGAGCTCCTGCGCATGCTCGGAGCTCTTGCGCATGCGCGGCGGTGCGCCGTCTCAACGAGTGCGCCAGGCACGTAAACGGTTGTGCCGGTGTGCGGTGTCTCCCTGAACGTTGGTGTCTGTGTATGCGTGTCTTCTTTGTGGCATCACACGTCAACTACACTGAATGGTAAGCTTTATCAAAGACGTTTTGCGTCAATACCTCCTGATTATGTGAGCGCATTTCGTAGAGCGAACCGGCTGCATGTAGCGCAGGCGACTCGGGTATAGTGTCGGTTTGTCGTTGACATGGTTTGATAACGCGCTCTTGTTCTCGCTTCTACTATACGGAATGTTTTACGGCGAGCGATCGCTCGTGCTTGTTGATTTTATCATTATAGTTTAGGTGCGTAAAAAAGGAAGTACACCATGTTTTAACTTGATACTGAGCAACCACTAAGCGGATTGTGTGTGTTGGGCAGCCAGTGTGGTAGATCTCATTTCGTGGCGCTTGATCCGGAGGCGATGAATGCTGCACCGTATGTGTAGTGAAATTCTCGTGACACGCTTTACGTATATATCTCGAAATTGTGTTAGCATCAAGAATTTTCAAACAGACAGGCATAGTTGAATAACTGCTAGCGTACTCAGATGAAAGGCCGTGTTTGCGGGGCATGCATCAGCAGTGTGTGCGCTGCCGTTTTCGCATAGTTTAAAAGTAGCAGTATTTTTAAGGTTCCTGGCAACCAATCTAAATAATTTTGGGAAGTTACAGCAAGCAAAACACGAGACTTGAAGAAATATCTAGTAGAAATCTCTAGATTCACCCAATCTATTTATATGCAACCATAAACGCTTTTGGAGCATGAAACCTGCGATAAGCTCAGTCACTTGCAGCTTCGCAACTTAGCCGAAAAAATTAGAGAACAATAAATTAGTCGCTCCGGGAACACCTTTACACGTTTTTAACTGAAGGCATTGCGTTTGACGGTAGTTGGAAGATTCGTTTTTTGTCTCTTTTTTAAACAATTTAGCAGCAGAAGTTATCTTTCGAGCTATATGAAAAGCGTTAAGCGGCTTCCGATGCTTCGGCGTTCTGCAGTTTACGTGCTCTTAATCACAAGGCAGCTGCTGGCGCAGATTCGCATTGTGCTAATCGTGCATGGTATGAAGCCATTGTCGTGCGTAATAAGTGTTCCGGTTTTCATTACTGTTGCATGTAGTGCCGTCGTCTTGGACAGACTGCGTACAATATGCGCTGTACAAAAGAAAAAAGAGCCAGATTATCAATTTGGTGGCCTTTTCTAAGTAGATAACGCACAGATTATTCAAATAATTCAGTGGACATTGCATTTGTTCTACCCTTATCAACACACCTAAGAGATCGTAACATGTTTTAGTTGATAAGTAACCTGATCAGTACGCCCCCATTCATTTGCATTCTACTGAAAGTGTCGCAAATGTATTCATCTCGAAGTATGAGAAAAGAGACATTGCAGACTGTTCTAAGCGGAAATAAATTGCAAATATTAACGTGATTGTTCAAAACTGCAGTCAGTATGCTGAGCATGTTCGTTCGGCACGGGCATATTACATTAACACCTGAAAAATGTGCACAGTCCAGCCGGGTATCTTTGTTTCAACAAGTATTATTATAGGAATCGTTTGGGATTCTCGCATTTCTTTTATTTTTATAAGTACACTGTGTGTCACATGAACCTGTCTTAAAACGAAACGTACCGTTGCTGGCACCGGCGACCATTACGGTTGTCTAACTGCTTATCATACTGTAGTATAACGAAACATCATAATGGTACTGATTAATATTGCCATGTAGTCTTCAGTCAGAGGTAAACAAAGTTAACTAGAGGCATAAGTGATGAGAGCAAATTATATTGAAAACTACTATTGAACCGTAAAAATAACTAATTGTATAACTCATTGTAATTGTTGCATTTGCTTTACGTGTGTCTCTGTGTCTTCCGTGCTCTACTCGTGTGGCCATCAATTACGAACTTGCGAAGCCCTTGTCAGCTTTATTAATCAAGGGATTCAAGTCAGTTGAATCTAATACTGCATGTCAAGTGGCTGACGTGTTATTCGTTTTATCTAAATATTATGGACTGGCAGTACTTGGCAAGCATTAAACCTCAATATTTTTTTTATTACACTTAAGCTGCAGGCGTCATAGATTGCCAGAAAATTTTCATGAAAACAGCCAGGGAAGGCTTGGAAAAAGATCGGGAAATTTTAAAATGGCCACATAGGTATGCTGTCTTGTTATATGTCATACAAAGTTTCCAGAGAATCTCTGAGTTAAATATATTTTTAAAACGTTTCACCTGATAAAAATTGAAGGAAATTGGTTCCATTTATTGAAAAATAAAAGAAAGTCAAGCATACTGACAAGGCATTTCTTACTCAATATGTGTTTTTTTTTTTGCGTTAACTAAGCGTCCTGAACCTCGATAGCCTAGAAAAAATTTTCATCTTTCAAAGCACCTTAAATAATTTACTGTAATAGAATTTATTCGAACTATACTATCAGTTCTGTTTCCTAGGAGGTACATATCTGTCGTGCCATGACACAAATTGCTCGTGTGGCATTCCGGGTGCTCATGTGGTATACCTAACTTGGAAACCTGTTAGCACGCCCAAGAGGCCTCATTACCTGTAACAAATTAAGTGACCATATCGATACAATCAGCCCATCTGCCTTCCGTCGAAGTTATGGCCAATCACCTATTCATTTAAAAGTATGAGAAAGACATTTAAATGTGTATTAAGCAAAATAAATTACAATCTTAGGCATGATACTGTGAATATTCCAGTCACGTCTTCTGAAAATATCCCTCTGCACGGGCATACTTAACTACCAGCCCCCCAAAATATGTACAGACAGCCCAACTGGGTAACGTTACAGCAATAAATATAGAGACCATTTGGGATACGTACAATAATGCATCATATATGAACTTGTCATAAAAAGGAACATACTGTTGCTGGCACGAGCAGCAGTTGTGACTGTTTAATTGTTCACCATACCATGCAATAAAACATGGTATAAAGGTGCTGATTTGTATTGACAAGCAGCCATTAGTCATAGTTAAACCGCATTAAGTATTGACTTAGATGGTTTGAGCAAATATATTAAGCTGCTTAATGAACACACAAAGAATATACACTTGTTATTTTTGC
This sequence comes from Dermacentor variabilis, assembly GCF_050947875.1. Taxonomy (NCBI): domain Eukaryota; kingdom Metazoa; phylum Arthropoda; class Arachnida; order Ixodida; family Ixodidae; genus Dermacentor; species Dermacentor variabilis. The sequence goes on from NC_134576.1 coordinate 33,297,470, forward strand.
CTCATATTACTGCATCTACTTATTTGCAGCATACACCTGCAGCACCTTTGGGACTAATGACACAAAGGTCAAGGCCAGCCTGGCGACCATGCTTGCCAAGGAGTAGTGTAAATATTTAATCTGTTTCCATAATAGCATACGACATGAATTTAAGGAATTCATCTATTATATCGAGCAATAAAAACGGTGAATGCATTGCTGGTGCATTTGTTTTATTTTTCGCACTGCATGATTCAGCACTATATAAATTCTTTCTGTTTATGCAACATATATGAAAGTACAGCTGGTTCAGAAGCATTATTAATCTACTAATGGTAATGCATAAGTGCAGATGAAAAGGAACAGGTGCACATGCATAAATACATTCAAAACTTTTTGCTACCGCATGTAAACAAAAATGTAAACTAACTTGTAGATAGCCGCTATGGAGGCCTTATACACTCTTTGTAGACTTGTCTATAAGATGTCTGTGTATATAGAGTGCCTATAGATCAAAAAGAATTCATATTTGTTAACAAATGTCTGCAGAATGTCATAGAAAAAAAGTGTATCGGACTATAAAGTTCTGTTTTCGTAGACTGAAGTCTATAGAATGTCTATAGACTATCTATATACATTTGTATATAGACATTCCATAGACTTCAGTCTACAAAAGTAGAACTGTATATATAGTTCTACTTTTGTAGACTGAAGTGTATAAAATGTCTACAGACAAATGTCATCTGTAGACATTCTATAGACTTCTGTCTACAAAAGTAGAACTGTAAGCCTATACACTTGTCCATAGACAGTCTATAGACAGTCTATAGACTCACACTTCTTATAGACTAGTCTATAAAAAGTGTATGGCCATAAGTCTCTAGACTGTCTATAGGCAGTGTATAGACAGTCTATAGACTCAGGCTTTTTATAGACTAGTCTATAAAAAGTGTATGGCCATAAGTCTATAGACCGTCTATAGACAGTCTATAGACTCAGACTTCTTATAGACTAGTCTATAAAAAGTGTATGGCCATAAATCTATAGACAGTCTATAGATTTTAGTCTATAGACAATCTATAGACTCAGACTTTTTATAGACTAGTCTATAAAAAGTATGGCCATAAGTCTATAGACTGTCTATAGACTGTGTATAGACAGTCTATAGACTCAGACTTTTTATAGACTCGTCTATAAAAAGTGTATGGCCATAAGTCTATAGACTGTCTATAGACTAGGCTAAAGAAATGTCTATAGACAGTCTATAGACTTCATAGACAAATGTCTATAGGCTGTCTATGGACTTTCTATAAAAATTTTTGTAAGGGAACAACAGGTCGTCTGGAACTGTTACGCTGCTGCGCCAGCTGTGCGTTTGTTTATCCTTGCAGGCACAGTCAAAGGCCTTCAGAACGAAGCGCTTGGACATTTCAAAATGTTTCGTCGCGGTGATGGCTTCGTCGTAAAGAATCGCGCACCTACCGCTCGAAGTCGGGCAGACAAGCGGGTTCACAATTTTTTTTTTTTGCTCATGGTGATCAACAGATAGGCTGCAAAAGAAGCCGCTGATTTTCCCTTGTGCACTTCACCCGAGGCAATGCGCGACTGCACCTGACCTTGCGGCATTGCGGTTCCCGACATGGTCCGCAGCAAAACACGGGAGTGACGCGAACTGCAGCTGTGCGCCAGCGAATGACACTGTTGTCGCCCTTGTCGAAATTCTCGGTTTCGTCTGCAGCCTTTTCGCTGGCTGCCTTCGTCCACCTCCGCCTTATTTCCGGCCCTTCACAGCTTCGACGAGGTCGTCGTTTGTCATTTCCGAGCGTAGCATGACGTTAGTGGCGCGGTATATCAAATGCCACTTATTTGCGGGAAGAGAGAGGAAAAAGGGCAAATGATAGGCAGGAGGTTAGCAACGGCTGAGCCCAGTTATTTACCCTGCACCGGGGGAAGGGCAAAAGGGGAGGGAAAGATGAAGAGGAGAGAAATTCCACTGTTAATTTCGCCGACGCATTGGCAAGTATCTGCTCTATATTACAGACGGTTTCGCAGTCCTGAATACTTGAGAAATTTCTTATGTCTATGTAGACCAAGGCGCCCGCTGCTTGGGGCAAAAGAAGATTTGCAGGTTTGAAAAAGGTGAGGGAAAATACTAATTTCGCTGAGTATTGTAACACATGCACCCATGATCCCCGACTTAACGAGATAAAAATTCTCGGCAGTGGTAACCACACGAACGCAGTGAGTTAATACGTTAGGACACCCTTTTTTTATATATCAACGAGTGGCCATGATTTTGTAGGCGATTCGTCTTTTAACCTGTACAACAGAGAGAGAGAGAGTGTGTGTGTGTTTTTCTTGAAGCACACGTGTGGACACCATTGTGGCAGCCCAGTTCTCTCACGTGTGCTGGTGGTGTCATGCGTTTCGTACTTCTTCGATGACTCTTGCCGGTGAATGAGCAGTATGAGTTTGGCGCTTGTTCCTCGTACCCTCCATTTAGATCGCGTCTTTTTATAGCTACCATATGCTACAAGTAGATGAAGTCAATAGATCCAGATGAGGGGAATATCACAACCTCTGCGTAGTACGGATATTGCCACACGGTGTTTGATCAAGCCTCGACAGTGGCTACTTCTTATGTGCACCGCACCTAGAATATTTTGCAACCAAATAAATTTATTAGGTAGGAAGTCTGGAACAATACAACAACATATCCGAGACGAAGATGGAAATGAACTGGAAGGGGACACGGCATTAAATTACATCCGAAAAATAACCGCCAAATCATTCCATGCAAATGACGAAGTTGTAGTTGAGGAGAAAAGGGGCATGAAAGAGAACCAGATAGAAAAGAAGCTGGTGCTCACAACTTTTAACTGGAAGAAAGCCGAAGAAAAAATTTCTGAGCGCACAGCCACAGGGCTAGACGAGGTTCCGGTTAGGCTGATTAATGAACTGGGAGCAAAAAGTAAGGAAGCTCTGGTGAAAGCAGTAGCAGAAAGTCTAAATACGAGACAGCTGGCGACAATGCAGGAAGAATTTAACTTATAAAGGTAAGGGGGAGAAAGATACAATTCACACGTATAGAGCGTTGACCATTACATCGATAATATACAGGTTAGCAGGGCAGGCAATCAAATTAAAGCTGCAAGTATGGGCAGGGAACATGGAATTTTCGGAGAACTTCAGAATGGCTTCAGTATACGTAGGCGTTTGGATCATAACTTATTTCTCCTTACTCAGTGTATTGGAACATCAAGTGTAGAAAGGAGACCATTATATGTGGCCTTTTTAGACATTGCATGAGCGTATGACAACGTAGACCGCAACATTTTGTGCAATGTTCAGGAAGGGGCACGCTTAGGCGACGATTGTCTATAGCTTTTGAGAGAGATTTACCTATAAAATACCGTTTGCGGTGAATGGGAAGGGATGGGAAACGAGGAGAAAGTTCATATCAAGAAGGGACTGAGGCAAGGGTGCCCTTTATCCCCACTGCTGTTTGTGATGTACATGGTGAAGTTGGAGAGGGCGCTAGAAGGAAGTAATATGGCGTTTAATCTTTTATACAAACAGGCGGGTACAGTAGTAGAGCAGGAGCTTCCAGGTTTGTTTTACGCGGACGGGATTGTGTTGCTAGCTAACAAGCAAAATGATATTGTCACGTGGTCGTGACGTCATAGAACACAGTAGCAATACTGTGAAAGGCAAAACTAGCTTTTATTGGGCGAACCTGTGCCCACAAAACAGGCTACACTTAAAGCACAACGAGAGCGGCGAACACAGTCGTCGATCGTCGAAAATCTGATCAGCGGGTCAAGCGCGTCGGCTTTTATACAGCAGTCGTCGAACGCTCCAGACTAATCGTTCGGGCCCGTGTGCCTTCCACAAAGTTCTACACCATTCGTGTCACGCACCCGCCATGGTTGCTCAGTGGCTATGGTGTTGGGTTGCTGAGCACGAAGTCGCGGGATCGAATCCCAGCCACGGCGGCCGCATTTCGATGGGGGCGAAATGCGAAAACACCCGTGTGCTTAGATTTAGGTGCACGTTAAAGAACCCCAGGTGGTCAAAATTGCCGGAGTCCTCCACTACGGCGTGCCTCATAATCAGAAAGTGGTTTTGGCACGTAAAACCCCAAATATTATTATTATTAAATTCGTGTCACGCGATGAAATCAGATAACACAAGGTTCGGCGACAACAGACAGCCGGGTAGAAGCATCGATAACTTTCCAGAAACTTCGGATACATGCAGGCGCGTCCCGCGCTGTACGATTACATTTGTTAGGCGGCGAAACGTGGTCGCCCGATAAAGATAAGTACACGTGTCAATATGCAACATCTGGCTAATATCTATGGACTGGAAGGCGATAAGTTAGGTCTGAAATTAGGTGTTATGGTATTCATTGAAAACAGCGAACAGACAGTGACAACCAAAGGCCAGGGAATACCTCGCGTAAAAAAATATAAATACCTTGGTATATGGGTAAATGAAGGCGATAGATATATGGAAACACATGAAAAAACAATAACAGTAAAGAGGAAGAGAAATGCGGCCATAATGAACACAAAGTGCTATGGGGATGCAATAGGTACGAGGTGCTCGGGGTATGTGGAAATATGTAATGGTTCCAGGACTTATTTTTGGAAATGCGATTGTTTGATTGAAATGAAGGGTCCAATCGGGACCCCATGGCAACCAAAGGTCAGTGGGACGACTCGCAGTGGGCGCTCACGGGAAGACTAAAAATGAAGCTGTGCAAGGTGATATGGGCTGGACTAGTTTTGAAGCGAGGGAAGCTCACAGTAAAATTAGTTATGAAGAACGACTGAGAAATATTGAAGAAAGTAAATGAGCTGGGAGAGTGTTGAGGTATCTGTACAGGAAAACATTGATTCACAGTGGAGGAAAAGAATTAGGAAGCTTGCCAGCAAGTATACAACCTGTATGGTGCGCAGCACAGCAACAGAGAACGTCAAGCGGAAAATCAGAGAGGCTGAAATAATCTCGTGGGTGGCGGCAGTTGAAAATAAACCTGCTATAAGTAAGTACGTAACACTAAAAGAAATCAGGGAATGAACAATTTTTAGAACTCAAAGGGAAGCTCTTCAAATTTCAAAGCGACGTCAGGATGGCTTAGAAGACGCGCCTATAACGCGAGATATACGAAGGAAGATGCATGTGCTTGCTGCGGGAAAGGTAGGGAAACGATGGAGCATTTAGTAATCACTGGTATCGTTGAAGCGCTTGAATTCAGTGAGGGCAAAGGGAAAGTAAACATGTTCGCAAAACAGATTAGTAAGAGGTGATTGAAAGATTGGTGAAAGAAAATTAGAGAAAAGACAAACAGCGGAGGTGTACGAAGACAAGGCTCACAATAAGGGCTCATAAACTTTGGTTTTGGGAATTATTCGTACTTTTTTTTCTTTTTTACGTAGGTAGGACATTAGGCAATAAAATAAGAGCTTTGTCGAGCAACCTGTGCACCGCCCCGCTCCAACAGGGACGCTCATAACATCCATCCATCCACAGCTCAGTGGCGGCTACGGTGAGCAGTGGTGGCACCGCTACCTGCGTCCGTTGTAAAGCAACGCATCAGCTTTCTGGGACACGCAATTTTTTTTCGTTGTAGAAACGAAGTCGTTGTTCGTGTCCTTGCTGCAGAGACGTTCAAAATGTATACCAAGAAAAGAAAGGAATTTGGCCGGCACGTACGGAATCTTTCACTGTGCATTTTGTGTCGTCGTAGAGGTCTCAGAGAGCCATGGGCTGCATATTCTGGAATGAGAGCCTTAAGTACACAAACTACAACCGTGGATACTTCCACAAAATACGGCCTCTCAACGCCTTTCTGATTAAACTGGCCGTTTCAAGAAGAATAAAAGAAAAACGCCACGGAAAGTTGAACTGCCACATCAGGAATTTCAGTGTCGCATCACCACAATTTACACCATTTATTCACGATGACCACGGTGGACCAAACCCAGCTCGTGCGACTTCTTCGCGGCCTTGAACTAGATATTGCCACATCCTCTATGGTCGCCGCGGGTATTTGCCAGGCGATGAAAACGACGCTGAAGTAGCGCGCGAGTAGAAAAACAGAGACGACGAACGTTTACATTTAAACTCCAACGCTCAAATTGCTAACTCCCTTGTTATCATTATTATTTTTATGCACCTAATTGAACCACCCGATTCTTGCCCAATACCCCACTGTGGGTATGTGCCACGGCCACTCAGGACAACAACAACAACAACGACAACGACGTCGGGTTGACTGCGCTGACAAAGTGATTTTACACGTCCTCGACACCGGCTTTCCCGTCTCCTACTAGGCTTTGACACTGGTGGAGGTGCGGGGTAGGATTGCCTCATGCTCGGCACCCCTTTGTGGAGCCATATACATCGAACACGGAATCACCTGCGTTCGTCGCAACTCCTGTTCACCGGTACAGTTGCCGCCTGCTAGGCCTGACGCCCGAGTTCAACCCTTTGCAGGACCCTGCAGGAACGCGTCTACCTACTTCAGCCATGGCTACTGCAACTCCATCGTAGGTGACGCTACAGAATTCTAATATTCCAGAAAGTTTCCACGGGGATGTTTTGAAGGTGCCCAAGATTGGCTTGAGCGATTTGAGTGTGTCGCCAGCCAGTTATAATGAGTGGGGCTCCCAGCAAAAGCTGGCTAATGTCTATTTTGCGCTTCAAGACAGTGCGCGGACGTGGTTTGTGGATCGGGAGAGAAATTTGACCCCGTAGGATGCCTTCCGCACCCAGCTGCTAGACACATTCACTAGTAGCGACAGAAGAGACAACGCGCAGCGCCTGCTCGAATCCCGTATTCAAAAGCCAAATGAGAGCGTCGCCATGTTTGCAGAAGATATGACCCGCCTTTTCCGCGGAGCAGACCCTGAGATAGCCGAAGAAAAGAAGTTACGCTATCGCTTGCGCGGAGCGAAGGAGCAACTGTTTGCCGGACTCGTGAGGAACCCATGCACCGACGACAGTGGCCGAATTCACCAACGAGGCTACCGCTATAGAACGGGCACTACAGCAACGGTACCGCCAATATGGTCGCACGAACTCGCCGTTGAATGCTTCAATTCTATCTGAGAGCTGCGGCACGTCTCTGCGTGAAGTCATCCGGGAGATTGTGCGAGAGGAGATCCGGCAGCTCGGGATTTCTCCTATGGCACCAGCGGTGGCTTCTGTCGCTGATATCGTTCGGGAGGAAGTTCGACAGGCCTTTTCGTCGCCATACCGGCGGGCGGTGCCGCGGCAATTAACCTACGCGGAAGCTGTCTGTCGTCCACCTCCCGCCACTTCGATGCTGCTGACAGCGTCAACCACTACGACGCAGCCATCACCGCCACGCCCGACGCCCTATTTTTGACAGTCACAGCCACCACCAGCTATGCCGTATCGCCGCCAGCCAATCGCTGCGCCTCGGTCTTACGGCGAATCCCCTGCCGGCTAGCCGTTTCGAAAGACCGATTTGTGGCGCACCGCTGACCGCCGGCCGCTATGCTTTCATTGCGGCGAAGCAGGACATGTTTACCGCGCGTGACACTACCGCGCAGCTGGGTATCCAAGGTTTCCCAACTGCAATTACCCTGCGTTTGATGTTGCACGTACCTGCGATGAAAATACTACAAACTTTCGGCCGGAAGGTTCAGCGACACCTCGATCGCGTTCCCCTTCTCCGTTCTCCGGCTCGTTACGCCCCACCGATCCGTCGCGATTTTCCTGACGCCTCTAGGGGCAGGTCTCCTAGCCCGCGCCGGGGAAACTATAGGCAGCGACCTCCGGGGGTGAGGCTGCAAACCGTCTAACTTTGCAAGAGCCCCAATCAGCGGTGACCGACGACTCTAAAGCTCCGACGACTCCAACCACACCCCCTGTAACAGACGCCGTCAGCGCCGATCTTGTCGTTTGCATTGACGGTCACGAAGTGGCCGCTCTCGTCGATACTGGTTCCCATTTTTCGATAATAAGTCAAAAGCTGGCCGACAGGCTAAGAAAAGTCAAGAGGCCGTGGACTGTGCGCAACATCAGAACTGCCGGCGGCCAGTTGATGACGCCTATTGGAAAATGCATAACCAGAATAGTAATCGCCGGTGCAACCTTCGTCGCCACCCTCGTCATTCTCTTTGAGTGCTGCAAGGAACTTATATTGGGGATGGATTTCTTGAGAGAGTACGGTGCAGTGATTAATGTCCGTGACCTCGTCGTCACATTTGCTACGAGCTCAGATGACGTCGGCCCCGCGGAACTCCAGCGACCCCGCTTACGTATCGCCGACGACGATGTCACGCTTCCGCCACGTAGCTGTGCCCTCGTACCTGTTATCTGCGACAACTTGAACACCGGGACTGGAGTCGCCGAACACATCGACGCACTGGTATTGAGCCAATGCGTTTCCATCGCCAGGGCCGTAATTAACGTACACGATGGACGTGCCGAACTCCTGCTGACGAATTTTACCAGGGAACGTCGACACATTGTTAGTGGCACGGCTGTTCCTTACTTCGACGAATTTACCTCAGTACAAGACTGCCTCTCAGTGGAGCACGCGACGTACACCGTTGCCATGCCTGCCCCTGTGGTTGACATCAGTCCCACCTTGTCGCCCGTCGAACGTAACAGCCTTCCTGAGCTCATCGATGAGTTTAAGATTTGCTTCTCATCAACGTCACGAGTCAGCCAGACGCCGCTCACTAAGCACCGTATTATCACCGAAGCCGACGCCAGACCAATTCGGCAGAATCATTATCGCGTAGCACCGAAAGAGCGCGAGGCAATACAAACCCAAGTGAAGACGATGCTTGAGGACGGGGTTATTCGGCCATCTAAGAGTCCTTGGGCATCGCCGGCCGTATTGGTGAAAAAGAAGGACGGTAGCCTGCGCTGCTGCGTCGACTATCAAAAACTCAACCACATCACAAAGAAAGACGTTTATCCGCTGCCGCGTATCGACAATTCACTGGACAGGCTACGAAACGCACGTTACTTTTCGTCGATGGACTTGAAAAGCGGCTACTGGCAAATAGAAGTTGATGAGAGAGACCGTGAGAAGACCGCTTTTGTGGCGCCCGACGGACTTTATGAATTTCAGCTGCTCCCCTTCGGTTTGTGTTCTGCGCCGGCAACGTTTCAACGACCAATGGACACGGTACTCTCAAGCCTCAAATGGCAAACCTGTCTGGTGTACCTCGACGACGTGATTGTTTTCTCCGTCACATTCGAGCAACACTTACGGAGACTAAAGACGGTCTTTGAAGCAATACGGTCAGCTGGTCTAACTTTAAAACCTGAAAAGTGCCATTTTGTCTTTGAAGAACTTCAATTTCTAGGTCACGTTGTTAGTCGTGAAGGTGTCCGACGTGACCCTATTCCCAATAACTTCCCAACGCCATCAGATAAAAAGGCCGTGCGACGTTTTCTGGGCCTTTGCGCCTACTACTGACGCTTTATTGCGAAATTTTCGCGCATCGCATGGCCATTAACACATCTCACCAGAGAAGATGTCCCCTTCGTGGGGGCGAAGACCAGCAACGGGCATTTCACGACCTACGGCAACGGCTGCAGACGCCTCCCGTGCTCGCACACTTTTATGAAAACGGTCCTACGATTCTTCATACCGACGATAGTAATGTCGGCCTTGGCGCAGTGCTTGTACAGCGTCAGAACGGCACCGAAAGAGTGATTGCTTACGCCAGCAGGACGCTATCAAGAACGGAGGCTAACTATTCCACTACAGAAAAGAATGCCACGCACTGGTGTGAGCCGTCCTGAAATTTCGGCCATATTTGTATGGTCGGTGTTTCACCGTTGTCAGTGATCATCGTACACTTTGCTGGCTGGCTAATTTAAAAGATCCAGCTGGTCGGCTTGCGCGCTGGAGTATTCGGCTCCAAGAGTTCGACTTCACGGTTGTGTACAAATCGGGGAAACGACACACCGACGCCGACTGCCTCTCTCGGTCTCCTGTTGAGACTGCAGTCCACGACGATGATGACGCGGCTTTTCTAGGCGTAATGAAACGGTGACAGATACTGTCGCCGTTTCACGCCACCAACGCGAGGACGCAGAACTGGTTCCTCTTTTCGATTACTTGGAGGGAAAAACAAGCAGCGTGCCGAGGTTATTCGTCAGAGGGCTGTCTCCGGTTTGCTTGCGCCACGACGTTCTCTATAAAAAGAACTTTTCACCTAGTGGCCGCAGCTACTTACTCGTCATTCCCGCGTCTCTTCGCGACGAAGTCCTACATGCCTGTCACAACGAGCCGACCACTGGTCACTTGGGTTACTCCCGCACAGTGGCAAGAATTAGGCTAAAGTACTATTTGCCAAGATTTGCCTCGATCGTGAAACGTTACATACAGACATGCCTGGATTACCAGCGCCGCAAAGCCCTACCCGACAAGCCAGCTGGACTGCTGCATCCCGTCCGGATACAGCAAGCGCCGTTCGAACAAATTGGCATGGACCTTTGAGGTCCGTTTCCACTGTCTATACTGCCGGAAATAGACGGATAATCGTCGTCACAGATTACCTTACTCGATACGCCGAAACAGGTGCTATGCAACGTGGAACAGCAGCCGAAGCAGCGCGATTTTTCATCGAAGCCGTCGTCCTAAAGCATGGCGCTCCCGCAGTGGTCATACCAGACAGAGGATCTGCGTTCACGGCTGCGCTTCTGGACACCGTTTTGCGATTAAGTGGTACCACTCACCGAAAGGCCACGGCTTATCATCCCCAAACCAATGGGCTGACAGAACGTTTGAATAAGACTCTGGCAGACATGATGAGTATGTACATCGAAGTCGACCACAAGAACTGGGACGAGATTCTAATACGGTGCGCCAAGTGACAACACGCGTCACGCCTTTCAACTTCGTTTACAGCCGGGAAGTGACATCCATGTTGGACGCAATGCAGCCACACGAGTGCGATGACGACGAGTCTGGTGGCGAGGAGTTTACTCAACGCGCAGAGGAAGCCAGGCAGCTTGCGCGTTTCCGAATCCAAGAACAACAAGAATACGATGCCCGACACTACAATCTTCGGCACAGACCCGTTACATACAATGTCGGTGACCAGGTGTGAACCTGGACTCCGATTAGTTGGCGGGGGTTGTCTGAGAAGCTCCTGTGAAGATACCTTGGCCCGTATACAGTTCGGCGCCGCATCAGCGATGTGAATTATGAAGTGGTCCCCCACAGCCATAACTGCTCCAAATGCCGGCGGCATCTGCCTGAGGTTGTGCACGTGCTTCGTATGAAGCCATACTTTTCCTCATGACCTCAACTTTGCACCGTCTGAGCACAGCCTTCGGACATTGGTGCATCGGGACGATGCCTCCTGTTCAAAGGAGGGGCAAATGCCACATCCTCTATGGTCGCCGCGGGTATTTGCCAGGCGATGAAAACGACGCTGAAGTAGCGTGCGAGTAGAAAAACAGAGACGACAACGACGTCGCGTTGACTGCGCTGATAAAGTGCTTTTACACGTCCTCGACACCGGCTTTCCCGTATCCTACTAGGCTTTGACAATATATGGTAACGCTGATCGAGCGCTTAGCTGTATTTCTTTTTGTAATTACTTGCGTTAAAAGGGCATGTTGGCGCCTGTATCCCACCCGCTTACTACTCTAATTGGCAGATCTGCACCAAAAGGTGTGAAAATTGTAAGGGAAACAAGGAAGGAGGAGAATATATTCACGACAATTTTTAAAGTTGTCGAGGACGTAGGTACTCGAACTGGACCGCGACCTTCAAGACATACACCGAGACTACAAACAGCCAAAATTTAATCTCCTACCCGCACTTTAAAACCGATATGCACCGTTAAGGGCCCTTGAGGGTGCAAATTAAAATATAGCGCACGCTCTTACACACATATCGATGTAAGAGTATAATTTATAGAGAGAAAACACTTTTAATGGTGCAAATCGGTTTACAGTGCATGAAGAGAGGCTAGATTCGACAGCTGGATTTTCTGAGAGCTCGCGCCATAGCTCGGGCAATACGCGTGCAACGGGAGGTTGTTCTCTGACAACAGGCTTTTTTTTTAGTGCGAACTAGCCGGGGGAGGGGGGGAGGGGCGACAAGAGACGAGATAGGCACAAGCGCACGGTGTGTTTGGTATACTGTGTCAATGTCGCCTGCAGCTACCGTCACCTAGCATGCACGTAAAAAGCCTGTCGGCAAGGAATGCTACCAACTGGCCCAAGCCAGCATACGCAATAGTTCGCTCAACAGCCGGTGAAAGGCACCCCCATAAGTTTCCACGAAAAAAAAAAAGAAAAATACGACAGATGAGACATCAGGCAAACTATGAAAAAGAAAGGCTTGGTGACGCAACCCAGCGCCACGTTCCAAAGGGGACGCTCATAGCATCCATCCATCGATACGCCCACAACATAAAAGCAAAGACAAATCTGCCTGAACAGTTCGCAAGTACTAATGTTCTTGTGGAGGTAGAAATGACGTCCATCGTTTGTGCGACGCTCGAAGCGCAGCACTGACCTACACGCACAAAAGGACCATGGAAACACGGAAGCCCTAGTATGTGCGAATGAAAAAAAAAGGAAAGATGAAGAATAAGTTTGCGCACACGAGTGCAGCGTTTTCATGTGATGTAAGTTGCAATAACGAGATTGAGTAGTTACTTGACACAATTGATTCTTCAAGGAACTGTACGAATTCGACGTCAGCTGCCCTGTGTCGGAATCTTCCTGGTGGCGAATCAACCATCATTCTTAGGCTGCACAAATTCGCACTTGCAAAACAGCGGACACAAGGAAGAGAAGATTGTTTTGCTAATTTGCAAAACTCGCGTGCTGCTTCGATTGCTGCAATAACCGGTGTGGGCGGGAAAGAGGACATCAAATCCAAATACTCTGCGTTGCGCTTGTCAAGGTCGCGTCGGGTCCGATTACCGTCCCACGAGCGGCGGAAATCTTCGGAGACATCAAGGACGTGCATTATGCCGATGTGGCATTAAGCATTATGAAAGCGCGACAGTAGCATCAAACATCGCAACCCTCCCCCGCTATTAAGTTGCGCAACGACTTGGGAAGATCTCGTTCACTCGCGGCGGATACCACAGAGTTCATCTTGAAAAGTTATCAGGCTTATGTAACTTTTTGACAGCATACATTTATTACCTAAGCAGAGCCGTATGCCCTATAATACCGCATATCTAATTCATGCATACGATTTGCCACAATTAAAGGCCAAGGCATGATAAAAAGAAGCAAAACTAGAATATGTCATCAGGCGCCGTGAACAAACTAAATCACGTGAAAAGTTCTAATTACATTATAACGAGAAATCTTTATCAATGGTGAAACGGGATTAACTTTTTATTATAATATCTGCTTTAAAAGGCGGAAATACATTCCATTCAGGCAGATTTCGCGTAATCTATATTTAGAACATATATTGTCTTAACTGAACTCGCAAATTAAATCATTGTGTTTCTGTTGCATTTCACGTCTGCAATGAAAGTGCAAATAATCGCCCATTTTTAATCCGGACCTAATGCCAAAATTTATTTCCTCTCACTTTACTCATAGTCGACGGGTCTTCATCCTGACTGCATATACGATCCTGACGCTGATTCTCTGTCAGAGAAATTGTAAATATAGCGCAAAGCTGTTCTCTGGAGACTGTCTTAATCGTGAAGCAGGGTCCTAGGCAGGAAGGTCCTAAACAATATCCGTAATATTGCCCAGGTTCGACCAATACGAATAAATTCACAAGCTTGGTTTGAGGGTAATTTGCATATATGCTATAACACCACACTGTCCCACATTGTCACATGTGTTTTATAGGATCGACTCGAATGCGTTCATATCGGATCACTGTATAGGTGGGACGGGACTTATATGGCAGGCTTTTTTTAAAGAGGAACATGGATTACAAATTTATGTGGACGTCGGTGTGGGCACGTACGCTTAACAGAGCGTTATGTTTTCACACGTGTCTCTGGCCATGCGGTGAAAGCGCATTCCGAGACGCGAAAGATTTCGCATGGGTCCATAGGATGCTTTGTTCCTCATTCTCTACAACTTCTAATGCTCTGCTTTTTTTTTCTATTCGTGGCTGCAATGCTGAAAGCAGCGTGTAGAAACGCAGAACAAAGAGACGGAGAAACGGACAAGGCAAACGCTTCAGTAACAACTCAAGCTTATTTAATCAACAAGTAATAAAATTCTAGCAACATTCGCAATAGCATTCGTAAAAACGGGCCCAAAAACACGTTGCAACATTCCAACCATTAATGAATGCTTTTTCTGGCGATTTAGAATGGGCATTAGAACGACAGAAAGCTGAGCTAGTTGGTAAGGATTCATTATGCAAAAAAGAGGTGAGGCGTGCAGACAGGACACAAAAGTAGAGAAGTGGACGACTTCGCGTATTCGTTCATGTTGTCCGCTTTTCAACTCTTGTGTCCTGTCTGCACGCCTCACCTCTTTTTTGCAGAATGGGCAATCGCAGCTCCTGGTGGCAGAAGATTTAGTAATGTGAATCATCCGCTTTCCTTTCCCTCATTTCGCACCCTCACGCTGTTTAGAATCGCGACTTCGTCAAGTGCTTGCAGTGTGGCGTAGAAGCCTCAAGAACAGCGAAACAGCAACTTGTACACTGTCCCCTTACGAAAGCCATTGTAAATATTGTGTTCCGTTTAGTTCCCTTAACTGAGTGTCAATTGGCACGCCGTTAAATATTACGCAGGATTTTTGGCAGGGTCTCATTTTGCTTTTTGGGCACACTTTATGTTCATCCGTGGACTACCGTCGTTTGACTTGGCCACACTGGAAGTAGAATGGGAGGGGCACATCGTCGACTTGGCCCCACCGCCGGCCTCGGCATTGCGTCTGGGAAGTGGAACAGCTGACCTGATGGTGCCGAATGTATGAATCCATACACCGAGCTGTACTCAGCGAGCATGGATCACTTGAACGACAAGTAGCCTTACTGGACCGTACGCATGAATAATTTCTGTTGGTACTTCGTTGCCTTCAACTGCATCGACAATGTAGTCCGCTTGCGCTAACCACACCCCTTCGGAAAATTAAGCTTCTTGAACTGGCACGCCAGCTCAGTAAAACTTTCTTTGTATTTCTTCTTGTGAGGCTAAGGAAAGCATACGAGAGCGCTAGCGATATTTTTTTAGCCATCGAGGTTGAGCATGTGACCGTACACTGTAAAATAACCTACGCCCTTAAAAGTGAAAGAGGTGTAACTGTGTCCATAACTCACACCCTTATGGTGTTATTTATATGACGGACACCCTAAGGGTGTGAGTTATAGACACATTTACACTTTTTTTTACTTTTAAGGGTGTAGTTTATTTTGCAGTGTATTGGGCAGTCTGAGCAAAATAAGTGATCTCGCTGCCCTCAAAAAAGATAGGGGGACATGTAAGCTGCGCCTTTAAGGGTATGACGCGATAGCTTAATCCTTCGCGTCGGTGTTTTTTATTCTTACAGTCACTCTTGTTTGCTCGAATTCATTCGTTTATAAAGATTATAACAATTATGCTGCTCCATTACAGTGGCCCTGTTTCGAGCCCGTTGTTCAGCTTCAGCCTGCCGCTTCAGCCGCTTAGCCTACGCTCGTTGTTCTTGCAACGCTGGGGCCTCTTGACCTAAGCCGCTTGACCTCCGCCTCTGACTCTCGCAGTTCAGGGTCTTCTTGACGCCTCAGTCGCTTAGCCTCCGCTTGCCGCGCCAGACGTACCTGCAGTTCCCTATTGAGCTCCTGGCGGTAGCGATCCAAATCCGCGGCTTGCGATGCGAGGCTTCACTTCTGGCGTTTCGCCGCCTTGTCGCGCACGCGCAACTCGGCGTCTGTGCGTCGCCTACAACACTGGTGTTCTGTGAGATCAGCATTGGTTTGCGCTTGATCCGCGCCTGTCTGCCGCGGTCTCCCTGGACGCCGAGGCGTTGGTGCAGATGAGCAAGGACGCGCTTCAAAAGACGGCCCAGCATGAGGCACCGACGACGGTCCAGCGCAGGAGGCCGAAGACGAACCGGGCACATTATGCACTGCAGAACTGATTGCAGCACGCTGAACGCTGAAGACAGAAATGAGGAACGAAGCTTGTATAAGCTCGCGTGCCATCTGTTGGACAGCGGTGTAATTAGGGCGCGGGGGGTAGGGGGGGTCGCAGCAGCCGCATGGTGCTACTCAACAACCGTCGAATATAGAGTTAGTGTATATGGCTCTCTGCGGGAGCCATACACTCTAAGAAGAAAATGAGGAAATGGGGTATTGAGGTTACTCCTTTAGGGGAGGAACTCATCTGCCACAACCATTCCTCCCTTTAGGGGGTAAGTGCGAAGGGATGAACTGTCACTCCCCATGCCGTTACTCCTCCAAGGACTAACAGTTGCTCTACTCCGATGCTCCTCAAGGGAGTAACGGTCATTATTTCCGATGCTCCGCAAAGGTGGAATTAATGAAATTAGGCCTTTATGCCGTGATAAAAAAAGATTACTGAGCTGAAGAAAAGGAAGGTGTCCGAATGTAGGATTCGAACTCACGTCGTCGCGCTCACAAGTCAGGTACTCTAACCACTGCACCACTGCAGATCGTTTTTTTTCTTTATTACATGGAAAACAAAACTGAACGTGTACTACAACGTTGACACAGCTACGCACTTAAAACTCAGGCAAACACACATGCATCCAACAAGTGCATCCAGTCCTGCACAGCGTACACATTTCATATATAGGCAGCATTTTCACGAAAGAAGGATTTTGTAGATCGCGGGCTTTCGGCATGGCGATCACACAGTCTACTTCTCCACAGGCTATACAAGCCAAGTACTATGAACATGTCATAGGGAGGACCCCGTAACCCTAAACGGCAGAAACCTAATTGAATATGGAGTCATGTCAATGTCCTTTTTAAGCGTCCGTTGGAGAATGTCCCAAAATATACAGCGTCCCTACAGTCTATGAAGCAGTGATGTATGGTTTCGGCACGTGGACAGAGCCGACAGATTGTTGACCACAGCACAAAGCAAGCCCTGGAATTTAACAAGTTTTAACGGGGAGTGTTTCTGAATGTAATTTAAAGAAAATTGTTTTTACTGCAGGAGGTACACACACTTTTCGGACGCGTTTAAGTACATCCTGGTAAGGTCGGCTTAAAGAAGGTGCACGGTACAAAGGATCTGGGAAAATAGAGTCCACCAGTGCCGCAGAAATTGCTTTTCGACTGGCAGAGAATACGTACTCCAGGCTGAATCTAACTTTCAAGAAAATAAATGTGTCAACAACCTCCTTGAGAAAGCCCCAAGGAGCCTGTGGGACATCTTTGACATTTGGTGACACTACTATATTAGGAACATAATGAATTAAACGGACCCCGCAGGGGCGTCTGCGTCAGCAGGCGTTTGGTGTGTTGCGACACCACGTACCCGAGCACACGAGGGTTGGACCCTCCCGCGTGTATCCGTGCGCGGCTTAGCCGTGTCTGGGGAAAGGGGGATCCTGGAGGTTGAGCCGATGCTGGGTGTCTGGACCTTTAAGGCCCCCCGGCGGAGGCAACACACCTGCTTGGCCCCTGCTTCACGTAGACGGCACCTCCAGACTGACCCACCTGGAGGAAACCGGCAGTCGCCTTTTCCTCTCCCTCTATTCAATCTTTTGCTTTTCCTCTCGCTATCTCTTCTTTCCTGTCTTCTTATCACTTCTTCTCACTTCCGAATTTCTAGGCGGCAAGGGTTAACCTGGTGTATGTATCCAACCTTGGGTATTTTATATTAGGTTATAGTAGCTACGTACAGCTGGCGTCTGCGTTTCCTCCCGGATTCGTGGCGTCCCCTTGTTGGGCTCGGTAGCGGGCGGCTGGCGTAGCTACCGAAATTAAATTATTCTCCATGGCTAAGACGTCATTCCCCCCACTTTCCGATCGTCTTCTTTCAAAAAGAGGACGCACCGAAGGAACCTTTCAGCTATTCAGTCAGCGCAAAGAAACTTTCCCATGCTTTCATGTAATACACAGTCAAGATTCCGAAAAGAAAGTCAGAACTATCTCACCTTTCATCGTAGCTAAATGCCTTACCGAAACACTACGTACTGGCTACAAAGTGACAAAAAAGAGCAGTGGCGACCTTCTTCTTGAGGTTCGCGACACTCAACAGCATGGCAAACTCTCCTATCTCCTAGCATTCCGTAATGTGGCAATCACCGTTACTCCCCCACCGATCATCGAACACGTGCAAAGGAGTCATCTCTGATGAAGATCTATTGAGCCTAAGCGAGGAAGAGCTCCTGGAGGGCTGGAAAGAACACAATGTTATTCAAGTGCAAAGAATAAAGATTAAGCGAGACAACAAAGACATTCCAACTAAGCATCTCATCCTTACCTTTCCATCGAGCGTGCTACCAGAAACCCTAGAAACAGGATATACCAAAATTAGAGTCAGGCCTTACATCCCAAACCCCCGAAGGTGCTTTAAGTGTCAGAGATATGGCCATGGTTCGCAAAGCTGCCGTGGCCGACTTACCTGTGCAAAGCGTGGCGAACACGAACACAAATCCAATAATTGTAATGGCACACTCCACTGCCCCAACTGTGACGGTGGACACGCAGCATACTCTCGAATCTGCCCCACATGAAAAAAAGAAAAAGACATATTCAAAATGAAAATCAAAGAAAACATTTCATTTCAAGAAACGCGGAAACGTGTTTCCTTTTTCCATACCTCAGGGTATGCTGGTGCGGCGCGCAAGGGGGCAACGTCGCAGCAGACTCCGGCTCCGGCCCAGCCCACTACGAGCGTGGTTGCGGCCTTGCCACCAGCCCCCCTGGCGTCAGCAGCAAGCGCTGCTGCGCCGTCCCCGAAGGAGGGCCCATCGACCTCTGGGTTGGTGGCCTCTAAGGCCCTGCTTTTCGAGGCGAGGCCTAAGGTGGAAAACACCCCGCTCGTGTGAGCGGAAGTCCAGCGGCTCCCAAGAGTTGATGGACACAACCCCGAGCCAGAAGGCGCATCTAGCGCCTCGGGAGCGGCGTGAGTCTCGCGACCGCTCCAAAAAAGACAAAACTCGTACCATAATCATGGGCCCTGAAAAGGCTCCGCAAGTTATTTCTCTGACTTGACTCCTCTTGACACACAGCATAAAAACACGAACAATATGGCTACACAAATAATACACTGGAACGTTAGAGGTCTTATCCACAACCTCGATGACATTAAAGAACTCTTACACAAACATAACCCAAAGGTGCTGTGTGTTCAGGAGACACATCTTAAATGCACACAAACAAACTTTCTTTGTCAGTGCGCCATCTACCGTAAAGACCGCAACGAGGCGAATACCTCGTCTGGCGGTGTAGCAATAGTTGTATACAAGTCCGTAGCTTGTCACCAGGTCGCCCTTCAGACGCCGCTTGAGGCAGTGTCAATTCGGGCAATTCTTTTTAATAAATTGATCACTGTATGTTGCTTATACACACCCCCTAGTTTTCATCTGGAAAAAAGTGATTTTTGTAACCTAATTGAACAGCTTCCGGACCCTTACATACTCGCAGGAGATTTTAATGCCCACCACACTATGTGGGGAGACTCGCGATGTGACGCGAGAGGCCGTTTCATTGAGAATTTTCTCGTGAACTCCGGTGCATGCCTCTTCAACAAGAAGGCGTCAACTTATTATAATATCCATAATAATTCATATTCATCAATAGACCTGTCTATTGGCTCGGCTTCAATTTTCCCGGACTTGCAATGGCATGTAATAAAAAATCCGTATGAAAGTGACCACTTTCCTGTAATGTTAAATTCAATGCCTCAACATGAATGCCACCTACATACACCCCTGTGGAAACTAGCCTCCGCCGAATGGAATGATTTTAAGGAAGCAACTTACTTATCACGAGATCTTATCAGTGATTTTAACATAGACAATGCAGTAGCATATTTTACTTCTTTTATAATCGACGCAGCTGAAAAGTTCATTCTCCAAACACAAATTTTCTCTTGTAAATGACGGGTACCCTGGTGGAATGAACAGTGCAGACTGGCACGAAAGAAACAAAACAAAGCATGGGGCTTGCTGCATCGCTCCCCGACTGCAGAAAACCTCATAGAATTTAAACTGGCAAAGTCACGATGGAGGCGCACGCGGAGGCAGGCAAGGAGAGCTAGCTGGGAGAGGTTTCTCTCGGGCATCACATCCTACACACAAGAATCTAAAGTTTGGAATGGTGTAAGAAAGATAAAGGGGCAACAAATCCGCCCTCTGCCCTTAGTGGACGACCAAGGGACTACTTTGGAGGACCAGGCGAACGCTCTGGGCAAACACTTCGAACATGTATCAAGCTCCACACATTACACAAAATCATTCCTCAAATATAAACACTTAGCTGAACTTAAGACACTTGATCGTAAATGCCGTCCAGATGAACCATATAACCGTCCTTTTAATATTGCCTAGCTTAAAGCTGCATTGAGCACATGTAGATGCTCTGCACCGGGAGCTGATAGAATCATCTATGACGTGATTAAGAACTTACACGAAGACACACAAATGACACTTCTGGCACTTTTCAACTCTATCTGGGCTGCCGGATACCTCCCATCCTCATGGAAGGAAGCTATTGTTTTTCCCGTCTTGAAGCTGGGTAAAGACCATTCCTTGGCGGCAAGTTATCGCCCGATAGCTCTTGCAAGTTGCCTTTGTAAGCTGTAACAATTCAAAGAAATGATTAATCCTAGACTAATACATTTCCTTGAACAGAACAATATAATTGATCCCTATCAGTGTGGCTTCACAGAAGGGAGGTCCACAACTGATCATCTTGTACGCATTGAAGCAAATATCCGCGATGCATTTGTACATAAACAGTTATCGATATTCCTCGAGATGGAGAAGGCGTACGACATGACGTGGCGATACGGGATCTTGCGAGACTTGTCGGCGATGGGCATCCGTGGAAATTTGCTAAACATAATAGAAAGCTATCTGTCCAAATGTACCTTCCGCGTGAAAATCGGCAATGTATTGTCGCGACCTTTTATACAAGAAAATGGTGTACCTCAAGGAGGTGTGCTTAGCTGCACACACTTTATCGTGAAAATGAACACCCTTCGTGCTTCATTACCGGCAGCCATTTTTTATTCTGTTTACGTAGATGATATACAAATAGGCTTCAAATCCTGCAACCTTGCAGTGTGTGAGAGGCAAGTGCAACAGGGCTTGAACAACGTATCTAAATGTCTAAATGGGCAGACGAAAACGGATTTAAAGTGAACCCGAACAAAAGTTCTTGTATGCTTTTCACAAGAAAGACAGGCCTCGTTGCAGATCCCAATATTGAAATGTATGGCCAGCAAATCCCTGTGAACAAAGAGCACAAGTTCTTAGGTATCATACTTGACTCTAAACTAACATTTATTCCACACATAAAGTATCTCAAGGTGAAATGCTTAAAAACAATGAACTTACTGAAAGTTTTATCCCATACAACATGGGGCAGCGACAGAAAATGTTTGATGAATCTTCACAAAAGCCTGATTCGATCACGATTGGACTACGGTGCCGTGATTTATCATTCTGCAGCCCTGAGCGCGCTAAAGATGCTAGATCCGGTTCGCCATCTAGGAATCCGACTGGCCACGGGCACTTTCAGAACAAGTCCCATTGAAAGTCTATATGTAGAATCAAATGAGTGGCCACTCAATCTGCAGAAAACATACATCAGCCAAACATACTTTCTAAAAGTTCACTCTAATCCTCAACATCCGTGCTTTAATACCGTTAACGATATAACAGATGCTACACTCTTTCGCAATCGTCCCACTGTAAGACAGCCCTTTCCACTGCATGTGAGGGAGCTTAGCGCTGAAATGGATGTCCCACTCCTCAGACGTTGCCTAATACCTCCAGCTAAGCTGCTACCTCCTTGGGAGTGGCAGATGATACAATGCGATATATCTTTCATGCAAGTTACAAAGCACGCTCCAGAGATTGAAATCCAAATGTATTTCCTGGTACTCCAGCATAAGCATTCCTGCACGGAATTCTACACAGATGCATCAAAGTCGCACGACGGGGTGTCCTGTGCAGCCTTCGGTCCATCCTTCTCAGAATCCGATTTACTGCATCTGGAAACTATTATCTTCACGGCTGAGGCCTACGCAATATTGTCGACCGTGAAGCATATAAGGAAATCAAAACTCAGAAAATCAGTTATATATACGGACTCCCTAAGTGTTGTGATGTCTGTGATATCGTTCTGTAAGCACAAAAATCCTATAATAATTGAACTCTATTCCGTCTTATGTAAAGCATATGTATCTAACCAGCATGTGATTATATGCTGGGTGCCTGGCCATAGGGGCATCCAGGGTAACGTTCTAGCGGACCAGATGGCCACATCAATTGCATCACACACTGTTAATTCTACCGCTGCAGTCCCTGTCACAGACCTGAAGCCTTTCTTAAAAAGGAAACTGCGAAACTACTGACAACGCTTGTGGGACCTGGAAACAAATAATAAGCTGCATGTAATAAAGCCACAATTAGGTTTCTGGCCTCCTGTAACAAAATCACGCCGGACAGATGTCCTATTTTGTCGAATAGGACACACATTTGGCACGCATAACTTTTTACTCACTGGAAATGAGCCTCCAACATGTGGTAGATGCGGGGAGAGGCTGACCGTCCTCCACGTCCTCCTGGAGTGTCGGGAAGCCGAATATGAAAGAAAGAAACATTTTCCCTTAGCATACCGGCAGCACATCCCCCTTCATCCTGTTATGTTACTCGGTGCAGAACCGTTCTTTGATACCAGCGCAGTCCTAGGTTTCCTGAAAGATGTTGTATTACATGTAATTAGCCCATACGTTCGTAGCGCCTCCTCTCTATAGAGGATAGCGCTGTGATAGTTGTTTCGTATAGCACATGCCTCTCGTTCCTTGGGTTCAAGGGCTCTGGCGAGGCAGTAGTGCTCTTAGAAAATTTTTGCATCTCACATATTTTGTACATTGCATCATTTTTCCCAATGCATTCTAGTGTTCATAGTACACTTCATTAATCATTGCCATAATTTTATTACACGTAGATTTTATGCCATGTGCAGCAACGTCTTTTGGGCCCCTTTACAGCCACGTCACACTAGCTTCGCAGATCCCATTAGACCACTACAAACTCATTAACACTAGATTGGCGCGTTTTGGCCATACCTGGCCCTTGCGCCATTAAACATCAAACATTCATTCATTCATGAACTAGACGGAGTTGCAACATTTCACGCAAACACGGATGGTCACTGTCTCGAAAGAAAAACAGGCGAGAAACAATTTGCCTGACAAAGAGGCATACTAATCCTAGACCACCACGTTCAAGGGGGAGGAACAGATTGTCGCGCCGCATCGATTCACAGCTGGAACTCCAAATAAATGTTGCAAATACGCGATGTAACGCCTGAAGGCGAAGTCGTGAGCAGTGCAGTACTTGCAGCACGTACATAAGACGGGAAGCTAAGAACACGTTGCACACTTCAGCACGAATGAACATTGACAAATTCCGCCCTCGCCATGAATTCACTTTACGTTGAATTTTGCCAACTTCTCCCGACCAATGAGCGTTGCTATTTCTATACTGTGAGAGAGGCACACCTAAATAACGCAGATCCTCTTTCCATTGAATGCCTCCGTAATGTGATGGCATTGTGGCCCATAATCCAAACCAAAAACTAGGATTTTTTTCAAATTTAACGCTTGAACCAGACGTCGCACCATATTCTTCTGTAATTGCAATAGCAGTCTTTACACTCTTTTTATCACGGCAGATCTGTAGACGGGACTGGAAATTGAGACAAGTTAAGCATCGGAACGCAGGTGCGGTAATATAAAAGCAACTCGGCATTTTGTGTAGGCTCTGCGGGGAGAGTGTAACGTTGAGTGTACTTGCAACCATAAGCGAGCGCGAAAAGAAATCTGCCCGGGTATTCATAGGGTGCTTTAAACTGAAGCACTACACGATGTGAACGTGTAGCGAGCTCAAGCGGGGCGCCTAAGTCGACAGAGGCGGACAATTTCTCTGTCGCTTAGTGTGTCCCGTTTGAGCTACGCATCGCTTCAGTTAAGTTCGTAATCTCCTTGGAACGGAAGGAACTTAGGTACTATTGACCAGCAAAATCTGGCAGTCTATGAATGATTGCGCGTTTAATGTGTATCGCTCACTTATGGTGTGCGCATGAAGGGCATGGCTCTTCACATTCGAGCTTTTAAATTTCACCCCATGTTCTCACGAAGAGGAAAGCTGCTGCTCTGCATGCAGTTCAATAGACAGTGCACGAACTTCGAACTATTCACGATTTATAGACAATACCGTTTTTGCCGCATCACTGCACGACTCGTACGAAAACAGCGGAGCGCGTGGGGAGTAACTGTTGCCGTTCGTCCTCTCGTTGCTCTCTTTCCGACCACGGACTAAACACTTACTCTTCAAAATTTGCACACGGCACGCACATTCATGCAGTTACTTCCTTGAGGGACGAAAGCGCCCTTTTTAGGACTAACTGCCCAGTTACTCCCATTTTCCCCGGGATTCTTCTTAAGGTGTAGACAGTAACTCTAGTCGAATACAGCTTTATGTTGGGGAACAGCAGCTCGCTGTTTGTTTTTTCATATGGCGACAACATGCTGACACTCAGAGCCAAAAATAATCAGATACTGCTTCATACGTATAAACCTGCTTGTATTCGCAGCTTGCAAGTTTTCCCTGCGTGGCGAAGCGGTAGCGTGTCCGACTCGCGAGTTCGACTCCCAACCCGACAGACCCAGTTCGAGTTCTAAGATGTGAACGCTTTTTCTTTAAAGCTAAAATCGTTTATAAATTTAGATGATTGTAAGCCATCACGTGACTGTGACGTGGGCTTCTCGACACGTCGGGGACGCCGCCGCCTTTTCATCTGTTGGACTGGGACCACGGTAGCCGGCGCAAACGACGTCGACCAAGCCATGTTTTGTGGCGATCTACCTTCACATGCCACACCGCGATCGTCTAGGTCTCTCGTCTGGGCCCTGAGGTTGCCTAAGTGAATTGTCTTCCAGGCGACACCTTAACGTCACACGTGAAGCTAGGCCACTTACGTCGTGCAGTCCATCCGCTTGCACCGAGACTTGACCTCAGAAGTTCAAGTCTTTGAATATAGGCTACAGGAGTGGAGTTTGTGGAAGCGTAGTGGTCTGCTCTCGTTGTGTGCAGCCCTGACAGGCAGAGATGCATCGCCAACTGCCACGGACCACACGATCGATCACCACAGGACCATCCATTAGTAAAGGATGGAGCTTATTAAAACAGGTGGCTCGAAACCGACAACGACGCTCTTATTGCCGGCGCAAATGTACGAGTGCATTGGAATGGACTTTCAGAGGGCCTAGTTGATGAATGTTTGACACTATGAAAGATTACAAAAAAAAAGCGGACGAACCGCGATAGAAAAGAAGTAGACACCGCGGGACCCTTGTCCCATGT